>NC_090246.1:28031015-28061015 GCF_037325665.1 Littorina saxatilis
ATCTATAAAAACAGACAGACAGTGATTCAAACCTGAACAACAAGATGGGCTTTGGGCGTTTTCAAGGCCTGAGAGATTGATATTCAAACAGGACATGATAATTGGGTGCGCCTCGTTAAAGACACATTAATTTGCCATGCTTTAGTTTGCCGACCGCTTGGCAAGTCATAGTTTTACTTATCATTTTCATACCATATCATTCCATGTCAATGCCGCTTTTGTTATGAATCTGCTCTTTTTCTTAGTATTTCTTGTTGTTCAACAACAACAACAACAACAACAACAACAACAACAACAACAACAACAACAACAACAACAACAACAACAACAACAACAACAACAACAACAAAAGTAAACAGACGGAAGTGTCGGCTGAACATATCAACGTATCACACAAGTATGCAGGGTTATAGAATTTGAAACTTAGCATGGCTGTTGATGAAATTATTCTGAGATCATTGTATGCCTTAGCACACGGTTTTCTTTTCAGTCAACGAAAATGCCCTCCAGACTTCCAAAATCAGATGAAAAGATTGAAATGTTACTTCTCATTGCCCTTAAAAACTGACAGCACGCCGGGAGTGTTCTTCTCTGTCATAAAACAGCATTCACATTATCTGAACTAACGCCGTGGGATGAGCCATCCACTGTTCAATGCATTAATTGATAGACTTCAGTACAGCTTTACAAGCCTCATGTCACATCCTTCAATCACATTGTCACAAGTTTCTTGATATGTAAAGCCTGATCTGCGTACATGGGCTAGGCTGTTATACTGCAACGCTTCTTATAGCTGAGGCAATCTTTTTGTAGTATCTATTTATATGGCTGTCTGGCTGTCTGGCTGTCTGCCTGTCTCTCTCTCTCTCTCACACACACACCCCCCTCACACACACATACACCCCCCCACACACACACACACGTGCGCGCGCACTTTCTCTCTCTCTCTCTCTCTCTCTCTCTTTCTACCCCTCTCTCACTCAACCACTGCGAATTGTTACACGGCACATACCTTTGAGGCAAAGTGCACCCGTCACTCACGAATACAATCCTTTCACAGTTGCCACATTGCCGTACTCCCGAGGCAAAGACATCAGACAATTAAAAAACCCAGATCAAAATATTGAAGTTTTAAACTAACTAACTGATATGACGGGCAAAGTAGGTTCGCTGGGTCAATGTAAGGCAAACAGCCGAAAGGCCTCACCGATAAGAGAACAACCACACATACAACCAGGAAGAAAGAACATGTCAGCCCATGCGGTTCTCAAGCGGTTGTGTATTTTGTGAACGATACCCTTTACCTTAAAGGCTGCCCTTTTCGTAGCGTTCATTAATTAATTCCTATTGTTTACATGTGCCAATAATGTTATAAAACTGTACCTAAGGGGATATTATAACGATTAGCTGTAGCTTTCGAACACAGAAAAAATTATTTTAGTATTGCAAAGTGGTGTTGGTAGTGTCGAATGTAAACAGAACAGTCTCAAAGTGAAAGTGGATGTTTTCCGGAAATTGCGAAGTTAACAAGAATACAGAAAAGCGCGCTTTCCTGCTTAGCACAATACGCTACCGCGCTAATCTGGCGTGTCAATATCACTACGTTTTGCACGTGGAAGGTGAGCGATTTCCTTCACGCGGGGATTGACGAAGCTGTACTGTCTGTGTTGACGGTCTAAAAATAACCCAAGTCCTGGAGAACTGTTGCTAAACATAGCAATAAACTTTATAAAGAATTAATTATTTCTCGTAATTGGTAAGGACTTCAAACCTAAAACTTTGCAGGAAGCTTAATTTATACATCCCCGCAACAATGAGAAAAGCCCTGGAAGTAATTAAAATTATTAAATAGGACTATGTCAGCCTTTAAAGATACCCGACCACTTTTCTGTGGTAAACCACCCTGTAATCCAAAACAAAACTCACTTACACACACACACACACACACACACACACACACACACACACACACACACACACACACACACACGCGCGCACACACACGCACACACGCACGCACGCTCGCACAACACAAAAATTACGTTGAAAATAGAAGTTTTATCAAGCCTAATGCGTCATTTGGGTAGTTTGTCGGTCTGTTTGCATGATTGCTTGTCACACTCCTGAAGGGCTTGTCTTGTCACAGGTACTGTCACTTTAAAGTGCCACTATTAAACGGTCATGACTAACGGGAACTTCCTGTGCACTTGTCTTTCCACGATTACCGGCCAGTTTTTTCTTCTTTAATAGCCTGTCATTTTCTCCTCTGTCTCCACACATTCAGAGGCGCAACTTCACAGTGCCTCTATTGTTTCTCCAATTACAGAGTTTTCTTTGCTGTGTAATTACTGTTCCCCTTCTAAACATTCTTCGCGACGTCTTTCTCCTTAATCGGGTGAATGGGTTTTAAGTCGTTGCACGAAAAGTTATGTAGGCAGATCCATAGAACTCGATTGCTATATATATATGAACAACAGGGACTATTTAATTTAATTTCATTTCTAACTTTACCATCCCATTACTGGCAAAATCGAGAAATTCGGGTCGCTTCCTCCCAGTGGAAAGCTAGCAGCAGCAAGAGTCAAGCTGTGCGGTTGGAGTAAACAGCGGCTGGCAAAATGACCGTGATACAGAGGTGACACTGGGCTGAGACATGAAAACGGTCTCTGATGTATCACAGAAAGTTGACACTGATGTGGATTTGAATATGTGACCCTAGGAATACAAGCTTAATGCTCTCCCGTGAATTTATGTATACTATATTTCTGTTTGAGTGAGGGCCATGAGATGAGAAACGGTACTTACATGTAAAGTCCACTGTAGCGAAAGTCCGTTTTGCTTCCAATGTCAGGGGAGTGCATTACAGAAATAACTGTATCGCAACGACCAGCGAATCAGCACGTTAGATATATCTCCAATTGGACCTAGGGTGTGTACTGCATGCAGTCATAAATATACTGTACAATACAGCATTGCAATATTTACTCGCTTAGATTAACACGATGTACTGCTGTTGGCTTACCTCTAGAGCTATTCACTCCTGACACACTCATTTATTACCCACTCTTTGTGCAAACCGAGCTGCCACTCTAGCAAGATAATAGGGAGATTTAAAGGACAGCACGTTTCGTTTTGCAGCTCGTTTCGTTTGGTGAATGAGTCACCCCGCGAAACGGAACGTGAAACGAGACGGCATAGACCGCAGACAAGATTTAGATGTATTCACGTTTCGTTTCGGAATGAAGGAAGGGCGATAAATCTTCAAGTGAAATTATCACGTCTGTCCTCGATCAGAATGGAAAAAAAACCTAGGAGGTGGTCCAGAATCGGGCATACTTTGATTATTTTCAGTCCAAATAAATCACACAGACTTTGTTTATACAAAATCACATACGAAGCCAGAATAAAAATTCGATGCGATGACCTACTTCTGCTTCGCCATTTGCTTTCTCACCATGAAGTTGGATAAATGTACCAGGATCAGCACCCTTCAAAATATTTCAGTTCACAACAGTTGTCTACCTCCAATGAACACATTCTCAGCGCTGAAAGACTGTGAAAGGGTTGATGAATCTAGCAATGCATAAAATGGCCAACAAATAAAACTGTTAGTGTGCAAAAATACTCACAAAAGTTGACGAAATATTGTTCGTTTTTTGGGGGTGGAAAACGTGACTGCGTTTTGACGTTCCACGTTCCGTTTCAGTTGACCTTCACCTTTCCAGCGAGAGACCCCCGAAATGATGACGTTTACCACAACTTCAAAACGAAACGTCCCGACGTTTCGTTTTTTAAATCTCCCTAGTGCCGATCATGTCACGCCCCCATTGCAAAATGCAGACAAAGTAGGAACGTTTATTTCTTGTGTTAAAGCGAACAGACCCGCTTCGGAAGGGTATAATCCCGCTGTTGCCAAATCTGTGCCTGCTTGTCGTTTACCTACGATTATTCACTCAAAACAACGACGACGACGACCACCACCACCACCACCACCACCACCACCACCACCACCACCACCACCAACAACAACAACAACAACAAAAACAACAACAACAACAACAACCATTCCGTAGTTGGAACTTTTCGTAATTGACACATCAAATGATGTCATTTGTGAAATCAATTCGGCAAACAATTCATTCCTACAAAGTTGTTGAATTTTGGTATGTGTCAAAGTGTATTCGATGGAAAGGTTTTGACGGATCTGTGAGGATTTACACGATAGTTTATGTGGGGAGGAGGGTAGCTTTTAGTCATCGAACAGCTTGCGCTTATGTCTACTTACGAAAAATTACGACGGGTAAGAATGCTCATCACCTTGATAAATGGAGGATCTCACAGAGTCAGGAACACTCTGAGATGACTTTGTGACGTTTTATATATGGGTGCGTCTCAGAAACTGATCCTTTTGTGTGTGCCATAATCAAATTAGCCCACAATTGAAACATACTGAATTTTAAATCATGATATTGGTATGTTTGAGAAGTAAAATGAATAAAGAAATAGTACAAACAAAACTGAGTATTTTGCATGATTATTATGAAGGTTGTTTTGCGAAAGAAATGATTAAATGCGTGAAAAATGAAGGTCTGATCTGTGACATGAACCATCAACTAGTTTTGTACCTCACTACAAGAATCGTTTAGAATGTCCAAGGACTGCTATTTTTGTTATGTGTGTTTGGTTTAAGTGTACTTGACAGTTGAAATGTTATTTTGTCCACAAAATTGTTTTTTTAAACGAAATTAATCGCTTGAAAGTTTGCCATCACTGTCGTAACATATGTTTCCGCACGCGTGCAACAGCAACAAGTCCTAAATTTGAACTTTAGAATTTGCATATTCATTTTCAACACGATCTTGACATGAAAGGGCATAGAAAATCGCTAAGCTAAATGTTATTTAAGTATTATTTTCTCAAAATTGCATCTGCAAACTAAGTTGAAAGTAGCGCAATATGACATGCTTCTTCAAAATTCCGTTACGATGGTGAACGGTTTTGCAAATAATGTTCAGAGTTTTGAAGAAAGATTAGAACTATTTTGCGCGTAGTGACTTAGAGGTGCGGGTGACTACGCATGCGCAGTTACAGAGAGAAATAGTTCAGCTTCCAGCAGCGAAGAAAGATTTCGAGAATGTTTCCGAAGTCTGTGATTTTGTTACGACAGTGATCAACACCCAAGGTTCTTAAGAAAAGGTGAGTTTTTGCTGCTATGATATTCTATGAAGTGAAAAATTAGGCTACACATTTGTTAATAATAGTTTTTCTTTCGATTTCACGTAGTCAAAACTTGACTAAATGTTTTAACATAGAGGGGGAATCGAAACGAGGGTCGTGGTGTATGTGTGTGTGTGTGTCTGTTTGTCTGTGCGTGTGTGTGTGTAGAGCGATTCAGACTAAACTACTTGACCGATCTTTATGAAATTTGACATGAGAGTTCCTGGGTATGATATCCCCGGACGTTTTTCTTTTTTTTTCGACAAATACTTTTGATGACGTCATATCCGGCTTTTTGTAAAAGTTGAGGCGGCACTGTCACACCCTCATTTTTCAATTAAATTGATTGAAATTTGTGTAAAGCAATCTTCGACGAAGGCCGGACTTCGGTATTGCATTTCAGCTTGGTGGCTTAAAAATCAATTAATGACTTTGGCCATTAAAAATCTGAAAATTGTAATAATTTTTTTTTTTATATAAAACGATCCACATTTACGTTCATCTTATTTTACATCATTTCCTGATTCCACAAACATATAAATATGTTATATTTGGATTAAAAACAAGCTCTGAAAATTAAAAATATAAAAAATTATGATCAAAATTAAATTTCCGAAATCCATTTAAAGGAACGGTAAGTGTCAATGTCACGTTTCAATATATCACTCAAGGTGATTATGAACCGGTTAATTACTACTAATTAACTAACCACACCACGATCCACTCTCGCAGGCATACAATTAAATAGAGTCAACAAAAGTATAAGTTTCAGACGCCTGTTTATGTATAAACTCTCCACCTCCCTCGAGCCTTCACTCAAAATATGTTCCTTTTACGTTCTCAACACGTAAAAAAACCAGTGTTCACTGACAAAATGCCAGTAGTATGTAGAAAATTATAGGAACACGCTGAACCCGTGTAAATATAGTTAAATGAGAATGTTCTGTTCGAAAAGCTCTAGTTCGTGCAGGTGTCACACACCCCACGTTGTCACTACTCCAATGAAATCATAGATACGAAAAGACAACGGTGGTCAACGGGGTGCGTACGACATGGTGCACTTAGCTTTATCTCTGCTGCTGCTGCTTAGCCGGTATGCTGGTTAGTCGGTTCGCTGGTTAGCCGGTCCGCTGGTTAGCCGGTTCGCTGGTTAGCCGGTCCGCTGGTTAGCCGGTCTCCTGGTTAGCCGGTCTCCTGGTTAGCGTAGCCTCAACAGTTCCCCCCAGAGTCAGCCGTGCCGATGTTACGGGAACGTAACGAACGAACGAAACGAACGAACGAAGGAAGGCTGCAAACAGAAAGCATCGGTGCACTAAACATGTCAGCTACCCCTCACCCACCACCTTAAAACATGTCATCTTTAAATATCTCATCGAGCACGTGGGCCTGCACAAAACTGACTTTTTACAACAACAAAACAGCCATTTTCCGTCCTTCTCTCCCTATCTGCAAAAACCATATACAGATTAGTATTTTAGCGTCACAGAGAGTAAATTATGCGCTAACCTGGAAAGAACAACAGAGAGTATTTCATTCCACAACACAGACTCATCAACAGCGTTAAATAATGATTTATTACCTCAAAAGCCTATGATTGTAACTCTCAATGGAAGCAAAGTCCGCCTCCTCCCTGGAACAGTCTCTGTTCGTCAACAGTGACCCAAAACGTCCAGAACCCCTTGTCGAATCCTTATGCGAAAGCCATCGCCGACGAAGGAAATGTGACGACTTGTCCTCAGCAA
This sequence comes from Littorina saxatilis, assembly GCF_037325665.1. Taxonomy (NCBI): domain Eukaryota; kingdom Metazoa; phylum Mollusca; class Gastropoda; order Littorinimorpha; family Littorinidae; genus Littorina; species Littorina saxatilis. The sequence goes on from NC_090246.1 coordinate 28,037,975, forward strand.
AATACGTGGCAGAGGAAAGGAATAACTTGTGGAAGTTCCCCTAGAGTGCCGAATATGATACTCGGTGAAAAACCATCATACTCTAGTAACTGTGTGTTAGGTCCTTCCCCTTCTGCCGCTGGGTGTCAAGTGTGTCGTCCTTGAGTCTCTGACAGACCACCTAGCCAAAAAACACGTGACTGACCTTGTCACCAAACCAGTCCAGCTATACACGATTCTGCCTCCCCAAGCAGGAAAAAGGACACGAGAAACTCAATCCCTGAAAATCCCGTGCGCGCTGTCAGCGAAAAAAACCGTCAGCCCTATGACAGCAGAAACCTGCACTGTGAAGCTCGTGCGTTTCAAAACATCCGTGCTCGGGAGCACTGTCAGCAAAAACTCTGCTGTGTCCAATATCACGCACAGGCGCTTTCTATCATACATTGACCCAGAACAGGCACTCCACTGAGTGACGCTTTCTTGGTCTCTGTCACCCGATCGTGACACACCTCCCCTCTTCAAGACGAAACCTCGGTTTCGCTCACAGTCATGTTCTCCTCTACAGCCCGAGAGAGAAAGTCAGCTTTAACATTGTTGGCGCCCGGAATGACGCGTACCGTGAATTGGTACGGTTGGAGAATCAACGCCCAGCGCATAAGTCTGGCGTTTGCCAACCTTGCAACCTGAAGATATTGCAGAGGTTGATGGTCTGTTTCCAGACAGAAAGGTCGTCCTCAAGAACGAGCAACCCCTCGTTTCACCCCTGATAACTGCAACCTTCTCTGTCTTCTTGTCTTTGTTCTTCTGGTCTTTGTTCTTCTCCCCGTAGGCTGTCCTCTCTATGTAGGCGCGCAGCAGGTTGGCGTGGTACAGGCGTGCTTTCCCGTGCATCATGATCCTGTAGTCGTTCTGGCCCACCCTCGCTGTCACCTCAAAAGGTCCTTGCCACTGCAGTTGTAGCTTGTTGTGTTTGACAGGTAGAAGTAGCAACACCCGTTCTCCAATCTTGAAGCTGCGCGGCCGTGCCTTGCGGTCGAATCCCCGCGCGTAACGCTGTGCTGCTCTTCCCAGGTTCTCTTGAGCCAGTTTGCAGGTCTCTTCAATCCTGTTCCTGAGTTCTACGATGTAGGTCGCTGTCGTCTGCACCTCCTCGTCAGCTTCTTCGTCTGTCCAAGCCTGACGCAGGATAGCCATGGGACCGCGTACCTGTCTGCCGTACAACAACTCAAATGGGGAAAAACCCAAGCTCTCCTGAGGAACCTCGCGGTATGCAAAAAGCAATGCTGGGATGTACCTGTCCCACGTGCGTGGTTTCTCCTGAGCTAGTTTCCTCAGCATGGTCTTCAAGGTGCCATTGAACCTTTCCACCAGTCCGTTGCACTGAGCATGGTAAGGAGTGGTGAAGTGCTGCTCCAGTGATAGCAGTCGTGCTGCCTCCGCCATCACTCCTCCCGTGAACTGCGTGCCTCTGTCGGTGAGTACCTCTGATGGAATTCCCAGCCGGGACCACATAGTAACCAGAGCCTCAGCTACTCGCGTGGCTTCAATCGATTTCAGAGGGATCGCCTCTGGGTATCGAGTAGCGTAGTCCACCATGGTCAAAATGTATCTGTTTCCGTCCTCAGACGCAGGCAAGATGGGCCCGATGATGTCCACTGCCACCCGACGAAAGGGTTCGTCGATGAGCGGCATCTTCTCTAAGGGGACCTTCCTCACCCTTCCTTTGGCAACCACCTTCTGGCACTTATCGCAGGACGCACAGAAACGTCGGACATCCGTGCAGATGCCTGGCCAGTAAAAGTGGCGCCAGACACGATCCGTGGTCTTCTTGGTACCAAGATGACCTCCCAGAATCGAGTCGTGTGCCGTTGCCATGACACCCTCGCGAAACTCGCGAGGCACGACAACCTGTTTGAATGTACCTTCTTGGTTGCTGAACTCACGGTAGAGCAACTTCTTGTCCCTGAGGAACTTTGACCTCCCATGCTTCCCGCTCAGCTTCACCTTCCCCGACTTCGCGTGCTCCCGAGGAGTAGCTAAGGTCGGGTCAGAATCCTGAGCCTTCGCGAGAAGCGCGGGGGTCACGTTCCCCAGGGCAGCTCGTGCAGCAGGTAGGGGTTTGAGAGGTTTGTCCTCTCGCTCCGCCTGTGCCCGCGTGAGCACTGAAATGACGTCGGGAGACCGATAAACGGGAACCTCCCTGGTGACGCCGTCCACAAACTGAACCCGGTTTCCAATGAGCAGGTCGCATGGAGGATCGTCCATGACGACGGCCACAATGGTCCCCGTGAACAACGGGGTTACGACCTTGATCACTGCCGTGTTCAAGTCGTAAGCGTGAGATGCCTCGGCCATTCTCACCCTGATGCTGTCTCCTGTGTAGGCCATAGCTGGAACTAGACTCGCCCGAACCACTATCATGTCTGCCCCTGTGTCCCGCAGACCTTCGCCCTTCACTCCGTTAACGTAGACGTTGCAGTGGGGCTGGAAATGTTTCCTGGAGCACGGAACGCAGAGTTGTGGGATGGTGCATGAGCTCGTGACGTCCCTGAACTCCTCACTGCCAACGAAGTGAACGCCCTTCTGGTCAGCCTGTCTCTTGTGGCAGTCCTTCTTCACGTGGCCCCGCTTGTTGCAGTAGTAACACTGGATGTCAGTTCTGGAACTCGATCCCTTGTGTCCCTGATCGTCCTTCCCGTCCTTGGGTCCTGAAGAACCCGAATTTCCCGTTTTTCCTGGCCGTGAGCCTGAAGATTTGCCGGAGATCGCCTGGGCGTCCTCGTGCACTCTGATCCAGTCGGCTGCCTCCTGAGTAGTCTTGGGCTGGTGCTCCTGCACGAAGGTCACCACCTCAGGTCGCAGGCTGGACATCAGTTGTTCCATGACTATGAGGTCGGCAAGGTCGTTGACGGTCCAGTCCTTTTCGGCCATCTCCACCCAGCGCCGCAGGTAGAGGTTAAGGCGTGCCACAAACTGATGACTCAGCTCGCCGCTCAGTCTCTTGCTGTTACGCAGACGTCGTCTGTAGGCTTCCGCAGTCAGGTTGAAGCGCTGGAGTAACGCCTTCTTTAGTGCCTGATAGTCTCTCGCCTCGTCGTCATCCAAAGCGTTGTAGAGCTGCAATGCGCGTCCCTTTAAGCAGGTGCTAAGGCGGCTAGCCCACGTGGCCTCTTCCCACTTCTGGTCAGATGCGATGCGCTCAAACCGGCGTAAAAAGTCGTCGAGCTCGTCCTTGTCATCGTCGAACGTCGGCAGTCTCGTACGGTCGGCAACAAACGTCGGCGCGCTAGCCTGAGTAAGCGTACCCTTCTCGGCCTGCAGCCTAGCTAGTTCTAGCTGGTGATCGCGTTCGGCCTGTTTGTCCTGTCTGTCACGTTCGGCCTGTCGTTCGGCCTGTCGTTCCTGTCTCTCAAGTTCTTTCTTGTCCTGTCTGTCACGTTCGTCTTTCTCTTTCTGTTCTTGTCTGTCACGTTCGTCTTTCTTTTCCTGTCTGTCTCGTTCTGCCTGTCGTTCCCTTTCTTGTCTGTCAAGTTCGTCTTTCTCTTTCTTGTCCTGTCGGTCACGTTCGGCCTGTCGTTCAGCCTGTCGTTCCCTTTCTTGTCTGTCAAGTTCGTCCTTCTTGTCCTGTCTGTCACGTTCTTCTTTTCTTGTCAGTCGCTCAAATTCTTCCTTCCGTTCCACTTCTAAGCGTTTTAGAACGCTTCGGGCTCTAACGCGTGCGTCTCGCTCAGTCGGTTGCTCGCTGCCAGGAGTCTCGAAAGTTATTCTCCTCGTAGGAGATCCCCCTGTAGCCATGGTTAGTTTTAGCAAAGCTTTATCACAAAAGTAAGTCTAACGCAGCTATAGCTAGAATACGCGGTGACGAAAGCGGTGGATACAAAAATCCAGCAACCGGAAAATGCAGAAGAAAAATCCAAACGGTGTAGAACAAATCGCGTAGCCTACTTTATGGCTGCTTTTTGCGGTGAAACAAAGTGTTTCCCACAGCCGTGGCCTACTTTATCGGCTGCTTTTTGCGGTGAAACAGAGTGTTTCCCACAGCCTTGGTTAGGACAGAAGTCCTCGGACCCTTCCCCCCCAAAATTCCAACAAAGTCAAAATATGGAGAAAAATCCAAGTAAAACAAGACGGTAGAAAATGTAACCTGTTACGGAATGCGAAACAACAATGTAGAGAAAACTGAGTAAAACGAATAACAAATCCGCTAACCCCGCTCAGCTCTCTGCAACGGAAAACTCTGAACATACAACAACAAAGATTCACAAACAAAGGAAAGGGAGATAATCACAGTTAGCGCATACAATAACTCACAAATTACAATTTACATTTCCTGCAAGGTGTGAATCGCTTAAGGTGTGGTATATGATCAAAACTATACAAAAAAGGGTAGCACCAAGCAGAAAATAAGTCGAGCACTGACGAGATTATCTGCTCTTAGTTCTCCTTAATTGGTGGGTCTTTATCAGTTGGAAATTAACTGAGTAAATCCCGGCTTGGCCCCCACGTGTCACGTTTCAATATATCACTCAAGGTGATTATGAACCGGTTAATTACTACTAATTAACTAACCACACCACGATCCACTCTCGCAGGCATACAATTAAATAGAGTCAACAAAAGTATAAGTTTCAGACGCCTGTTTATGTATAAACTCTCCACCTCCCTCGAGCCTTCACTCAAAATATGTTCCTTTTACGTTCTCAACACGTAAAAAAACCAGTGTTCACTGACAAAATGCCAGTAGTATGTAGAAAATTATAGGAACACGCTGAACCCGTGTAAATATAGTTAAATGAGAATGTTCTGTTCGAAAAGCTCTAGTTCGTGCAGGTGTCACACACCCCACGTTGTCACTACTCCAATGAAATCATAGATACGAAAAGACAACGGTGGTCAACGGGGTGCGTACGACATGGTGCACTTAGCTTTATCTCTGCTGCTGCTGCTTAGCCGGTATGCTGGTTAGTCGGTTCGCTGGTTAGCCGGTCCGCTGGTTAGCCGGTTCGCTGGTTAGCCGGTCCGCTGGTTAGCCGGTCTCCTGGTTAGCCGGTCTCCTGGTTAGCGTAGCCTCAACAGTTCCCGCCAGAGTCAGCCGTGCCGATGTTACGGGAACGTAACGAACGAACGAAACGAACGAACGAAGGAAGGCTGCAAACAGAAAGCATCGGTGCACTAAACATGTCAGCTACCCCTCACCCACCACCTTAAAACATGTCATCTTTAAATATCTCATCGAGCACGTGGGCCTGCACAAAACTGACTTTTTACAACAACAAAACAGCCATTTTCCGTCCTTCTCTCCCTATCTGCAAAAACCATATACAGATTAGTATTTTAGCGTCACAGAGAGTAAATTATGCGCTAACCTGGAAAGAACAACAGAGAGTATTTCATTCCACAACACAGACTCATCAACAGCGTTAAATAATGATTTATTACCTCAAAAGCCTATGATTGTAACTCTCAATGGAAGCAAAGTCCGCCTCCTCCCTGGAACAGTCTCTGTTCGTCAACAGTGACCCAAAACGTCCAGAACCCCTTGTCGAATCCTTATGCGAAAGCCATCGCCGACGAAGGAAATGTGACGACTTGTCCTCAGCAAAATACGTGGCAGAGGAAAGGAATAACTTGTGGAAGTTCCCCTAGAGTGCCGAATATGATACTCGGTGAAAAACCATCATACTCTAGTAACTGTGTGTTAGGTCCTTCCCCTTCTGCCGCTGGGTGTCAAGTGTGTCGTCCTTGAGTCTCTGACAGACCACCTAGCCAAATACACGTGACTGACCTTGTCACCAAACCAGTCCAGCTATACACAGTTTTGCCTCCCCAAGCAGGAAAAAGGACACGAGAAACTCAATCCCTGAAAATCCCGTGCGCGCTGTCAGCGAAAAAAACCGTCAGCCCTATGACAGCAGAAACCTGCACTGTGAAGCTCGTGCGTTTCAAAACATCCGTGCTCGGGAGCACTGTCAGCAAAAACTCTGCTGTGTCCAATATCACGCACAGGCGCTTTCTATCATACATTGACCCAGAACAGGCACTCCACTGAGTGACGCTTTCTTGGTCTCTGTCACCCGATCGTGACAGTCAATGTTTTCTTTAATTGTAAAAGTTGTATGTTCAATGGAATGGTAAGTCTGAACAAAATAATTACTTTATTTTGTTTTTAGCCAGTGAATGTGGATGCATCAAAATCTTGATAGACATTAAACAAATTCATGTTAGTGAAACTAGTACACATATTGCATCAATCTTTAGTTGAAATCGCAGGTACTTGCATGTTTCAGGTGCAAGAGATTCGACCTGATGAACTGGTGGTAACGTTCCTTCGAAGGAAACCGGAGGGGAACTACTATTGCTTTCCAGGGATCGATGATATTTCCTTAGTCCCTACATCTGATGCAACCATGATTCGTGACCCCACCTTCAATGCCAGGGGGCATTATTTCTTTTAAAATAAATTAATTAACTGCAAGTGGCAACTGTTCTATATGTAACCAATGCCTTTGGTTTATTGTCTCAACAATTGAATGAACCACTTTTGAACATTTGCATTCTTCATGTCAAACCTTATAATACATGTCTGGTTGTTCGTTTCCGAGTTACGTGGGTGATGAACTTTTCATTAATGTTTCTCTTTTTTGGGGCCAAGTTTGCTTGATTTTGTCCAGCTTTTTTTCTTTCTGTTCCTGTTTTAGTGTTTGGCATTTTACCTAAGAAGAATCTGGTTGCAAAATCAGCTTCATTTTGTAAGGTTTGTGGGAAAAAGCATAACCGTTTCTTTGTTACAAAAGTGATGTTTCCATGTTACATCGGTGACCATTTTGCATTCTTTTGGGATAACTTTCTAACATTTTGTCTTAGAGCAACAAATCTTTGTATGTATGCTATTGTGAAGGTTAAATGTCAATAAGACTGAATGAATGCCATGTATCAACATGTTCTGATCAGGATATCATTAATTAATTTTCATTTTTGTATTGAAATTTTGACGAATGCATGGAACTTTGAAAAAAACCATTATTTTGTTGTTTGCATGTAGTCATTTCATATTGAACTCTATAATGGCTTGTGATTCAACAATAATAACTGAATAAAAGTCGTTTTCAGCCTTATAAATGCAGTTTTTTTGTCTTTTATTTTTTCCATGTTACACGGGTGATTTTGCACACATGGTCCAAATAATGCTCAATATATGGCAAACTAAAGGCAATGTTATATTTTTTCTTGTTTAAACTGAAAAGGTACACCCTGAGAAGTGTGTAAATAGTATTATCAAAGTTTTCTGGGAAGATTTTACTTTTGGTGATAATGTCACAAACAGAGGACGAGATTCTGAGACGCACCCATATACAAGTGTTTGTTGAAACCACACTCTTTATGGAAAGACTTAGACACTTTGATGGATGTGTCTGTCATATATTATATATATAAAAATAAATATATATATTTACAGTCATCGCATAAGCTCTGTTACTTATAAGCTTAAAGTTCAATGAGGCACTCAAAATAGTGCACACACACACACACACGCACGCACGCACGCACGCACGTACGCACACAAACACACACTCTCTCACACGCACACACATGCATATGCATACACACACACACACACACACATACTCACACACACACACACACACACACACACACACACACACACACACACACACACACACACACGTACTGTTTTAACCGAAGTTCTGACAATCGTGTACTTCGGTCCATAGTCGTCCCTCCTCGTAATAACTCGTTCATAATAACTTGGAATCACAAATTGGGCCACTGAACTTTAAATAAATGTAACTTTTTTATCGCCGTATTTTGATCTTGTTATAATGATGTATCGGCGCACGACATGGAAATGAACAAATGAGGATAGGATGAGATCGGGGAGGAGAAGAGAAAAAACTTGACTAAATGTAAAAACTTGACTAAATGTAAAAACTTGACTAAATGTAAAAACTTGACTAAATGTAAAAACTTGACTAAATGTAAAAACTTGACTAAATGTAAAAACTTGACTAAATGTAAAAAGAGGGAAATGAAAGGAAGAAAAACAAAAAGAAAGAGAGAGAATACAGACAGTTTAAATACCACAATACATTAACTCTTATGGGTGGATGAATAAAAGAAAGTGCACGCGAGAACAGAGAGAGAGAGAGAGAAAGAGAGAGACCAAACAAACAAACAAACAGTCATAACAAAATCCACCCCAAACAGACAGAGACAGACAGACAGACAGACAGACAGACAGACAGACACTGTGCCTATAGACACATATAGACTGGCAGACAGAGAATGTTCCTAAACTTAACGTCAAATGTGTGTGCATGTCAAGTATTTTACTCGATATTGTATGCCATATGATATTCATCGATTTGTCAAGTCGCCTAGCCTGCACCATGACTGAGTATAAACCTCGTCACGCACAATCGACTCGTTTGGATGGGAACATTTGAACAGTCATGGACAAGCCATCGTGCAATCAGCGATGACAGATTTCAATTTTTATCTCAGCATTTTGCGAGGCCAAATGGGACAAAATAAGGAGCATACTTTGAAGTTCAAAAATTAAACTTTACGGAAAAAACCCAAAAAACTAAATCAATAATTGAGATAATCCTGCAGAAGCCAAAACTTTCATGGAATGTCACGTGAAAGGCCAGAAATGGCAAAAATGGTGTTGTATTTGACTGTGTACATGCACATTTTACATGCTGTGAATTTGCTCTTTTGTCTCATAGACAGCATAAAACATGATGTTTTAAACGAGCAGACAATATGTTTTCCTTATTTTGTTAAAGTGATAAATAAATAAAATAAAATGTAATTGTAAAAACAAAAACAAATGTCCATAATAAAATGAACTTGCATTCATTTTTAAGTTTAAAGAACAACATCCTATAATATTTGTGCTTTAAACACACACACAATTTCCTTTTAATGTCTTTTAAATTGATGAATGAATGGGAAAAATGGTCCATTATGTTAATGATAGGAAAGCAAAACAAACAACAAGATTTTTTGAACTGCTTTTTTATGGCATTTTAAACAAACTGCGAATGTCACCTGAAGCTAATTTTATATTAACTTGTACATTATTTTTAATCGTTAATTTTAAGGAGGTTGGAAACAAAAAACTGAACTTAGTAGCAAGTAGATAAACATAAAATAAGAAGTGACACTTGCAAGATCTTTCCCTTCTTGTGTTAATTGTTAGTAGTGCTTTTTGTGCATTTGCCTTTTTAAACCACTTCCTTCTCTCTTTTTCAAAGAAACATATATCAATACATGAAGCTAAATGTATTTCTCTTTTCTTGTTTTTACATTTAGTCAAGTTTTGACTAAATATTTTAACATAGAGGGGAAATCGAGACGAGGGTCGTGGTGTATGTGTGTGTGTGTGTGTGTGTGTGTGTGTGTGTGTGTGTGTGTGTGTGCGTGTGTGTGTCTGTCTGTCTGTGCGTGTGTGTGTGTAGAGCGATTCAGACTAAACTACTGGACCGATCTTTATGAAATTTGACATGAAAGTTCCTGGGAATGATATCCCCGGATATTTTTTTCATTTTTTCGATAAATACCTTTGATGACGTCATATCCGGCTTTTTGTAAAAGCTGAGGCGGCACTGTCACACCCTCATTTTTCAATCAAATTGATTGACATTTTGGCAAAGCTATCTTTGACGAACGCCGGACTTTGGTATCGCATTTCAGCTTGATGGTTTAAAAACTAATGAATGAGTTTGGTCATTTAAAATCGGAAACTTGTAATTAAAATTATTTTTTTTATTAAACGATCCAAAAATTTAATCGTATTCTTCGTCATTTTCTGATTCCAAAAATATATACATGTGTTATATTTGGATTACAAACAAGCTCTGAAAATTAAAAATATGAAAACTATGATTAAAATTAATTTTCCGAAATCGATTTAAAAACAATTTAATCTTATTCCTTGTCGGTCCCTGATTCCAAAATCATATAGATATGATATGTTTGGATTAATAACAAACTCAGTAAGCTAAAAAGAATAGACATACAGAAAAGCGTGTTATCCTGCTCAGCGCGACCACTACCGCACTATTCTGCATGGCTTGTCGATTTCACTGCCTTTGCCACGAGCGGAGGACTGACGAAACTACGAGTATGTGGTCTTGGTGAAAAAAGCAGTGCGTTCAGTTTCATTCTGTGAGTTCGACAGCTTGACTAAATGTTGTTATTTCGCCTTACGCGACTTGTCAATTTACTGTAAATGTTTATTTTGTGGAAGATGAATTTCTCAATGTAACTTCATAGCATGCGAAAGAAAGAAACATGAAATAAAACAAAGAAGGAACGAAACACAATAAAAAAAAAATTAAAAAAAACATTAAATAATCTGGAAAACATAGCAGCCAAATTGTGAGTGCGTGTGTGTGCGTGCGTACGTACGTACGTGTGCGTGTGTGTCGTTAAATGTTTAACTCAATTCTATTTTTTATTGATATGCTCCATGAAGGGTAAAGCATAGTCGAAACTACCAAATAGTCATCCACATTTGCTACGAGTACCTTTTCATTTGAAATACACTAAGAGGCTGCTACGTGACCTTTTGAATGCAAACTGTTCTAAAAAATTTTTTTAAAATTCGACTTCTGGAAACGATGTTTTGTTTCTTTAAATCTGCAATAACTTTCAAGTCTACCAAAGAATGTGGTTGATTATTCGGGTAGAAATCCATTAACTTTCCCAAACCAAGAAACAAAAAAGCAAGGAAGGTTATATATTTATCAGAACGTTTATTTACAGACAAAATGTTCGATATCAATATCAAGATATCGAAGAGTCAGCGCTAAGTTCTTGTTCGATTGATTGTCTTGGGATTTTGTTTGTTTGTTTGTTCGTTCATGGGCTGAAACTCCCACGACTTGTACGTGTATGACCGTTTTTACCCCGCCATTTAGGCAGCCATACGCCGCTTTCGGAGGAAGCATGCTGGGTATTTTCGTGTTTCTATAACCCACCGAACTCGGACATGGATTACAGGATCTTTTTCGTGCGCACTTGGTCTTGTGCTTGCGTGTACACACGGGGGTGTTCGGACACCGAGGAGAGTCTGCACACAAAGTTGACTCTGAGAAATAAATCTCTCGCCGAACGTGGGGACGAACTCACGCTGACAGCGGCCAACTGGATACAAATCCAGCGCGCTACCGACTGAGCTACATCCCCGCTCGTCTTGGGATTAATTGTGTACATAGTCCTTGGCTGCAAAGACTATCACGTCCACGTTCTTGTGCAAATTTCGTCTTGATTATGCGAGAACATTCAGCTGACCTTCGTAACAGGTGGCTCTCTCGTAAAGTGAGATCAACAAGAATAGAGAGGGACATTAAAATGTGTCCTTCGTTCACTTCGCTGTTGACACTTGAAGAGAGAGAGAGAGAGAGAGAGAGAGAGAGAGAGAGAGAGAGAGAGAGAGAGAGAGAGAGAGAGAGAGAGAGAGAGAGAGAGAGAGAGATGAGAGAGAGAGAGAGAGAGAGAGAGAGAGAGGGGGGGGGGGGGGGGGTAAAAAGAAGTTGAATTGGAAAGCGGAAAGTGTGTTCAGCAAAGTGATCGATCATGCAAAGCAATCAACTCATCCGTTGTTCGTCAAATACAGGATCTTCAAGGGATGTTGGTCTGTTTTCGCCCGTTTTCTCTGAAGACATTTGCCCATTTGTTTTTTCAGCTAATCTAGCGAAAGAGGACGCTGGGCAGGGAGGATGGGCGGAATAGTGTCGGCTGGGTGGCCGAGTGGTAACGCACTTGCGCTCGGAAGCGAGAGGTTGCGAGTTCGACCCTGGGTCAGGGCGTTAGCAATTTTCTCCCCCCTTTCCGTACCTAGGTGGTGGGTTCAAGTGCTAGTCTTTCGGATGAGACGAAAAACCGAGGTCCCTTTGTGTACACTACATTGGGGTGTGCACGTTAAAGATCCCACGATTGACAAAAGGGTCTTTCCTGGCAAAATTGTATAGGCATAGATAAAAATGTCCACCAAAATACCCGTGTGACTTGGAATAATAGGCCGTGAAAAGTAGGATATGCGCCGAAATGGCTGCGATCTGCTGGCCAATGTGAATGCATGATGTATTGTGTAAACAAATTCCATCTCACACGGCATAAATAAATCCCTGCGCCTTGAATATGTATGTGCGCGATATAAATTGCATAAAATAAAAAATAAAAAATAAAAAAATAAATCGCTGCGCTTGGAACTGTACCCACGGAATACGCGCGAAATAAGCCTCATATTGATTGATTGATTGATTGGCTGTATCCTTTTTGATGTTAGATAGACTGATAGAGACAAAGATAGGAGATATTTAGGGTGGAGATAGACAAACGAGTTCAAAAACAGGATTCAGAACACAGAGTATTTCATTATCCAAGGTTGGAAATTTATCTAGACATATTCTAGTAACTTAACTAAACGTATTCCACGGAAATCGTGTGATGAATCATTCATAAATTAATGCACAAGGGCTCCCCTTTTTAACGAAAATGACTTTGACGGTAACAACGAAAATTTCTTTTGATGACACTGACGATACAGCTTTTTACCACACATCATTGACGTGTCCAATAATTATTCTCACATGGGTAAAACCAAATGAACTAAAGTAAGGTGTTTTTAGGATCGCCTTAGGAGTAAGGTGAGCTGCCATGTAAAGGTTCTACTGTGCTCCCACTATCTTAGCTTTTCCAATTCCGAGACTTTCGCTGTGAACTCGGGATCCTCAAACGTGCGCAAGCGTGCACGCCGAGAGGCGTTCGGAAAACGTCAGAGAGTGTGCAGAGAAAGCTTACTCTGAGAAATAAGTCCCTGACCGAACCCGCGGGCTACTTGTAAACGACACACTGATTTTGAAGCTCTGAGCGCTCAGCTCCGAGCTATGTCCGCAGCACAGGACAAGAAAATCATTCGATCGAGAATTTCAAAAAATTCCCCACGCTGCTATACAGTTCAAACCTGCCCTCTTCCACAACTCCGCGGTTCAGGCCCCCACTTCCTTTTAAGACCTTGGGGTTTTTTTTTTAAAGATTTTTTCTTTATAACCTCTGTAAATTTACCTCCATTTTAAGCCTACCGCCCCCTTCATGAGACCTGATTTATTTTTTTATTTTTTATTTTTTAGACGTTTTGAGGTCTTATGGGGGATGGGGGGGGGGGGGGGGGTGGGGGGGGGTCCACGATAGATTAACCGCTCCAGGGCATTACAAATCAAGATGTACTCAAAATCACTTCCTCTTCTTCTACACAGCAGTCCGTATCAACCGTGGCTCAAGTTTCTCTTTAAAACGCGTTTTCTCCACATCCCGACGGAATACTCTCCCGTTGTCGATACAGAAACCAATCTGTTATCTGTATTCCCCATCACCTTGCGGCAACCCGAGTCAATGACAACTCTTCTGTGTGTTTCAACATTCCATCCGGTCTTCGTTTACATGTATGTTTATCTTCTATGGAGACACGGAGTCAATATCCGTTATGACAGCAGTAACAAAACAAAAGAAAACACAAAATAATATATATATATTAAAAAAGCCTCCCAGCTTTCTTGGTATCTTTTGACAATGCAGCGTAGTTAGGAACGAGAAATACATTGTTTGTATATTACCACAACTTTATATTTATCTGTTTAAGTCCCTATGATGTAACTTTAGGACGATGATTCATTATATATAATATACATACATCACCATCGGTCAGGAAGGACTAACTGTATGAACACACAGATTAAAACAGACACAGACATACGATATACGGACAGACAGTCAATCAGCTAGCCAGCCAGCCAGGCAGCAAGACAACTATACAGATAGACGCGCATACACGCACACACACACACACACACACACTGACACACACACACACACACACACACACACACACACACACACACACACACACAAATACACACACACACACTCACTTTTTTCTCTACCCCACATCCATCTCTCTCTGTTTCTCTCTCTCTCTCTCTGTCTTTGTCTCTCTGTATCTCTGTCTCTGTCTCTGTCTGTCTCTCTCTCTCTCTGTCTGTCTCTCTCTCTCTCTCTCTCTCTCTCTCTCTCTCTCTCTCTCCTCGTTTCACACACTTCAATGCACTTGGTGAAAGAAAATACACAACAGCTGTTTCCAAGGTGGGAACAAACTTGACATCAATAAAAACTGATTGATTGGGGCGGACCCCTGTCTTATATGTTGAGGCAATTCAACACAGAAATCCTCAGTCTTTGCCATTGCGCAACACGCCAGTCGTCTCGACGGCGAAAATTAATATCAATAATTCAGGTTTAAGCAACCACGCAGGCCCACCTTCTAAGCTGGAATTCCGCTGCAGCATGGACTGCTACGCATTTGTTGGACGACGCCAGCTTGTTCACGTGCTTCGACAATGTTTGTCCTTAAGAATGTCAACATCGAAGCTAAGAATCCATTGTAGACCCGTCATCTCGGACAATAAATAATAACCGAAAAGAGTTTGAAAACAAACTAACAGGTTGACATGTGTTCTATCAATACTCTATGTTTTAAAATGTGCGATATCAGTCAATACTTTCTCCTTACCCTAACATTGACAGTCTAAAGCGAAAGAATAAACGTGAAACATACATTATACCTGCCCTCGAAGGAAGAAAAGGACCAGTAACACCACTAACAACACGCATACAAAAAGACAAACACACAAAGAAAAAAAAGAAGAAAAAAAAGCTACAGACACAAAAAAAGCAATACCTGGCTTCTCTGGTTACAGTGATTTAGTCCAACAGAAAATAAATCCATCCACCAGGCCATTCATTGCCTGAACAGCACAGTACTCCCTCCCTGGACAAACTCGTCCCCATAGGTCTTGGGACCACACTGCAGCCAATTACTACACACGATCACACAAGCTTCAAACACAGCCCAAACCCGTAAAGGCAGGTTAACAACGAACTACCAATCCATATACTCTGCTCTTAACAGACTCATCATTTTCCTCAATACACAGTCACCACCAAACAAAACGAACGGTGTGAAGTGAAGTATCTGATAGCAGTGGAACAAGCGAAGCCTGGTACACCACCGGAGTTTTAACTACAGGACAAACGATACAGCTCCAGGCCAATACTAGCGTGTAAAGAAACGAAGCCGTTGGGCTGTGCCTGTCTCTCCTCATCGATTAGGCTAGGTGGAGATAGTGAAGGGGGAAGGGGGGGGGGACGAGAAGGGAGAAAAATTGATTGATCATCAACAATGCTATGGCTGCCTTGCCCGTCGCTTGGGCCAACCAACACCTGTGACGATACAGGAGAAGGGTAGTCAGTCAGTTGGGGAATTGAATTGAATTGAACTTTATTTAACAAGGATTAAGATTTAAGGCTACGCCTTTTCTTACAATCTGTCCTTGGGACGCACAGACACACAATGATAAAATTGAAAAATTGAAAAATTAAAAAGTTAAAAAGTCAGAAAACTTCAGCACGTGATGATAAAGATGACGACGACGATGATGATGATGATGATGATGATGATGATGAAGATGAGGCATGAAGAGCATACATATGTGGTTATTCATAAAATCAAATGCATACTATGCAAGTAATTATAAGTACAAGCTGGTAGCAATCGAACATGTAGCAATAGTACAACAAAAATATGTTCAGAATATACAATGCACAGCATATCTTTGGCGTAATACTAAGTGTGGTAAATCAAAACGCGTTAAACTACTCAGACATTAAGTGTTTTTTGACACATTTTTTAAAACTTTTTAATGACTTTAAGTGCTTAAGGGATGATGGAAGTGAATTCCAAACTGATGTACCCGAAAAAGCAAGACTGGTATTATAAAGGTCAATTCGTGGAATCGGTGGGATCAAGTTGACCGATTGCATGGGGAATGTGCAGGGAGCTAGGGAGCTAAAGAGCGGACAGTTCAAAAGGCACTTGAAACCAACTCAAGATGTTGTAGCTCATGATCAATGGTTTTGGCTGTCACCTTTACCTTAAACTCGTCTTTGGTTTGATCCTTCGGTCTGGCGATTTTTTGTTTGTTTGTTTCGTTTTGATATCTGATCATAACCTCCCTCCCCCCCCCCCCCCCCCCACACACACACACACGCGCGTACATCGCAGTGGAAGATTGGTTGCTTCGAAACCTGGGATTGATTATGAATGCGCCTGAGAAAACTCGGGATATTAAATGCGCGCAACCGTACACAAGGGAAATGTTGTGAGGGAAAGTACAGACTGTGTACGTAAAACTGACTTGGAGAAAGAATCCCTCGCCAAAACAAGACATGAATCTTCAACTAACGCGTAACGGGGCTTTAAACTAGACTGGCCGTTTATCTACATAATTATATCCACTCGTTTTCGTGAACTCTACGCACAATTTTGAAATGATTTCCTCTGCATGAAACAGAGAGCGCAAGCTATATTTTGTCAGAATGAAGATCCAATTACGATGAACAAACGGTGACGTCCCCATTCGCCCCCGCCTAACTCGCCGCTTCCCATCTCGCCGCTTCCGAACTCGCCGCTTCCCATCTCGCCCCCAATTATTTTGAGTTTTACAAGAGAGGCGATTCGCCCCCTCCCATCTCGCCCCCACTTATCTTGAGTTTTGCAATAGAGGCGATTCGTCTATCTTAGGCACGAGAAACCACACACACACACACAAACACACACGTACGCACACAATACAATACAGAATACAGACAGTTTATGGGTTTGCCAGTTTATGACGTTGCCACACACATATTATACATAGACACACTGTGTACTTGCTTAAGGTAATTAAAAATGCGAATGTTGTTGCAGTTGGTGACATTATATACATTCATTGTTTTTGTCACATACACACATAATCATATACATCCAACGGGTCACTGCATTTGCCACAAAGGGTACACAAGTAACGATAATTAAAATTGCAGTAACGTTTATTAAAAATGAGAGTCCTACAGGTGACGAGAAATAGCATTTGCCCTGCCGCTTCACAAACACATAATCACAAACATGATCACTCAGCGAACAAGAAGAAAGACATGATCTCTGTTGTTGTTGTTTAAAGGTACGCTCACACACACACACACACATACACACACACACACACACACACACACACACACACACACACACACACACACACACACACACACACACACACACACACACACACACACACACACACACACACACGTACTTTGCACAAGAAACGTGAAAAGTCAACTTCATCGCATAGGATACGGTAAACTCAGGTAAAACTCAGGTAAACGTGTTATTTTTTATAACCTGTTTTGCACGAGAAACGTCAACTTCATCGCATGGAATACACGGGGGCGAGTTGGCACTGCTTGCGGGGGCGAGATGGCACCCTTGGCAGTTTGAAAGCAAGTGGACTGTGAAGTCGGCGACTACAAAGCGGGGGCGAGATGGGCGGGGGCGAGTCGGTACCTCGCCGAACAAACATCCTAGCTTTTGTAATAAATCTATTATTTTCATCAGCCAAATCTTCACGACTCAACAACAATTGCTAAATCTTGAGAGGTTCCAGTTTTAGTGTTACGAAATTTCGTTTCGCCACTGTCACCCCTTTTTCTAGATGTCCTTAAGCTTGTTTCTGCCACGGAGTGGCTGATACAGATATCCAGGGCAAACCCAACATTGTTAGAAGTAGGAAGATAATCAAAACAAAGATAAGAGGGAAGATAATGTAATCCTATTTTCCTTGTATCATAATTTGAATACTTTCGAACATCTAGCGTGAAACACGTACGACCTTTGATTCGCCGCACCGGAAAAGTCAACACACAATGCCATACATTTAAACCCGAAACTGTATAGTTAAATCTGTTAAACATCTGCCAAACTAGAACTCTTAGAAACAGGAAGTTCATGTGATCCTTTTTCCCCCTTGTAATTTAATTTGAATAATTAAAATGTCCGCGCCTCAAGACTGTAACTGAAACTGTTAGATTCTCCACACTTAAGTCAACACAAAATGCACAACACTTAAGACAAACACTCTGTGGTGTTTGATATGCAAAACATATGCCATGTCACAATACACGCATGTTGAATTTACTATTGGCACCGTACCGTCTTGCAGCCTGTCCCCCCCCCCTCCTCCCCTATTTACTCCATAGTAATTACGTTGCAAGGTGAACGTTAGAAGACAATCAAATTCATGTAACAGAGAAGACTAAAAATCCCAACTTATAAAACAAGACTGTTTGGCCCGCTGAACTTCTCCGCAAAACATGCATGTTGCATTAATACACACTGTACCGTCTTGCAACCCCCTCGAACCACTTACTGAATTATTACGTTGCATCGCACAGGGAAATCTGCATCGCACAGGGGAGGAGGGGGGGAGGGGGGACAGGCTGCAAGACGGTACGGTGCCAATTAATAGTAAATTCAACATGCGTGTATTGTGACATGGCATATGTTTTGCATATCAAACACCACAGAGTGTTTGTCTTAATTATGTGTTGTGCATTTTGTGTTAACTTAAGTGTGGAGAATCTAACAGTTTCAGTTACAGTCTTGAGGCGCGTACGCTAGGAGACATTAACTTCTTCGTGTGACAGAAGACCCAGGGTCGTGGGTAATAAAAGCCTGCTGGGTGTATCTAGGAAAGCTAAGTCTTCTTACTCCAACGTACATGAATTTGACCTGTCGATCGTCTACTGTGCCATTAAACCTACATGTTGAATACAGCTAATACAGCTACTGTACTTTCTTCAGTCAGCTTTTGCTTGATAAACAAAATTTCAAAGTGCGAAGAGTATGTTTAAAGACAGTTTAAGTTACAATGACGGAGAAGAACCAAGGTCCTGGGTCAAGAAACCCCCATTTCATTTGCTGTATTTGTTATCTGAGAGTGCTGGTATTGTTAAAAGCACATGCGCATACCTTTTGTTTCATGCACCTCTTGTGGTTTTGAAAGTAAACTTTGTCTTGGCTTGTACGTCACGCCCAGCTGTCTGTCTGTCTGACTGTTTGTCTGTCTGTCTGTCTGTTTGTCTGTCTGTTTGTCTGTCTGTCTGTCTGTTTGTCTGTCTGTATGTCTGTTTGTCTGTCTGTCTGTTTATCTGTCTGCCTGTTGGTAGGCTGGCTGATTGCTTGTCTGTCTGTCTGTCTGTCTGTCTGTCTGTCTGTTTGTCTGTCTGTCTGTCTGTCTGTTTGTCTGTCTGTCTGTCTGTCTGTCTGTCTGTCTGTCTGTCTGTCTGTTTGTCTGTCTGTCTGTCTGTCTGTCTGTCTGTTTGTCTGTCTGTCTGTTTGTCTGTCTGTCTGTCTGTCTGTTTGTCTGTCTGTCTGTCTGTCTGTCTGTCTGTCTGTCTGTCTGTCTGTCTGTCTGTCTGTCTGTCTGTCTGTCTGTCTGTCCGTTGGTAGGCTGGCTGATTGTCTGTCTACCAGTCTGCTTCTGTACCTGCCTGTCTGTCTTTCTGTATCCAGATTGGCGTCTTTTATTGCGTGCCTATGAATCGTGGATGCAAAATTATTAATAATTCGGTAAAATAAGACTGTGCACGGCTGTTTGGATGTTATTGGATATGTTTATAATATGGACAAAGGTGCTTGCCAGTTTTGAAGACAGCACATGTACAGTCACAGTATAATGTCTTGCGGCTGTTGTTGGGACCGCTTTGTGCACCACTGTTACTATAGTGAGGCCAAGAAATGGTACATGTACAGTCACAGTATAATGTCTCGCGGCTGTTGTTGGGACCGCTTTGTGCATCACTGTTACTATAGTGAGGCCAAGAAATGGTACATGTACAGTCACAGTATAATGTCTCGCGGCTGTTGTTGGGACCGCTTTGTGCACCACTGTTACTATAGTGAGGCCAAGAAATGGTACATGTACAGTCACAGTATAATGTCTCGCGGCTGTTGTTGGGACCGCTTTGTGCACCACTGTTACTATAGTGAGGCCAAGAAATGGTACATGTACAGTCACAGTATAATGTCTCGCAGCCGTTGTTGGGACCGCTTTGTTCACCACTGTTACTATAGTGAGGCCAAGAAATGGTACATGTACAGTCACAGTATAATGTCTCGCAGCCGTTGTTGGGACCGCTTTGTTCACCACTGTTACTATAGTGAGGCCAAGAAATGGTACATGTACAGTCACAGTATAATGTCTCGCGGCTGTTGTTGGGACCGCTTTGTGCACCACTGTTACTATAGTGAGGCCAAGAAATGGTACATGTACAGTCACAGTATAATGTCTCGCGGCTGTTGTTGGGACCGCTTTGTGCACCATTGTTACTATAGTGAGGCCAAGAAATGGTACATGTACAGTCACAATATAATGTCTCGCGGCTGTTTGTTGGGACCGCTTTGTGCACCACTGTTACTATAGTGAGGCCAAGAAATGGTACA
Source organism: Littorina saxatilis (assembly GCF_037325665.1). Taxonomy (NCBI): domain Eukaryota; kingdom Metazoa; phylum Mollusca; class Gastropoda; order Littorinimorpha; family Littorinidae; genus Littorina; species Littorina saxatilis. The sequence continues at coordinate 28,058,364 of NC_090246.1, forward strand.
TGTACAGTCACAGTATAATGTCTCGCGGCTGTTGTTGGGACCGCTTTGTGCACCACTGTTACTATAGTGAGGCCAAGAAATGGTACATGTACAGTCACAGTATAATGTCTCACGGCTGTTGTTGGGACCGCTTTGTGCACCATTGTTACTATAGTGAGGCCAAGAAATGGTACATGTACAGTCACAATATAATGTCTCGCGGCTGTTTGTTGGGACCGCTTTGTGAACCACTGTTACTATAGTGAGGCCAAGAAATGGTACATGTACAGTCACAGTATAATGTCTCGCGGCTGTTGTTGGGACCACTTTGTGCACCCCTGTTACTATAGTGAGGCCAAGAAATGGTACATGTACGGTCACAGTATAATGTCTCGCGGCTGTTGTTGGGACCACTTTGTGCACCCCTGTTACTATAGTGAGGCCAAGAAATGGTACATGTACAGTCACAGTATAATGTCTCGCGGCTGTTGTTGGGACCGCTTTGTGCACCACTGTTACTCTAGTGAGGCCAACAAATGTAATCAAAAACAAACAAACCCCAAACAAACCCTTTCAACCAAAACACCTTTATGGTCGATTTGTGTGTGTGGCAACAATTTTGTGATGCGGGTTGTATTTGCTAATGATTATGGATGAGTTTGCTGAGTACACAGCACTGACACAGATTTTGATTATCGAATCAATGGATGAATGACGTCTACAACGGATTAAATCAGAAGGAATGTTTAAAGAATAATAAAGAGGAATAAAATTAGTGTAAAGTAGCTATAATACACATTTTGGGTCACTTAATCATGGAAGGGTTAACTAATAGACCGGGGAGTAATGGAGCGTTCATGTTTAAGTGTGTACTCCCCGCGGGTTAGGGGGAGTCCCATATTGGTTGGGACGAGAAAGAATTTACCCGATGCTCCCCAGCATGTCGTAAGAGGCGACTAACGGATTCTGTTTCTCCTTATACCCTTGTTAAGTGTTTCTTGTATAGAATATAGTCAATGTTTGTAAAGATTTTAGTCAAGCAGTATGAAAGAAATCTTAAGTCCTTTGTACTGGAAACTTGCATTCTCGCAGTAAGGTAATATATTGCACTACGTTGCAAGCCCCTGGAGCAATTTTGTGACAGTGCTTTTGTGAACAAGAAACAATTAACAAGTGGCTCTATCCCATCCCACCCCCCCCCCTTTCCCCGTCGCGATATAACCTTGAACGGTTGAAAACGACGTTAAACACCAAATAAAGAAAGAAAGTTTAATTGTGTAACTAATATTCATTTTGGCTGGTGAAAACAAATGAAGAGTTAAGAAATTAGACACTCTCAAAAGTACACAACTTCTCATTGTCCGAAAGGTTTTGTAATAAATTATTTTTCAAAAACTTTGTTTTAGTTTCTGTTCTGCGTTTGCATTTTGTGTATTCATGTGTGTACCCTAATATGTAACAAGAAGGTGACAATAAAGCAGCACACTATACCAATTATCCACAATTATAGTGGGAGTACAAAGAACATGGGTGGAATTATAACAAGATATCTTTAACGAACAAAGTGCCCCCATAAACACAGTCTTTTTAACCAGTGAACACCGCATGTATTCGATTAATAACCTACGTTGTAAAGATCTGTCTCTCGTGTTTTAACATCATCATAATTTGCTTCAAAGAGTGCATCAAAGAATGTGATGATGAACAAACATAGCGTGCGATTTGGGGTCTCCTTCATTTCGCATGTGAGCTCGATTAACTCAGGCATAAATACAAAACACAAACAGCGTGTAATTACTGCAGCTGTGTACCCCCCCCCCCCCCCCCCACGTTAATGTTCTCATGTTTCAAGCTTGACCATGAGTTTATGCAAAATCTGGTCTGAGTCACACCTGATAATTTCATGCATAAAAAAGAAAATCAATTCACACCGACTGTATTGCTAAATTGAGGATCTACATTTTAATCGAAACTCTTTTTTCCACTAACACTCGACGTGTGTTAACCCGTGATTTGTAAAAATGTAAAAAAAATTACAAATCACGTCGAACCTAAAACCGCGATTTGTAAAAATGTATTTTTTTCCATTTTTGTTCATGTCTTTCTTGTCCCATCGCTGAGAAATTCGGATCGCTTCCTCCCAGTGGAAAGCTAGCAGCAACATAGTCGCGCTACCCCAAAGTCAAGGGATCCATTAGATTTTTTTTCTTTCTTTCCTTTATTGTCCCATCGCTGGGAAATTCGGATCGCTTCCTCCCAGTGGAAAGCTAGCAGCAACAGAGTCGCGCTACCGCAAAGTCAAGGGATCCATTAGATATTTTGTTTCTTTTTTTATTGTCCCATCGCTTGGAATTCGGATCGCTTCCTCCCAGTGGAAAGCTAGCAGCAAGAGAGTCGCGCTACCCCAAAGTCAAGGGATCTAATAGATTTTTGTTTTTCATTTCTGTATTGTCCCATCGCAGGGAAATTCGGGTCGCTTCCTCCCAATGGAAAGCTAGCAGCAACAGAGTCGCGCTACCCCCAAATCAAGGGATCGATTAGATTTTTTTCTCTCATTTCTTTACTAGATTGTCCCATCGCTGGGAAATTCAGATCGCTTCCTCCCAGTGGAAAGCTAGCAGCAACAGAGTATTATTGCTTATTGCTGCTAGCTTTCCAGTTGGAGGAAGTGAC
>NC_090246.1:28066015-28078515 GCF_037325665.1 Littorina saxatilis
ACAATGTCACGACTTAGTGCTGGGTACAGCACGAAGAATTAGCGCAGAAAACTATTCCCACCGTGCGTTTGAAGTGAAGGACGTGAATTTTACTTGGTACGATTTTTCTTACTATAGTGGAAGTATGGCGCTAATTTGCTTTTCGTGCAACGGAGTTGAGTCCTTCTTATAATTATCTTCTTGTTGACAGGTAGACACACACACACACATACACACACACACACACACACACACACACACACAAACACACGCACGCAAACACACCCACACACACATACAAACACACGCGCGCGCGCACAAACAAACAAACAAACAAACAAACAAACAAACAAACACACACACACACACACACGCACACACACGCACACACACGCACACACACACACACACACTTACACACACACACACTCACACACACACACACACACACACACACACACACACACACACACACACACACACACACACACACACACACACACGAGACTGGATTATAATTTTGGTGCAACTGCACACATATTTGATTTATTAATTGGCTGCGGAGTAATTATTTTTTTTACATAATGATCATTTTTGAAGCCCTATCAAGTTACTGCTTGGTCAAAAGGCCGAGTTATTTAATATGTAATGCGGATAATCACGACTTTGATCGTCTGTAAAATGGTATAGCTCACACGTTCCAGCAGTGTCTTAAGCAGGGCTGCTTGTCGCGTTGCAATGACTTAAATGCAATGTTCCAGGGTCAGTTGTGAAGACCACAACAATAACAAAGAAACAAAGAATCAAACAAACAAACAAACAAACAAACAAACAAACAAACAAACAAACAAACAAACACACACACACACACACACACATATACATATACACAAACACACAAACACGCACACACACAGAAAGAAAGAAGGACAGGAAGCCAGAAAGAAAGCTTTTAAGAGAGAAAGAAAGAAACATACAAACACATACAAACAAACAAACATAACACCAGAACTTCCGTTAACTGAGACTGTCACGGTACGTATCGACAAAAGAGAACATATGAAGGGCAACACGACAGATGGAGCGTGGAGCGCTTTAACACATCAGTAGACACAGACCCAGACACCAACACAGACAGACAGTCAGTCAGACGAACAGACAGACAGACAAATGGACAGACACACGGACAGACAAACGGATAGACAGACAGACAGGCAGACAGAAGACAAGCCGACCGACCGACCAACTACCGACCAACAGACAGACAGACAGACAGACAGACAGACAGACAGACTAGACAGACAGACAGACAGACAGACAGGTTGACAAACAGACAGGCAGACAGAGAGCCTACCGACCGACCGACTACTGACTAACAGACAGACAGGCAGATACAACAACACACACACACACCGACACACACACACCGAAACATACACACACACACACACCGACACACACACACACGCACACACACACACACACACACGCACACACACACACACACACACACACGCACACACACACCATCCCCTCCACCCTCCCCCCGTCCATCCTTGCTTTAAACTAAACTGGACGACACAAGTTAATAACTATAACCAGCCTGTCACCCTACCTGTATAATTATAGGAATCCTCACGCCCCAGTATAATAACCGGATACCCGGTGTCGACACCTGCCCAGCCCAGCGTACTCTGTTCCTTCTCGTTGTATCCAACTTTTCAGCAAAGCTTTTGTTTAAACATATTTTGTTCCATATCAAACAAATCCACCGGTGAACAGAATCAGCGTCAAAACAGCAACGAGGGTGTGCGTGTCAGCTTCACCAGATAAATCGACTTGGCTGAGACGCCTTAGAAAAGCAGCGCAGGATATAAACCACAGCTAGGTCACAGGTTTCAAGGATAAAAGCAACACTAGTTGTCGGGGTTTATCTATCATTGTCCTTCTTACTTCAGGACGTGAACCACGGTCACAGGTTTTCATGATACGTGCAATAGCAACACTGAATGTCTCGGTTCGTCAATGTCGTTCTTATCTCCCTTGTTGCTCTTCCGCGTTGGTTATCAGTATTAGTGTTGTTGTTCTTGCACTCATTTTGCAGTTTTTTCCTTCTTCTTCTTCTTCTTCTTCTTCTTCTTGTTCGTTTTCTCCTGTTTATAAAAAATACTTCTTTCTACTAATTTTCTGTTCTTCCCCACTCTTATCCAAAGATGAGGCTCACTCTTCCTTTGTCTGTATTTTGTTTTTCACAATCATAAGCTAGAAACACGAGTAACCAAAGCATGAGATACTGCACATGACAGACAGTCTGTTGTTTGAAGCCAAATGGTGATACCTGTCTCACAGTGTTACCCTCACACAGCCCACCGTGACAGAACACATAAAGACACCCTACGTTTTGTGCACACGCTCATGGTCACTTTACAGGTCTGTCCAGACTTTTACATGCTAAAACAATTCGCGTAAGGCGAAAATACAACATTTAGTCAAGCTCAGTCGAACTCACAGAATGAAACTGAACGCATTGCATTTTTTTCCGCAAGACTGTACACTCGTAGCATCGTCTGTCCACCGCTCGTGGCAAAGGCAGTGACATTAACAATCCAGAAAAGCGCGGTAGCGGTTGCGGTGAGGAGGATAGCACGCTTTTCTATATCTCTATTCTCTTTAACTTTCTGAACGTGTTTTTAATCCAAACATATCATATCTATATGTTTTTGGAATCAGGAACGGACAAGGAATAAGATGAAATTGTTTTTAAATCGATTTCGGAAATTTAATTTTAATCATAATTTTTATATTTTATATTTTCAGAGATTGTTTTTAATCCGAATATAACATATTTATATGTTTTTGGAATCAGAAGATAATGAAGAATACAATAAACGTAATTTTGAATCGTTTTATAAAAAAAATAATTTTAATTACAATTTTTGATTTTTAATGACCAAACTCATTCATTAGTTTTTAAGCTACCAAGCTGAAATGCAATACCAAAGTCTGGCCTTTGTCGAAGATTGCTTTGCCAAAATTCCAATCAATTTGATTGAAAAATGAGGGTGTGACAGTGCCGCCTCAACTTTTACAAAAAGCCGGATATGACGTCATCAAAGGTATTTATCGAAAAAATGAAAAATATTTCCGGGGATATCATTCCCAGGAACTCTCATGTCAAATTTCATAAAGATCGGTCCAGTAGTTTAGTCTGAATCGCTCTACACACACACACGCACAGACAGACAGACAGACACACACACACACACACACACACACACACATACACCACGACCCTCGTCTCGATTCCCCCTCTATGTTAAAAAATTTAGTCAAAACTTGACCAAAATTTTTATTAATGTAAAAACCATCCTCCTATGGGAACACCCCACCCCCCCCCCCCCCCTCTCCCTAAAAATCCAAAATCCAAAAATCAACTTGCGATCCCGTTCTCAAGAGAAAGCAGCCAGGGTGCAGATTGTAGGTATATGTCCAAGTGGATGTACTACGTTATCTAATATAAAACTAAAGCCTGGACAGATCTGTGGCGGTGTACGTAATCGCTTACACGAGGAGGATAATCATTGTACCTTTAATTGCCTTCACCCCCCCTCCCCCCTAACCCCCCCCCCCAAAAAAAAAAAAAAAAACCCACCCACCCACAAACACCATCTTTTCGATGCTCCCCGCACCCCCCCCCCCCCTCCCCCTCCCCCCCTGGACAACTTGACATTTACATTTCGACCGTAGGTCTTCTGCTGTTCACTCAATAATTATACTCTCAACCCTGACAGCGTTCATGCATTTAACTCATTAGACTGTCAAAAAACCAGTTTCATGCAAATCACTGAATTTCATTTGACCATGTGACATTTGCAAGCACACACATTCAAGCCAAAACGGCCACAGCAGACCTCAACATCATTTAACGGGGAAGAACACGCATTTATGCGAATGATCGCTGATGTTTATTCGACACTCACAATCACACACGTTCAAGCTGAATCGAGCGGTGACAGCCTGTTAATATTCACAAACACACTCGCCTGTGGCAAGATTACAGACTTCGCGCATGACCATGATTTTCAAATGCCTAACCGTGGTATATAACCCTTGTTACCTTATAGAAGCCCTTGGGGGTGTGCGTTATCTGGATGGAAGAACGCGATAAGCTTTAAAGAGAGTGGTGTATGGGTCAGAATAGCAATTCATGTTGATTATAACTGCAACTTGCTTGAAATACACACTTTTGCTAGCTGACAACAGAAAAGTGCAAGGAAACGTAGGAATGCAAAAGAAAAGAAACGCGGTGGTAGGAAAAAAAGGTTTTCACGGAGACCTCAGTGGTTGGTAGAAAGGACATGTGTATCTGTTTAAAGCTATCTTACTTACCTTTAGAAAAAAAACACATCGTCACCTTTGCTGATCAACCTTCTTTGTGTTGATAAATGCAAATATTTAAAGTTTCACGCAAATCGAAAAGTTCTACTTGTCTTTAGCTTCTGGAACGCATGCTACGTAATCTTTTTCAAAGGGAGCTAATGCAAAGTTCAAGATCCCGTATCTTTAAGCTTATCTCACTTTATGCGTGCAAAGCCAGGTGCGTCCTCTGCATCAAACACACAAACGCATCACGCGACACACAGACACGTACACATTTATATATAGACACACAGACAAACTCAAACACAGAGAGACAGACAAACAAACAGACACACAGACACACAGACACAGACACACACACACACACACACACACACACACACACACACACACACACACGCACACACACACGCACACACATACACACTGTGACACACACAAACACAGAGAAACACAGACACAGACACACAGACACAGACACACACACACACACACACACACACACACACACACACACAAAAACAAAGAAACACATTCCAATCCTCATCAGTCTTTTTCTCAAATTTCGCTCCGGTAACTTGTCGATCAGAAAACCTCGGTCACTGGATCACATTGTCTGCCAACAAAGGGGCGCAACCGTCGACACTGAGAACTGTGATAGGCATTAGGCAGCAGTTACTCACCTTGTCTTTTCGCCGTGTTTGGTCACTGCGGGGGCCGTCCAAAGCACTGTATACAATTAAAATGGACACCTGTGTCTGGAGGCAAACTGCTGAGGTTAGGTGAGGTGAGGCACGGTATGGATTGGTAGGTAAGGTAAGGGCTAGGGAAGAGGTGGTTAGACGAGACGAGGTGATGTGAGGTTAGCGGAGCTAAACTAAGTTTACGTAAGGTTACACGAAGGTAAGGTAAGGTAAAGAAATACGGGTTGCTTCTCCAAGCAGAAAATAATGGTTGCATGGTCTCTGTCTGTCTGTCTGTCTGTTTGTCTTTCTGTCTCTCTGTCTGTCTTTCACTCTCTGCGGTTTTTGTTTGGAGAGAAAAGAATGGCGGAGAAAAGTTGGCACTTTGTACACCTTTCCCTATTTCGAAGTAGGCAAGAGTACGAAAACTTTTTAGTTTCAGCAAATAAGTCTATGGCGCTGTTTCTTGATTGAGGCTAGGAAAGCTGAATTCGACGAGAAAAGAAAATCAGACCTAGAAGAACCAATTAGCACACTGTTACTAAAGGAGCAAAACAAAACAGAAAATCAGTGCTTTTCGGTTCATTCATTGAATGAGTCAGTCAGTCAGTCAGTTAGTTAGTTAGTTAATTACTTATTTATTTATTTATTTATCTATTCATTCATTCATTTATTTAGTTAGTTAGTTAGCTCTAGTTACTTTATAGTTACATACTTTACGAGACCGGAGGACCGTGCCCGCATGCGCAATCTCCGCCTTTTCCCGGAAACGTCACGTGGTGTTATTGGCGTATTTGCCGTTTAGTTAGCAGGCCGATCTGAAATATCGGGATGCAGGCACAATCTCCGTTTTTCCGGAATCGTCACGTATTACGTTTGGCGTTCTTATAATCAAGTTGCCCTGTTTTGAAAGACTGTGCAGAAACTCTGACATCTAATATCACAGGGATGCATGCGTAATCTATTATGTCTGGAACATGTCACGAGTTACTGTTGGTGTCCTAATTATAAAAGGCACAGTCCCTCCTGCGTAAACGATTCGGATCTGGCCAGGGGTTTAATTTAGCAAGAAGAACTGTTTTCACAGATACGACTATACCTTTAAGTTCCCATGTTTTGTAAGCCGATATAAACATTGATAGATCTGAAATGACAGACATGCACTGTGTGCTTCCTTGTCTGATTTGTGAGGCAATAGCTGACTTGGAAGGCATAATTATTAATTTGAATTTTCTGTCACCATACTGAAGGAACGGGACTCACAAAGATAACGATTGATACCTTTGACAGGGAGGAACGGTGAAATTGGATGCGGTATTACTGAATAGTTAAATTTCATATTGCGTGTTCTTGAATGTTTGTTTTATTGAATATACCATTGAGCGCGCCCTTGCCAACTTCTAGAGTCCGCACTGAAAAAAATGACCACAGGAAATCATGCTTGAATGCCCTCAAACATTAGTTTTCTCCTCGTCGAGAGATTTTCTGTTTCTGGCTATACCTTGCAAAAGGAAGTATGGTTATCCCCCTCTGTATACACGCATACACACACACACACACACACACACACACACACACACACACACACACACACACACACACACACACACACACACACATACATACACACACACACACACACACACTTACATACATACACACACTTGCATACATACACACACACAAGGACACGATTCTGTAAAGATACCTTCCTCCCTGTGTTAACCACCCCGGAGCTTACAAGGTTTAGTTAGGTAATTTCTTCATTTTGATGTGATGTTTTTGTTAAAGGGTTTTAGCATTATTTTGACCTGGACAGTACCTGCATTATAAGACGTTTTCTGTGTAGATGTTAATATATAACCGCACTTAAATAAAAGCATATAGCTTGTTGTGTGGTCTCAAGTTTATCTTTTGTGTCATATGCCACCCAATGTTATCTAAATACAATTATGTTCGAAACGATCTTACAGGGTTTTTACATGGGATACATGCATTTGTCCACACATACCAACAATCACCACTCTGACTGCTTCGTGTGCAGGGTGAGACTATTTAGATGAATTTATCGCTCAAAAGGCACTATTTTTTTAACGCAAATGCTTAGAAGATATTTTCCTTCACGTGTAATAAACCACCTCTGACCCTACATGGGAAAGTGGGAGCATGCTTCCACCTCGACACATATCTAAAATCAACCGGCGGGCTTAAATTCAATCAGCCGGGTCATCTTGCAATTAGATATCTTCAGTAACAATTTATTGCAATTTCTTATACATTTGACATTAGACCGACAGAACACAGTTTCTTTGGTAAAAGCGAAGTAGGCCTACACTGCTGGCTTAATCAAGTAAATTGTCGGAAGGAACAAAGTATCTGTGCACAAGTACAATGTACATGAAAGTATAATTTCACTCTTTGTCTATTCAACAATGAGCTATTCCATTCGTTGTGAACGCCGGACCTGTGTTTTTTCCCTCTAGTTCGTCTCCTCCCATCTCGTGTGTATTTTGCTTTGCTTGACATCGGAGACGGCCATGAAGAGGGGGGTAATAGTCATGTTTTATGATCAAACCAGCATGACTGGAGACTGATACTTTTATGCGCTATTGCAGTTTTGAGAACTGATGTGTTTCGGGGGTTTCATCGTCGTGGTAAAACGGCAATCAGAGCTCTTTACGCTCGTGTGAGAGGACAGGATTCTCCCGTAGATAGACTCACGCACACAGCTGGGAGCTGCTAGGAGTGCTCAGAATCTAGTAGTACTAGATACCTTCCTCCCCTGGAAAAGGAAGGTGTCACCCATCACAAATCTGCCCAGGCTCAGGCTCTTATCTATTTACCTGGGATAAGAGCAAACTTGGACTTTAACACACGACACAAATATACAGCCTGGCTGCTTCCTGCGCAGAGAGGGATTTTTTTTGCGTAATTAATGTCTCGTGTGTTAACTACAAACGAATTCAACAGAAAAATAGCACTCTGTAGTATTATCGTTGCTCTTTAGCCTACTTTTTAGTAGTAGTCTTGAGAGCGCACTTTGATCCCGACCCGCTCGTGACGAGTGCCTGTGGTCTAAACCTGTCCAAGTTGACCTCGCGAGTCCACTCTCAGGCCAAGTAAAGGCCATATTCAGACAATTGACGTCATTGCCAACTATGTCAACTCTTACTTGCTGTGGTAACACCACTTTAACTCTTTCTTTGATCCTTTCTTTTCAAGGTTCAAAATCACAGATATCGAGAGAGAGAGAGAGAGAAGTCTGAAGTCTGAAGTCTGAATGTTTTAATGAGTAGGCCTTGGGCCCTTTTCATGGAGATGAGCACATCTCAAGCACCAGCATACAAATGCACACAGTGAACAAAAGCAAGAACATCCTACTAGAATCGCCCTGTTTCGTTTACGGATTATGGATTACGAATGGAAAGCACCTTCATGACAAATGTAGAAACACGTAGCAATAGCGGCTTACTAGTGTTTGAAAACAGCATGGTTAATTTAAACAATGATGGGATTCTAGTGTATTTTCGTGGAATATAGTATTCTCTTAACTCAGCATATTTAGGGCATACTAAAACAAAGTGGACTTCATCTTCAACACTGCCACAACAAAATGGACAAGATAAATCAGCGGAGGTTGCATTTAAATTAAAGCGAAATCGATGCACTTTCAGAGGAGATACTCCCAATCTAAGTCTAATCAGAAGATTTCTAGCTTTAATATGTTTCAAATCACTTAAATAGTTGGATAATGTTAGGGTTGATTTGAAGGTTCTGTACAGAGAGAAACGTTCACTTCCTTGTACATTGTCAAGCCAGGTTTGCTTATAAGATGAAATAAGTGTTTCTTTAAATGCTGTTAGGAACGCCCTCTCATCGCCAACACCTTGGTTTTCCCATACTTCATCAAAACCGTACATGTACAGAGTGTAACAGATCGAGGAGGCCCATGTTTTCTTATTTTGTTCATGGAGATATTTCAGCATTTTATACGCCTTGCTCGGAAGGCGATGATGGGGCATCCTCAATATACGTAGAGAGAGAGAGAGAGAGAGAGAGAGAGAGAGAGAGAGAGAGAGAGAGAGAGAGAGAGAGAGAGAGAGAGAGAGAGAGAGAGAGAGAGAGAGAGAGAGAGAGAGAGAGAGAGAGAGAGAGAGATACATACAGGAGAGAGAAAGCCAGACAGACATCCAGAGGCAGAGAGAGGGTGAATAGGGTACACACACACACACACACACACACACACACACACACACACACACACACTGTCACACACACACACACACACACACACGCAAACACTCTCACAGACACAAACGGACACACATGCGCAGACACAGACAAAAATACAGACAGACAGACAGGCACACACGCACACACACACACACACACACATACACACCTCCATCTCTCTCTCCCCCTCTTCTAAACGCCCCACCCACTTTAATGTCACACACACATTTCTTCCTATCATGATGTACATCGGAAATGCCGCAAACAAGCTACCCAACCCACCCACAAACACCAAGCCACACCTTCCCCTCACCTCCCACTTCCAAGCAACGGTTTTCATTATCGTTTATCACAACAAAATCCCTCACACACCTTTTTCATATCCCTCCCTTCATCCCAGCTTCTCCCCGGTCTTGCTATCACCCCTGTCACCAAAAATCTAAATGTTAAAGGCACATTCCTTCCCCTTACAACGGTTTGATTCACCATCTCACACCTGGTAAGATATTCACATGGAATAAAAACACATCAAAAATCAACATTAAAGGCACAGTGCAGCTCACAGCCTTCGTTTTGCGTTTTTGTTGCAGCTGAGTGCATTTACAGTTCAAAAATCCTCCTATGGTAGTAAAACAACCCCAAAACTACCCAACGACGACATCTGTGAAGCTCGACAGTTTCTTGTTCACGCGAGTGCATAAATTAACCTAGTGGTGTTTGGTCGGAGTTCGATTCAACTGAATGATTCCGGCCTCCATTTTGTTTTACACAAACTCATGATGACGTCTGACATAGTTTGCTAGTGACGTGTCTTTTTGTGCATGATGTGGTGATCTACCTGATCTAAATTTAGATCCAAAAATAGGTCAAGACCAGCCGGGTCCAAGTACGAAATTAATTCGTACAAAAATCGCAGTTCTTGACTCTTTGGGTGCAAGTCAATGAAACTTGGTAGTTCTTCTAACGGATAGCTGCCTGAGGTATGACTAAAAGCCCCAGGGGCTCCGTGCACCTGGATTTGACAAGTTCAGTACCTTTAAGAAGTTATTTCTTGAACAACTCCTATTCTGCGCAGACAGCACTCAGGCTGTTAATGTTTGCTATGTGCCTCGGGGGAGGCGTGGTCTTATCCCAGATCTGAGATTGTGAGTCGAATAGTTTAAACGAAAAGAAAGAAGAAAAAAAAGAGAGAATGCTTCATGTCCTACAGCAGGGCCGGACTACCGGGGGGGTTATGGGGGTTGCGCAACCCCCCCCCCCCCCTAGCCTAAACATGTACCTTACTTATTTAATTATTTTTTTTTATTATTGCTTATTTTATGCCGTTTCATGCAAGGAGCGACCATTTTCCTATCTCAGAATATGACCTACCCGTCAGCTTCAGGGGGCTTCGCCCCCTGACCCCCACAACGAGGGGTGGGTGGGGGGTGGGTGGGTTCTAGGGTTTCCGGACCCCCCCCCCCCAGCCAAAAAATAAAAATATTGAATGAGGTATGCATTTCTTTATTTTACATTGAGTTTCAATTTTTGGGGTATTAATCAGTGACAAAATCTGCTGCCTAAAACTGGTAATGATCATCCTCAGAATGCACCAGATTGCACCATTTTGCATCCTTTTTTTCAAAATTTTCCGGGGGGGCATGCCCCCGGACCCCCCTAGCAAGCTAGGCGCTTCGCGCCGTCGGCTCGGCGCTTCGCGCCTTCACACCCATATCTTCACAATATACTTTTGAAAAAAACCAGTCATAAAATGAACTGATCCGCCCCTGCCGCCAGGGGGGACATCCCCCTGGGCCACCGCTGGCAACCCCCCCCCCCTCCTCTTCGCCTAGTCCGGCCCTGTACAGGCTAAATATTTCGCCTCTTAAGGACCAGATACGGGTTATATGATAATTCGAGTTTTCCGCCCTCACGGCTTTTGATGAGATACACAAGTATAAGGCGTGTTTAGGAGGTATCAGCCATCTGCACGTATGGCAGAATGACCGAGGTTTTTTACGTGCCATTGTTGTGACACGGGGGTGCAGGGCCGGACCAAATGAGTTGTAAGGGGGGGAATTCCTCCTTTTTTGGGGGGGCAAATCAGCGAAGTGGCGAAGCACTAGGGGGGTCCGGGGGCATGCTCCCCCGGAAAATGTTTCAAAAACGGTTAAAATCTGTGCAATCTGGTGCATTCTGGGCCTTGTTTTGAGGGTTAAGAGCAGCATCGGATTTCACATTGAATAAAATTTGTTAGAGACACACACAAAATTTATTTAAAAAAAACCCCCAAAAAACAACACTCAAAGCAAGGTACATGCTTTTTCCAGGGGTGGGGTTCCGGAACCCCTGGAACCCCCCCCCTGGGTCCGGCCCTGGGGTGGGACATGGGATCCGTCTCTGGGCCTGCACATAACTGAGTTGACCCGTGTCCGTCCCGGGCCGAATTCGCGTTTAAACGTGAAGGAATATTCCTTTAAATGGAGGGAAAATCTTGCACAGCGCGCGAGCGACATGCGGGGACAAGTGAAAGCGGCGATTGGCTGAGAGGATCGGTGACGGCTCGCTTGCTTTCGTGTACGCTTGATTGCCTGTCTCTGGATTGAGATGTGAACGATGATGTTCAAAGACCGAGACAGACCCATCCTATGACTTTAGTGTTTGAAAGCGAAACCGTGGGAGAGAAAGGAAAGGAGGGAAGAAAGAGTCAGTGTCTTTTGTCGGTCAAAGTGCGTTCTTTCGTCTCCATAATTATTCATCATCCTTCTGTGAGTGGGAGTGAGAATTTCAACTTTCATTTACTTCCTACAAGTGAAATAATGGATTCGAGTTTATTTGCACTTGTGTTTCTTCCAAGTGCGGTTTGCAAGTTCACTCGGTTTTATGTGATGTTTTTGTGTGCTACCGGTTTGTGGCAGTGCAGTAATGTATAAACACACACATGCAAGGCAAGTGAGCTCTCAGTTTATTTTTAGAAGAGTGCAGTGAGGTGTTGTGGTTACATGCCGATGCTGTGTTCCGACAGAAATATCTTTGAACCGATTGATTGCTGTGTCCCAACTAAAATATTAGAATGAATTGACTGCTGTGTTTCAAAAGAAATGAACTAGAATCTATCAATCTGTGGTTTTATTTTCACAGACAGCATTTTAATTCATACATAATACTGTAACAGCGAACGAAGATTCATTGATTTGTACGATTGTTTTCTTGGGGCACACAAGATACAAATGACATTTCAGTTGA
>NC_090246.1:28083515-28091015 GCF_037325665.1 Littorina saxatilis
ACCAAGCTGAAATGCAATACCGAAGTCCGGGCTTCGTCGGAGATTACTTGACCAAACTTTCAACCAATTTGGTTGAAAAATGAGAGCGTGACAGTGCCGCCTCAACTTTCACGAAAAGCCGGATATGACGTCATCAAAGACATTTATCAAAAAAATGAAAAAATATCTGAGGATATCATACCCAGGAACTCTCATGTCAAATTTCATAAAGATCGGTCCAGTAGTTTAGTCTGAATCGCTCTACACACACACACAGACAGACAGACACACACACATACACCACGACCCTCGTCTCGATTCCCCCCTCTATGTTAAAACATTTAGTCAAAACTTGACTAAATGTAAAAAGGGACAGAGAGATAGGGAAAGAAAGAGCATGACCCGAGAAATCCCCACGAAGTCTTAAAACTCGCCCTGAGCTAAAAATAGGCATGCATCTAAAAATATTCACTGCCAAATGATGTTGCTTCTCGGAATGTTTATAGCTGCATACCAAATATCCCCCCTCGAGTTGATGATGGTTACTGCCGTTTTTATGACTTGTCCCTTTTGTTTGTGTTGCGAAGGTAAAGGTCACGTGTGTTCAGCATCGCACTTTGACATGGCGGACAATTTTTATCCAGTTGTACTTGCCTCAAGGATAAAACAAAACTATAGTTAAAATTTGTTTAATGCTTAAGCTTGCCATGCACATCATGTGGGGCGTTTAATTTCAATATTTACACATTTTATTCAAATATTTGTGATCCTAACGATGGACATAACAATTCTCATGTACAGCACATCATTGAAATTAATGTGTTATATAGACATATAATAATAATAATAATAATAATAATAATAATAATAATAATAATAATAATAATAATAATAATAATAATTGTCAGTAAGTACTGGTGTCACATGACTGATGTGAACCAGTTGATTGGCTAATGGCGATGCGCTAAAACTGTTAGCGCACTCTTGGAGTGCGCTAACTTTTCCACAGAGCGTATTCTTGCGCCCTTTGCCTAAGCAAGACTGTGCTCTCATCCTCAGAATTAATTAATGACATGTAGCTTATATTCTCCACAATACCAAATGACCATAAATTCCCTGCTTCTCAATTAAAGCAGAAGTGGGTTTTTTTTCTGACAGATTGCATGTGCCTGTGCCAGTGCCAGTGATCTAAAAAAAATAGAAGCCGCTGTGTTTCATCTAATTTTCGCCGACTTGCATAGATTCTTCTCATATGCCGTGTTAGTGGCATGTAGCTTATCATCCACATTACCAAATGATGAGTTAGTAGTCTATACAATTCCCAGCGGCTAACAGAAAACACAAGTGTTTAATTCCGATAACGTACCAGCTAGACCAGTTTGGAAGACTGACTCGATCGACTCTGTAGCAGACAACACAGAAATTTATACGACTACATCAGTTCAGTAAATGAATGGTTTCAGAATTATTATTTCAAAGCAAGAACAATCGTAATCGAAAACGTGTAAGGTTCAGAACGTTCTTACCATATATAAGATTTATTAGCAGCCTGCCTCATGCGTACAGACTCAGTGCAGACTGCAGTCGTTCCATTGCCCAGGTTGGCAGGTACTATCAGGTAGCCTAGCAGACGACATTAACCCCGCTCAGCAAATTAACATGTTGGGCAAATGTGAACGAAAAAACGATGGGGATATAATACGTGTAGGGTTCAGAGCATTCTTACCGTTCATATTTAGTATCAGACTCCCCGATGAGTGAAGATAGAACACGAGAAATATGCCACATTTGTTTTGAAAATGTGCGAACCGTCGAGTCCCGCTTTGAGTCAATTCAAGGGGAGTCACTCCGCATAGTCAATCCGTCGAAGCTCGACTGGAGGTTTCGAATCGCAAATAATGAAAAGCCTTTCTCCGAGTTCAAATGAGGTCTCTCTGAAAGATCATCACTGTTCAGATTAACGCTACACTGGAATTTACCAACAGAAATTAAAATGCGTGTGACGAAAGCACGACACACTTGAGACACCCCACACAAAAGTAGATCTTTACTGTGCACGACCTGACCACACAGTTATGCCTATTCAAATGCGCATTGCAAAATGTGCGTTTGGAATCTTCTTTTTTCTCTGGCGGTACTGACAATATCGTTATTGAAACAATCCCAGTGCACTAAGGGATTTATAGAGCAAATCTCGAAAATAATTATTGAACTCAGCGCTATGCGCTTCGTTCAATAATGAATTTTCTCGATTTGCTCTATAAATCCCTTAGTGCACTGGGATGTCTCAATAACTTAAATAATAATAATAATAATTGTCAGTAAGTACTGGTGTCACATGACTGATGTGAACCAGTTGATTGGCTAATGGCGATGCGCTAAAACTGTTAGCGCACTCTTGGAGTGCGCTAACTTTTCCGCAGAGCGTATTCTTCCACCCTTTGCCTAAGCGAGACTGTGCTCTCATCCTCAGAATTAATTAATGACATGTAGCTTATATTCTCCACAATACCAAAATACCATAAATTTCCTGCTTCTCAATTAAAGCAGAAGTGTTTTTTTTCTGACAGATTGCATGTGCCTGTGCCACAGTTGCCACTGATCTAAAAATAGAACCCGCTGTGTCTATTTTTCAGTTTCGACTTGCTAAGAATCTTCTCATAATTATGCCGTAGCTTATTATCCACATTACCAAATGATGAGTTAGTATACAATTCCCAGCAGCTAAGAGAAAACACAAGTGTTATTCCGATAACGTACCACTGAACTAGATCAGCATTTGGAATATATACGTAGCAGACTAGATTACACTGAAATACGACTGCATCACTGCAGTGCCGTGGTTCGCTTGCCCTAGCAGACGACATAAACCTCGCAGCAAATTAACATGTTGGGCAAATGTGAACAAACAAACGATGGGGACATAATACGTGTAGGGTTCACAGCATTCTTACGGTTCATATATAATAGTACCAGTCTCCCCGATGAGTGAAGATACAACACGAGAAACATACCACATTTACTTTGAAAATCCGAGTCTGCTAACCGTGGCCTTGGCCGGAGTCAATTCAAGGGGCAACCCTCTGCACAGTCAATCTGTCGAAGCTCGATGAAGGTTTCGAATCGCAAATAACTGAGAGCACAGTCCTTTCTCCGAGTTTAAATGAGGTCTCTATGAAAGATCATCACTTTTTAGCTTAACGCTACACTCATAACTCATAACTCATAACTCATAACTCATAACATTTTATTGATCCAACAAAGGAAATTAAATTGGTCATCAGCACATATAGGTCATTAATTAATAATTATAAAAGAATAAGAGAAGAAAATTCATAAAACCCATGATAAAAAATACCCTTTTTTCTTGCACACCTGACACACCGACACACCAATACACATGCATACATACCTACATACATACCTACATACATACATACATACATACATACATTCCATGTTAAAGTGTAGTTAAGAACATCACAGTAATTATATCATTGTTTGGATTAACAGATAAGTTTTTATGTAAATGATGATAACAACAATCCATAATTAACGCTATTGCACTACCAAAGAAGAGACCAACCAAACACATAAAACCAATAACAGTAATCATCATCAGTTATCACAGGTATCACAGTAGATTAGCCATCAGGTAGTTAGACTCAATTGGGCAAAATATAGTGTCAACACCATCACAACAAAGCTAGAGCTCATTTTCACAGCACTAGTTATGATCAAAGGTCAAACAGTCATCAAATCATATTAAATCTATCACTAAGAGGTACATTTAAAAGGCATCACTGATAGTCTGTGGCCAGGACAATGGCTCGGTTGCTGTTAAAATATCTCACAGCTGCAGGAAGAAAAGAACGCCGAAAACGCTCCGTTCGACACCTAGGCATGAGAAACCGAGCGTTCCGTGTGATGCGGAGATCCATCAGTGCGTCGTGGAGGGGATGCCCTGGGTCGAACAGAATAGCTCTGGACTTACTGGCAAGCCTTCTTTCGACAAGGACTTCAAGGGTGTCAAGGCTCTGGCCTACAGTAGAACTCGCTTTCCTTATCAGCCTGTTCAGCCTGCCAGTGTCCCTTGCAGTGGCATTCCCTCCCCAACACACTGATGCAAACACCATCACACTGCACACCATACTCTGATAAAACATGTACAGCATCTTGTTACACACATGAAATGATCTCAGCTTGCGCAGGAAAAACAATCTTGACTGCGTCTTCTTAAAAACAGCATCAACATGATTAAACCAGCTTAGCTTGTTATCTAGAACTACACCTAAATACTTGTACTCGCTGACTATCTCAATCGCATCACCTTTGATGACTACAGGATGGACAGTGTCTTTCTTTTTGCGAAAATCAAAAATCATTTCCTTCGTCTTGCTTGCGTTTAATACTAAAAAGTTGGAATCACACCAAGACACAAAATCATCAATACGTTCTCTATATAAGCTCTCATCGCCATCACACTGGAATTTACCAACAGAAATTAAAACAAGAGTTTGCATGTGACGAAAGCACGACACACTTGAGACAGCCCACACAAAAGTAGATCCAGTGACACAAACCTGACCACACAGTTACGCCTATCCAAATGCGCGTTGCAAAATGTGCGTTTTGAATCTTCTTTTTTCTCTGGCGGTACTGACAATATCGTTATTGAAACAATCCCAGTGCACTAAGGGATTTATAGAGCAAATCTCGAAAATAATTATTGAAATCAGCGCTATGCGCTTCGTTCAATAATGAATTTTCTCGATTTGCTCTATAAATCCCTTAGAGCACTGGGATGTCTCAATAACTTAAATAATAATAATAATAAATGAGCATGTATATAGCGCTTGACACATTTAAAATTAAAACACAGTTATACAAGCATTTACATCTACATTCATAGTCAGCAACGCTTAATTAAAAGCATACACCATCAAACATACATACAAAAGATTCTTCCACTAACTAAGTAATAAAAACATGAATAAAATAGGTAGTGAAAACAAGGAAATACCAGCTGAATACCCTTAATCAAACAGAACATGTTATCAACAATACTGAAAACAGCCCTAGATGTTTATATACATTATCACATTATCACTAAAACAACAAATACACTACATGTAGCCTACTGATGGACTGAGAAAACAAAATCAGGGGTTGTATTTCTAGAAGAGGTGCGTTTTAAGTGCTCGTTTGAATGCTTGGGGTGACTGAGAGTGGCGGATGTGAAAGGGGAGAGAATTCCATTGTGTGGGTGCGCAGAAAGTAAAAGTGCGTTGTCCGTATGTTTTGGTTTTGGTGTGTGGAATGGTGAGGATGCGACAGTCAGAAGAGGCACGGAGTTGTCTTGCTGGAGAATAGACGGTGAGGTGTTCAGAGAAGTAAGCAGGAGACGAGCCAGAAAAGAAGTTAAAGCAGAGGGTGGACAGTTTGTAGTCAATGCGGGCTTGAATAGGTAACCAGTGCAGTGTGTGAAGAAGTGGTGTTGCGTGATCTCGTTTTCGTGCTTTCAGAATGAGGCGTGCTGCCGAGTTTTGGACTTTTTGTAGTTTATGCAGGAGGTACAGAGGACAGCCAGAGAGAAGAGAGTTGCAGTAGTCAAGTTTAGAAAGAACAAAGGCACAGACAAGAGTGTTAGTTGTTTGAGAGGAGAGTGTGTGGCGAATGGTGCTGATCTTACGAAGCTCAAAATAAGCTGCTCTACAGACTAAAGATATGTTTGTTAAGGGTCATGTCAGATGAAAGGGTGAATCCAAGGTTTCTAGCTGATGGTGAGAAAAGAATGTTGGTGTTGCCTATTTGAACAGAAACAGGTTGGGGAGAGGGAAATGTAGTGTTCTTCTTTTTGCACAGTAAGACTTCAGTCTTATCATCATTCAGCTTAAGTTTGTTATCGACCATCCAAGATTTAACATCAGTGATGCATGTCTGAATGGTCTGGATGGCGGAATGTGTCTCTGCAGGGGGACTGGGTTTATACAGCTGGGTGTCATCAGCAAAAGACTGATTTAAAACAGAATGGTTTTGAATCAGTGTGGAGAGGGGCTTAGTGTACATGATGAAAAGGATGGGACCGAGTACTGAACCTTGAGGAACGCCGAAAGAAAGTGGGGCTGGAGCAGACATCTGGCCATCGACAAGCACAGCCTGAGTCCTGCCAATGAGATAGGACTCAAGCCATGCTAGCGGTGGACCGGAGATGCCGTACAGAGTCTGAAGTCTATGGAGAAGCGTGACATGGTCAATCGTGTCGAACGGTGCAGAAAGGTCAAGTAGGCACATCACCACCATCCAGAGCAGACAGAATGTCACTGATTACTTCAAGAAGGGCTGTTTCAGACATGTGTGAATGCTGTTGAAATATGTGTTTAAAACTATACGTGGAGTATTGTGAAGAGAGAAAATGTAAGTTTTACATCACGGCAAAGCCATTTGGGGCATGTTACACGGGAAAACCCGGCTTTTTATGACCATACAAAATAAAATGCGGGGGGGGGGGGGGGGGGGGGGTGTAGACAGCTGGCTGCCGGCTGCTAGAGGAGACCTGAAATGGGCTAGGGACCGGGTTGGGTCGTCTTGGGTCAGTGCTGAAATGGTTACTTTATTGGCTGTTGGCCGAACGGACACCCGGGCTTCATATTTTTGCATGTATGTATTCGTGTTTCCAAGGCCTGAGGCTTTCTCTGTGATCCTGGGATCTTTATCGTGCGCATGCGTGCACACGGGGGTGTTCGGACACCGAGGATAGTCTGCACAAAGTTGACTCTGGGACACACATCCCGCGCCGAACTTGGAGGTTGAACCCACGCTGATAGTAACAACCGGTTTTTATTGCCAGCGCCTCTACCGACTGGGCAAACTCCCCCCCCCCCAATTTGTTGGGGTCAAGAAGTTCCATGGAGGGCGGGGGGTATGGAGTAACACAAAGTGTTTTGCTCAGAACATTCCCACCCAAGCAGAGCCGCGCTAGGGGTACGCATTACCGTGAAGCTGGCAGTCAGTGCTACCAAATGTCGTCTGTGCGGTCTATGTAAGCAGATGCCAGCGCAAGCAATCTGATGCAGAGTCAGGAGGCGGTTTGGTACAAGAGAACCTTAGAGGCCACAGCCTCGGCCGTCTAAGGGATCTGTGTGTCTGGAGGCACATTTGGTTTCTGAGGTTCAAGCGGAGTTGTTCAACATTTTATTTTTATATCTTGCCGTACTTTTCTTCTTCACAATCGTCTGTGGTGTATTTTGTGTTGTATTTTGCCTGGTGCAAACGTAACATTGATGTTTAAAGCGGTCATGTAGCTCAGTCGATTGCTCGTGGTTGTTGATCGACAGTCGGTAGAACTGGTCATGGGTTCGAACCTGCTGAAGTCGTCGAGAAATCCCATTGTCAGCTGACACTCCCATGCTAAAGAAAACGGGCGTTAAAAATCGCAGTTTTACAGCAAAATTCTTAAAACGACACAAATTATTTCCTGAAAAAGATATTAACAACAATCAGAAAAAACTTGACTAAATG
>NC_090246.1:28096015-28131015 GCF_037325665.1 Littorina saxatilis
GATTGTGAGGAAAGTGCGTTGAAAGTTAAGAAAATTACGACCTACATGATTGTGAGGAAAGAGCGTTGAAAGTTAAGAAAATTACGACCTACATGATTGTGAGGAAAGTACTTTAAATGTAAAGAAAATTACGACCTACATGATTGTGAGGAAAGTGCTTTAAATGTAAAGAAAATTACGACCTACATGATTGTGAGGAAAGTGCTTTAAATGTAAAGAAAATTACGACCTACATGATTGTGAGGAAAGTGCTTTAAATGTAAAGAAAATTACGACCTACATGATTGTGAGGAAAGTGCGTTGAAAGTTAAGAAAATTACGACCTACATGATTGTGAGGAAAGAGCTTTGAAAGTTAAGAAAATTACGACCTACATGATTGTGAGGAAAGAGCGTTGAAAGTTAAGAAAATTACGACCTACATGATTGTGAGGAAAGAGCGTTGAAAGTTAAGAAAATTACGACCTACATGATTGTGAGGAAAGAGCGTTGAAAGTTAAGAAAATTACGACCTACATGATTGTGAGGAAAGAGCGTTGAAAGTTAAGAAAATTACGACCTACATGATTTTGAGGAAAGAGCGTTGAAAGTTAAGAAAATTACGACCTACATGATTTTGAGGAAAGAGCGTTGAAAGTTAAGAAAATTACGACCTACATGATTGTGAGGAAAGAGCGTTGAAAGTTAAGAAAATTACGACCTACATGATTTTGAGGAAAGTGCTTTAAATGTAAAGAAAAGCACGAAATCCAAAACAGATAGACTGCAAACGTTCCAAAATCTAGAATAAGAAAGGTTAGTTACAAAACGGAACATTCACATGTTCATCCACGTATAATTGGTCTCTAAAGCAGACAGGGATACAAATAATTATGAGACATGTGAAAGAAAACCCCTTTCTTTTTTTATTTAATAAAATACTGGTGGGATACACGTTAAGCAAAATCTTCAACTGTCATAATCTTAATCGTTTTTCTTCTGTACAATTACGTGCCAATGTCCAATAATTTTGATCAAACTGAACTTGATATTTATTTTGCCAAAAGCGTGCAGCGCAGGGCACGGTACTCTTCGCCGTCACTAGCAAGAAAAACACTTCCAATTCGATCCCTGGTATGAAGATGATCAAACTCGAAAGAAATGACGAAAGGAATGACGTAGGTCTTTTCATTTATTTTTGTGTTAATTGCCTCACAATATTGTGTATGTCTGTCTACTATAAAGACCAGTAGGTTGACGTACTCATTAATGTTTCTTTATATAAACAAGAGACAATGACGGCTCAAAATCAAGACTGGTTTCATTGCAGAACTGTCGTTCCGTACCGAGTTTTTCTCTCACCACTTTCAAAAGAAAAGGTTACTGGTTCAAACTCCTCCAAACCGGAATGGGAAGTAACAACAATAAGACCCAATGACTGTTGGAGCGTGAACCAATTGACGTATTCGGTAATATTCTACCAATTTTCCTTTTTTTAACGTATTTGTTACGGAAAGAAAGACTTCTTCAGGCGAACAATGCCCCCTTTTAAAGAAAATAGCGTATATTTCAAACGCCTCAAAATCGGGGGAAATGTCCAGCATTACATCAAGATTATTTGACTTTTGTGCGCAATATTGTACCAGCGTTTTGGTTAAAAGAAAGACTTCTTTATGCAAGTGGACAACATCTCTTTAAGAAGGTACTAGCATGTAACCTAATCCAATTAAGCCCCTCAAAATCAGAAGACATTCAACATTGCAGAGTCATTATTCCACTTAATCTGCAATTTCATACTTGTGTTTTTGGCCAAAACAACGACTTCTACAGGCGGACAATATCCGTTTAACAAGGAAATGGCATAGGATTGAAATTCCTCGAAACCAGAAGATTTTCAAAATGTCAACGAAATCATAAGACGTATTCCGCACTATCTAGCTAACTAGTGTTTTTGCCAAAGAAAACAAATGCTCAGGCGGACTGTGTCCCTGTATAACGACCGGGAAGAAAGGGGCGCCGTTAAGAGGCAGCGAGGAGGTTTAAAGGGGCAGCAAAAAGAAACCTCCCGGAGTTTTGTATTCAAGCCGCTTAGCCAAACAGCCACAACTCTGCGGACAGGGGATCGGAAACACTGTTAAACCCCGCCGAGGGGTCAGTCTTTATGGTCCTTGTCTTTGGACTTTGGCCAAGGACAACATTGCAGTTCAGATTTCGGATTGATTCTTTTTTTTTTTTGTTTGGTTTGTTTACTGAATAGTTAAGACAACGTTCAGGATTTGGATCGATCGTTTTTTTTATTTCTTTTATTTTTTTGTTTGGTTTCTTTACTGAATAGTTAAGACAACGTTCAGGATTTGGATCGATCGTTTTTTTATGTCTTTTTTTTTCTTCTTTGTTTTTGCTTAACGCCCAGCCGACCACGAAGGGCCATATCAGGGCGGTTGTCTTTAATTTATTGGACATGTTTTCCGACAACTTTCAGATTGTGGGTTGATTATTTTTGTGTCTTTTATTTATTGGATGTTTTTGGACAGCTTTCAGATGTTTCATTACTGTTTTTTGTGTCTTGTATTTACAAGGTGTTTTGGCCAACGTTCAGATTTTGGATTAACTATTTTTGCCTTCATTATTTACTGGATATTCTTGATTAAGGACAGTATGACGATTTGGACAGATGCATGGAATGTATTCGCCTGATTTCAAAAGCAATCTGATTCATTATATGTACAAAGTAAAACAAATAATCGTTTATTTCATGTGTCGAAATGATGTTTTGTATGTAAATCTTTTGGTATCATTATTATACAAGAAATACATTTCGGATAAAGACAAGTGTATAATCATTATGGAAATAAACAATCTACTTAATGCTTGTACACCTGATTATTTTTCGCTTGATCAGGAAATCGTTGAGAAATTATATTCATGAAACTAATCAATATCTACATGCAAAGTGTTTAACTAGGTATATAAAATAGTATTGTGCCTCGCGTACCGTGGAACGCCTAAGTCTTAACCTAACAGGAAGGGATGAGAAACGAATGGTATGTGTACTTTTGATGCGCACATAACAACACTCTCGCCGTCTTGTAGGCGTGGTAAACTTCTCAAGAAAACCCCAACCAGGTCGGGTTAATAAAAACAGTCAGGATGGTCTGATGTGTGTTTGTGGACATATTCTAGGGCAGTTGAAATTGAAGGATAGAAATACCGTTTATAGAAATTAGAAAAGAGATTGAATGTG
Source organism: Littorina saxatilis (assembly GCF_037325665.1). NCBI lineage: Eukaryota > Metazoa > Mollusca > Gastropoda > Littorinimorpha > Littorinidae > Littorina > Littorina saxatilis. The sequence goes on from NC_090246.1 coordinate 28,099,238, forward strand.
TTTTTGGTTTGTGTGTTTGCTTGTTGGTGTATTTTCTAATGTTAATTTAGATAGCGGAATGATTTCACTCCGTTTGCAAGCCCTCATATACCAGAATAAATGTTGTTTGTTGTTTGTTTGCTTAACGCCCAGCCGACCACGAAGGGCCATATCAGGGCGGTTACCAGAATAAAGCTGATGCCAGTATACAAACAGTGCTAGTTTTGACAAGACATATCATTCTCCAGATATGTTGACTAACTGACTCCCCTTGTCATTCGGAAACTCGGTACAGTAGCTAAGTAAAGGTTATTATCTCCTGAAACAGTAAAGGGATGGGAAAATACATAATTCCTTGTAGTCATCAAAGCCTGGACTGTATTCTGGATTTATGTGGGAAACAAACTTGATTTTTCGCTTGCGTTTAGGAGGGTCATATTTTATTTGACACGGGGGCGTACGTCTTTCTGTTGTTTCAGGCACCCAACAAAATACAGCGGTGAGGTGAGGGGGAGCGGTTTGTTTGTTTGTTTGTTAGATTTCTTGATGCCTTCCTTTCTTCCTTCCTTTTTTCCTTCCTTTCTTCCTTCCTTCCTTCTTTCCTTCCTTCTTTCCCTCCTTCCTTTTTTCATTCCTTTCTTCCTTCCTTTCTTCCTTCCTTCTTTCCTTCCTTCCACCCTTTCTTCTGTGCGTGCCTGCGTGTAAATGTGCATGTGTTCATATGTGCGTGTGGGCAGTTAGAGGGTGGGGGGGGGGGGCATTGAAGGTGAGGCGCCGCAAGCTTACTAAAAATGTATATATATATACAGCTCAGTGGGAATAACCAGTGGAGACTCGTCATGACATCACAGAGAACAACGAGCTCCGAACTGCATATTTTTAAAAGAAAAAGGCACGCTACAGCGCGGACACAGAATTACACGGCCTTTTTCGGTCAAAAGCTTGTACATCGGAGATCAGTGTTCACTGGAGTGCCAATGGTGTGTCTCCACTGATAATTTCCGCTGAGCTATAGCTAGTCAGCTTGCCTCCCCTTCAAGAAAGACAACTCTACCACATGCCATAATCCGGAATTCGTCTAGTCACACAGCGCCTTGATTCACAGATCTAAAGTTCTGACATAGACACACACACAAAATACATATTGCAACTCTGGTTTTTAAATTACATGTTTTGTTTTTTATTGTCAAAGTGTTGACAATTAGATGATGGAGGTTTTTTTCAAAAAGATTTTAGTCCATTTCGGTAATTGCATAAGAATGTAAGCAGTACCTTAAGTCTGTGGTAAGACAAATTTAACAGCACATTAGACGTGGATCACAAAATACAATTTTCCCTGTGATTTCATACTTTTAAAATTAATATTAGCATAGGAGGACTTTTACGTCAAATGAATTCATGTAAAATAACAGATAACCAAATCGTAGTTTTCTATTATAAAACTGCAAAGCTTGATTATCTTAATACAATGCAGTAAATAAACATGAACTAAATTTAAACATTTCCTTCAAAGACGCATACTTTCTTTCGTTCATATGATTGTGAGTCGTGTGTGAATTAACTGCATAATAATAATGAATAATGAACACACAGCAAATGCCCACGAACAAAAGGAGTATCATACAACGACGCATAACTTCATATTTTTGTCAAACGCCGTTAACTGCGTGTACACCTTGAATTGTTTACAAACAAGAATTTCTCATACACGTATCATACAGGACACTTAACCGCAGTCGTTCATGGTCTTGTGAAATGAAGACAGTTGGTAAAAACTGTATTTATAAACTGTATAATTTAAAGCGTTTAACACAAAAGACCCCCACATGAACTTAATTATCATAAAACGACACATAACTGCAGCTGTTCACGCCTTGAGTCGCCTTGTGGTGAGATATGTGCGCGTTATAAATTCTCGTATTATTATAGTAAAAAGAAGCAAAAAGCCTACGGAGGCTATCAACACAAAACTTCCACACGCCAAAAATAAGATAAATACTTTTGTGGTCCCTACGCAGTGGGGACATTACGGTCGCACTACATAAAGCGTGCATGCGTAATAGACATTACAAGAGACTGGGGAATGCAAAATAGGGGCCATAAAGTCTGCCAGCGAGTGCGAAGAGAACATATCCGATACACACTCGTGTTCAACGAAGTGCACCCAAGTGTAGGCATATTAACATAAGCAGTGGCGGAGCAGTTAAGCCAGAAGGGGGAGGGGGGGGGGGGGGGTCCGGAACCCCTGTAACACCCCCCTCCCCTAATCCGCCCCTGATAAGGGCTATGAAAAAGAAGCAGAGAAAATAATGTGTGCGGTGGATTTAACGCTGGATTAGAAACGCCTGGTATGAATTTAAATCTGTAAAATATCTATGCTTTTTATCACGCCTTGTGATTTCAAGCAACGTGATGAACCCTTACATATGACACCAAATATGTGTGTGTGTGTGTGTGTGTGTGTGTGTGCGTGTGTGTGTGTGTGTGTGTGTGTGTGTGTGTGTGTGTGTGTGTGTGTGTGTGTGTGTGTGTGTGTGTGTGTGTGCGTGCGTGAGTACGTGCCTCTGCCTGTGTGTGTGTGTTACTCCCCCATCCCTCACCTCAAGCTGATTTCAAAGATAACATACCATTGCTGTCACAAATGTTGTGCAGATTGCATATGAAGTGCCGCGTCACTGTCATATCCGTCATAGTCGTTCTCGTTTTCGGCGTCACCCTTGTTTTTATCATCTAAATCCTCTTTCTCCGCCCCCTTCCTATCATATTCTGGACATTATTTGCAGGTATCCTCCATAAGTTGCTCTAATATAACGAAAAAGACGCATAACGGCAGACCTTCAAAACGGAAAATTCCCCTTATAGTATAGTACTTTGGAAACATTAGATGAAGTAAACAGATAGATTACAAGCAAAGCCCGGGCGTTAGGAAACACTTTCAGGGTACAGGAATGGCCATTTGAAGGCAACCTTTCCATCAACCCGTTTCCGCACCGGAGATCATTAATATCAGTTCTCAATATTCCGAGGGGAGAGACGGTGACTGCTAATTGGCCGACTTGATTGCTTACATCCGCAGCTGGACATCATGGACCTGAAGCGGGGGAGAACTGGGTGTAGGATATAGTCAAGGTCACACCAATTATGTGACAACGTTTGGGAAAACCCGGTCTAAGTCGCAATTTAACACACTTTTGGATTATTATGTGCTGAAAAGATTCGGCTGATGGCGTGTGCATACTTCCACGTGTTTGTTTGTTTTTGTTGGGTGTTGTGTGTGTTGTTGTTGTTGTTGTTCTTGTTATTGTTGTTGTTGTTGTTGTTGTTGTTGTTGCTGCTGCTGCTGTTGTTTGTCTCTTTGTAGTTGTTGGTCTTGTTGTTGAAACAGTATCCTTTCGGTTTTCATTTATTTGTCTCTCTTTTTGTGTAGTCGTCGACGTGTTTGTTTGTGACATTGCCTGCCTGCCTATCTTTCTACCTTTCTGATGATTGATCTATTTATATGTTTATTCATTTATTTATTTGTCTGTTTGTCTATTTGTCTATTTGTTTATTCTTTTGTTTATTTGTTTATTTATTTATTCATTCTTTCATTCATTCATTCATTCATTTATTCATTTATTCATTCATTCATTTCTTCATTCATTTATTGACGTATTGGTTTATTGATGTATTGGTTTATTGATTTATGTTTTTGTTTATCGAATTAGTAATTTGTGAACCTTAATCTGTAAATTGTTTTTACCTTTTTCTTAGTATTTTCCTCCTCCACACAAAATTGATAACGAGTGTCTTTGAAACAAACCAGACAAAACCTAATCCCCGATTCGACGTGTGTATGCTGTATCGTTGGGACCGATGCGTTGCGATATCGAGAATATATACAAGGACGTGCAAGGAATATTTTACCGAGAAAAAAAGTGGTATGATTATCAATCACTTGCCGCTGGCGAAAGTCAGCTTTTGGACCTGTTTGTAAATTCAGCATCAACTTGATCTTCTGCATGATAAAAAGGGATGGTTTTATGCTGTGGAAATTGATGACTCTATTAGCCCCGTGGCTGCAAAATTGACGTCAGAAATTTGAAATTTTAGCACACATTGGAGCAAAAAAAAGAAGGGGGCAATGACAGATAAGATTTATAGCTTTAGCAGATTGTAATTTGTGAATAAGGGTTTCGTTCGCTCGTTCGTTCAAACAAAGGACGAAATATGTTTTGTAGTTTTTCTGATTCACTTATAAGCAGATCACGATACGTCACTGAAAAAATGCACAACCGGAGTTAGTTAACAATCCCCTCCCTCCCTACCCCCCCCTCCCCCCTCCTCTGTTTTGTTCTGTTACAATGGATCTCGTGTTTACTCCGGTCAAAATAACACTTTATTGTTTTATTGTGGATTTAAACGTTGCTACCAACCAGGAAATGAATAGAATAGATAGAATAGATAATTACTAAATCAGTAAGTTATATTGCCTTTTGATGTTCCAAAATCAAGAATGATTTAGTGAATGTTAATTCCACGTATGTTGTTCCAACTCCCAATGAGCAATTGTAGGTGTGGTTCTCTTCTCCATTTTCTTCAGAATGCAAACGCAAATCAATCAATCAATCAATATGAGGCTTATATCGCGCGTATTCCGTGGGTACAGTTCTAAGCGCAGGGATTTATTTTTTTATTTTTTTATTTTTATTTTATGCAATTTATATCGCGCACATATTCAAGGCGCAGGGATTTAGTTATGCCGTGTGAGATGGAATTTTTTTTACACAATACATCACGCATTCACATCGGCCAGCAGATCGCAGCCATTTCGGCGCATATCCTACTTTTCACGGCCTATTATTCCAAGTCACACGGGTATTTTGGTGGACATTTTTATCCATGCACATACAATTTTGCCAGGAAAGACCCTTTTGTCAATCGTGGGATCTTTAACGTGCACACCCCAATGTAGTGTACACGAAGGGAGCTCGGTTTTTCGTCTCATCCGAAAGACTAGCACTTGATGATGTTCGGAAATAACTCTGTCGGGTTTAACGTTTGTATGGATTTTGAAAGAGTGAATATTGTTGCTTTTATTGAAATAAAACTTTTATTTCAACATTTTCGGCCAGTCACTAGTAAGGGGTGTGTCTGAAACACAAGGAGCACGTATGGAAAGTTTGCTCCACTAAAAGCAAGAGTATTCACTCTTTCACAATCCATACAAACTCGACAAAGTTTTTGTCCGGAGTTATTCTATGTGCAATATCTGAGAATGTCTTTTTCCCATTCGCTATATCTTTTGCTAAACGTTGGTGTATTATTTTTCTTCTTCAAACAGAAATGTGACGACCCCGCAGTGTCCGACAAGACGAGGTTCCCGACCTTCGCCAGGACGCAGCCCCCCAGCTCCCAGTCCGCAAAGTCCCTGATCGCTCTGATGAAGTTCTACGGCTGGAAGCGGTTCACCATTGTTGTCGAGGATACCGCCCTCTTCGCCACGGCCGGCGAGAACCTGAAGAGGCTGGCCGAGATCCACAACATCACCGTCAACGACTTTGTCAACATTTCGTTCTTCGACGCCCCTTCCTACGTCAGCCTCAACGACCGGGATAGGCTGAGGAAGGTGGTGCTGGATACTTACCTCAGAACGAGAGGTGAAGTTTAAAGGAGAATATATTATGATGTCTGTTGACTGTAATGCTAATGTTTTCTTGTCTTTGAGATTGAGAATGAGTGGTTCGCTGGGAGAAAAGCTTCTGCCTGCATGTCTCTGTATGTCTGTATATGGTCCGTCTGTTTTATTTTTTAATTTAAAAAAATTCTTTAACACGTTTGTTTATTTTTTTTAATGTAGTGCACTACTCCCTCCCCCCGCCCCCTCCATTCCACACCATTTCCAAAGATAAACACGCTGTCCACATTCTCCGAAAGCTTAGCCCTGTCTTCGTGAGTCTTCATATGTTGAAATGATTTGTAGACTGTATGAGAACATATGCAGGAAATACACTTTCTGGGAGAAAATTCAGCTCCCACCTTTTGTGCTTATAAAGTACTTACCAAAAGAGTATTTTAAGCTGCTTAATTATGGGGCATGGCTTTTCTGCAATTTTTGTTTTCATAGTGTTGACCACAAACATTGTTTAAGCAGCCAAAGTTTTTGGGCATGCTTTTTGTCAAACGCCTTGGCGTGACTGTAACCAAGAGGGCTTGTTGTAACTACTGCAAAACTTGTGAGGTCCAAATTAAACCAACTGTTGCATCTCGCGCATTACAAAACAAGTTGCGTAAGGCGAAACTACTACACTTAGTCAAGCTGTCGAACTCACAGAATATAACTGAACGCACTGCATTTTTTCACCAAGACCACATACTCGTAGTTTCGTCAGTCTACCGCTCGTGGCAAAGGCAGTGAAATCGACAAGCCAGAATAGTGCGGTAATGGTCGAGCTGAGCGGGATAGAACGCTATTCTGTACCTCTCTTCGTTTTAACTTCCTGAGCGTGTTTTTAATCCAAACATATCATATCTATATATGTTTTTGGAATCAGGAACCGACAAGGAATAAGATGAAATTGTTTTCTTCTTCTTCTTCGTCGTTATCTAAAATTCGGAAATTTATTTTAATCATAATTTTTATATTTTTAATTTTCAGAGCTTGTTTTTAATCCGAATATAACATAATTATAATATTATGTTTTTGGAATCAGAAAATGATGAAGAATAAGATGAACATAATTTTGGATCATTTTATATAAAAACAATTTTAATTACAATTTTTAGATTTTTAATGACCAAATTCATTCATTAATTTGTAAGCCTCCAAGCTGAAATGCAATACCAAAGTCCGGCCTTTGTCGAAGATTGCTTGGCCAAAATTTCAATCAATTTGATTGAAAAATGAGGGTGTGACAGTGCCGTCTCAACTTTTACAAAAAGCCGGATATGACGTCATCAAAGACATTTATCGAAAAAATGAAAAAAATATCTGGGGATATCATACCCAGAAACTCTCATGTAAAATTTCATAAAGATCGGTCCAGTAGTTTACTCTGAATCGCTCTACACACACACACACACACACACACACACACACACACACACACACACACACACACACACACACACACACACACACACACACACACACACACACACACATACACCACGACCCTCGTCTCGATTCCCCCTCTATGTTAAAACATTTAGTCAAAACTTGACTAAATGTAAAAAGAACAAAGGACGCCTGATCAGTGACTAACGTCACGGTTGCTTAGTTGTCCTCACGGGGGTACAACGCGGGCCCCTCGAGCGTATCGAACAGATGGACACGCACGATAAGGCATCCGTTTCTCTCCCGATATATAACTCATGTACGTTCACTCTCCTGTCCGCCCAGCGACCTTCCCCTTGACCCTGCTTGTGACCTCGATGTTTTATGCCCCCGCAAGGGGCACGGTACTCTCTTAGCACCCAAAACCTCAAAGAGAGATAACTGGCGGAAACCTTCCTATTGTAGTCTCCTGTATGACGGCTTACTAGTGCCAAAACCTCATAATTGTAATTACCATTTTCACGTGTTAATTACTAATTTTCCCGGGAAAATTACTAATTTTTCCAGAAAAATTACTAACTTTGACCTGTTAATTACTGATTTTTAGTTTTGGTTCATTTCCTGACGGATTGCTAGTGCCAAAACCAAAAATTAGTCATTTTCCCGTGAAAATTAGTAACTAACAGATGAAAACAGTAACTGACAGTGTTAATGAGTAATTATCACGTGATAATGGGTAACACCAGGTTTTGGCACTAGTAAGCCGTCATACTCCTGTCCGCCCAGCCGACCTTCCCCTTGACCCTGCTTGTGACCTCGATGTTTTATGCCCCCGCAAGGGGCACAGTACTCTCTAAGCACCCAAAACCTCAGAGAGATAACTGGCGGAAACCTTCCTATTGTGATACGATACCGATGTCCACTGCAGATAGAAGCTCTTTATTTTCTTTTCAATTGACGTTCTGCTGAAACTCTTTCTTTTGAGGCTTTGTCGCTAAAGTGACTGGCCGCCTACTTTCCCTTTGAAGCGTGGGTCTGGAGGAAGTTAAAGTGGGCTTTTAATGTCCCCCCCTCCCCCTCCTCCCAGCACAGGCAGGAAGAGTACGATTTCGGATTGGTCGTGCATATACACGGGGCAGACTGACCCAGATATACTACGCTTCTCTGCGCTTGTGCTGCGACATAACTTTTGACCTGGAAACCTATCGCTTCTTTTGTGCCTTACGCTGTCGTTTATTTTAGTATTGACCTAGAACTATTAACAGATAACACGGCCTGTGACACAATTCTCATTGTTTTGGAGGTTCACTTGGAAGAACGGCATCTCAGCACGTTACATTTGCAGACCATCCGTAAGAACTGCCGGCTGTATGCTTGTCTGTCTCTTTGTTCGTGTTTTTTAAGTGGTTTTTTTTAGCTTGTTTGTTGATAGTTTGTTTGATTATTTTGTTTTCAAAATTTTGAATGGCAGTAACTCACACGCCCTTTTTTTCTACCCGCATTCTTCGACCCCCAGCTCCCTCTCCCAACTCGTTTAGTAAAGCTTGTTCCCTTCACTACTACAATAAAATGGGGAGACTGAGAGAGAGAGAGAGAGAGAGAGAGAGAGAGAGAGAGAGAGAGAGAGACAGAGACAGAGACAGAGACAGAGACAGAGAGACAGAGAGACACAGAGAGAGAGAGAGCATAGACCTATATTAGAATATAGGTCCCTGGAAAGAGAGACTGAGAGAGAGAGAGAGAGAGAGAGAGAGAGAGAGAGAGAGAGACAGACAGACAAACAAACAGACAGACAGACAGACAGACAGACAGACAGATAGATAGACAGAGTCAGAGAGAGACAGAGAGAGACAGAGACAGAGAAAGACAGAGTTTTGTCACAACATGAAGCATTTGTTTTGAATGAAACGTAAGGTTTCTTTTCCTATCACCACATCACGTTAATTAAGTCTATCAAATCAATTAAAATCAATAATTTACATGATTTAATAAATAAATATATAAAACAATAAATAAAATGAAAATAAGAAAATGAACATTTCTGTTTTCGTTGCAGTTTACGTCCTTTACTCACTGACGGACATGTTCATCGACTTCGTCAACTTCATGCAGGAGATGGGCCTGACGGACAGTGGCGAGTACGTGGTCATCGGCATCAAGGACGACGAGGCTTATGACTACACCAAGGCCGCTGAGTACATGTTCCACGGTAACTCTGCCTTTATTTTTGTATGACTATGCCATCCCTCGAAAGCGGCGTATGGCTGCTTAACTACATTGGGGTGTGCACGTTAAAGATCCTACGATTGACAAAAGGGTCTTTTCTGGCAAAATTGTATAGGCATAGATAAAAAATGTCCACCAAAATACCCGTGTGACTTGGAATAGGGCCTAATAGGCCGTGAAAAATAGGATATGCGCCGAAATAGGTGCGATCTGCTGGTCGATGTGAATGCGTGATGTATTGTGTACAAAAATCCATCTCACACGGCATAAATAGATCCCTGCGCCTTGAGTCCGAGTCTGGAGATACGCGCGCGATAAAAGACTTCATATAACATAAATGGAACCATCTTAACTGTGTGTCCTTAGTTGTTTTAAAACACGTATCAAAAATCTGATACGTGTTTTATTTGGATGGCAAATGGATGAGACAGTGATATCAAAATCGAGACCGGAGGTCGAGATTTTGATATCACTGTCGAAACAGACCAATAGCAGAAGATATCATCACACAGTCAGTCAATGTTAGATATAATTGCTAATTCTCTGGACATTTTGTATTTACTGTAAAGAAATTACAAAAGTTTTGATATCGACGGAAATGTCGTCGATATCACTTTTGCACTGAGCTCAGTTTTGCCCAATTGACCAATGGAAATTCACGTAACATATGAAATAGCAATATATGTATATATCATACGGATGATATTTCAGTGGGCGATCATGACATTAGCAGGACCAACTTCTCTGTGTCCTCCTACCGCTCCGTGCTGATGCTGATGACAGTACCCAGGTCCAGCCCCAACTACACGCGCTGGGAGGATGACATCAGGGACAGGCTCTACCTGCCCCCTTTCAACATCCCCAGGAATGACCTCGAAATCTTTCTCGGCATCAAAGTCTATGTAAGTATGGTGCTCGTGCGATACGTACTGGCAATGTACTTTAGAATAATTTAGAAAATATGCAGGGTTCCATTAAAGCTACCTTCTTTCCGATGTAACCCATCATCTAAATCACCACTGATCCGTCCAGGCTTTTGTGTGGCATAAGAGTAGCTTTCACGTGGACATGTGCCCGACGGGCGCATTGGCTTAGTGGAAAGGACGTCGGCCTTCCGCGTGGAAGGTTTGGGGTTAGAATCCCGGGGTAAGGGTTAAGTTGAGGGTTAAGGGTGCAGATGTTTTCCATCTCCGAGGTCAACTTATGTGCAGAACTGTAAGTATCTTGACCCCCTTCGTGTGTCCACGCAAACGTGAGACCAAATGCGCATAAAAAACCTCGTATAATCCATGTTAGAAATCGTTGGGTTATAGAAACACAAAAATACCCACCACGCAACCCCCGAAAACAGAGTATGGCTGCCTATAGCTAAAAAGAGCGAAAAACGGTCACAAACAGAAAAACCCACGTGTGCGAGCAAAACACGAGTGTACGTGGGAGTTGCAGTCCTTGAACGCAGAAGGAGCAGAAGAAAGATGTGCCCAATATCTCCACGCGGGCTGTTGCTTGTGCCGTGCAGGAGTAACTGGTGTTGGTTTTGCTTAGTTGACATTGTAGATCAAAACAGGCTTCAGTTAGGAAATCAATTAATACACAAAAAGTCCATTCTGGACAGAAAACAGCCAGGCGGTAGACTTTAGGATTGCGCCCAAGAGGAAGGATGTTTTTGTTCCACGTAAAATACCGGACAGCTTGGAGGTGCCGGTGGTTTAGGGCTGGCACCTGTTAGTGATGCACGATTAAAATATAAAACAAACGTACTTACTTTCACATTCCAGAGAAAAGTTTATAAATTGTGAATGGTCTTTCAAGTATCTGTGAATTGGGGTCAAGCTCTGAAATGTTGCACAGTACCTTTTTTTTTCTTCAGATTTCAATTTTTGCCTCATACCTGTACGACGCTGTGATGATCTATGCGCGCGCTCTGCACGAGGTTCTTGCCGGAGGTGGCAGTCCAAGAGATGGTTCAGCTATTTTTGCCAGAATACGGGATAGAACCTTCAGAAGTAAGTGTTCTCTGATGAGCCTCATAGTTGTTTGAATTATTTTCATTTGTGTGTGTGTGTGTGTGTGTGTGTGTGTGTGTGTGTGTGTGTGTGTGTGTGTGTGTGTGTGTGTGTGTGTGTGTGTGTGTGTGCGTGTGCGTGCGAGTTGTACACTGTATCATTCTGCCCGCCTATGTTCGTGACACCAAAGGAAGTGTGTGCGTGCATTGGTTGCGTAAGTGGGTTTGCGTGAATCTACCTTTGTGACGGTCAGTCTGTGCACCTGAGTATTTGTGTACAAAAATAAAATTAAGACAGAACAAAACATTAAAACGATGATGTTTGTCTTGGACCGTTGTTGTGTTTTCCCATCCTCCTATGTCACTTTTTTTTTAAGTCTCTCTTTCGTCTGAATGTCTACAGATAAACGCGCAATTGTGGAACGTGTTTAACCATTGTTATCATAATCTGGATCAGGGCTCCCCATAGCGCGCGTCCCTGCGTCATATACGCACTAGAAGCCGAAAACACGTACTAGAATTTTATGGAGGGGGTCCCTGGACGCACTAGACTTTAAAAGAGCGGGTCCTGGGACGCACTGAATTTCCTTTATCGTGCGTACCATAGATACCATCTCCACCTGCAATCGTCTGCTTTTGTACACAGTACACTATGCGTGACCACAATGTTTTATAACTACACCGAGACTTTTCGGCTTTTGGACCCTTGGGACCTTCTAAAATTTTGCAGTGGGAGTCAATGGACCCTCTAAAATTTGAAAGTGGGGGTCCCGGGACCCTCTAGGAGGGACATCCGTGGGGAGCCCTGCTGGATGTTAATCTTCTTGCTGGTTACAGGCATTCTCGGCCATGAGGCCTACATTGACATGAAGGGCGATGCGGAGACCAACTACACAGTGCTGGCTCTTCAGCCTGACAACAACAAGTACGACTATGGCCTGAAACCTGTTGGACGCTTCTTTAGAGATCTTCACGACAGACAAAACTTGGTGAGTTATTTTCCAAATCGTATCACAAACAAAAACCCAAACGAGCATAACATTTGTTAAGTTGTATGCTTGATCATATGACAAACAAAAAACAAAAAATAAGAAAGAAAGAAGGAAAGAAGGGAGGGAGGGAGGAAGGAAGGAAGGAAGGAAGGAAGGAAGGAAAGAAAGAAAGAAAGGAAGAAACAAAGAAACAAAGAAACAAATCAAACTAACAAACTAACATACAAACACCAACACTGTAAACACTCAGAGACCCTCTCAATAAGTATATAGTAATACCCTAAGACAAGCAAGCAAACAAATAAACAAACAGAGGCCGCGTAGAACATTATTGTTTTCCTCATAAAGACACGCAAACAAAAATTAAAAGTGGAGTTGCCTCCCCTGTAGCTTTACTCAAAAGTCTCCTGAAACCATATATGCTTTTCGGGCTTTCAAAAAATATCAAGATTCGTTATCTTTATTGTTCGTAATATACAGTTGGAATCTTTAGGAAGCGTATACAGGATGGAGATTTCATTTTCGATATTTTCACGCTGTTGCCGGTAAAATTCCAAAAATGCTTGCTTAATGCGACCAATGTAATCACATTGTGTCTCGGTTTTTATTTCGCAGACTTTCCTAGAGGACATCAGTGTTTACGATATCGTCCCTCTCGACATGCCGGTGTGTGGCTATGACGGGTTACTCTGCAGGCCGAGCAAAGGTGTGTAAAACAAAAATAGATCCTTTTTATGATGTATGTACAAGAAACCAGATTCTACAGACGCCGGCTAATCATATATTTTCATAGGACACACTCTTTCTTAATGACATTTGAGCAAAACAAAGACAAAACAAATAATTACACAAAAAGCGGGTGTTTTTTTCGGAATAAGAGTTCTCTCTTTACATAGTGCTATCCAATTAGATATCTTGCTACCTAACGCCATCTTGAGTCCTTTCGAATTTTAAGGAGTAGCTTTAACAGCCTCGTTTAAGAGCTCGGCTGTGCAACGGGCCCTGGCAGCTTAATTATGCTAATCCTCAGGTAGGAACATCGAATCTTTGAACAAAGTTTCATCACGCTGTGCTATATTGGAATGGTTTTACTTTTGTTTTCTACAAAACTATAAATTTGATTTCTTTTTTTCAGAACAAATGTAATTAAATTAGAATTATTATGACTTTTGTTTATCTATTGATGTTAAACATACGCAACCGTCTTATTTTGCAGACTACATTCCGCACATCGTGGGTGGTACTCTCGCTGGAATATTTCTGATTGGATTTTGCATCTTCATAGGAATATACAGGTAAAGTGCAAGTGTAGCTTTGGTGTGATTATGGTTCTATGATCAAGGAGTAGAGTTTCTGTTGTAAGCATTTTAATATTCTGCAAGTGGCTTTATATGGGGAATATATTCGAAGTTATTATCTTTATCGCGTTTTGGGGTCCTGATTTGGCCTATTATGGTCCGCTGGACCCGAAAAGCAACAGCTAACTAACTAACTAACTAACTATCGCGTTTTAATAACAAAAGCTATATACACCTTAAAGATGCAGTGCAGGTCACAGCATTGCTGAAGCCACGATTTGTCTTTTTGTCCCAGGTTACAATATCAACAGTCAAAAGCTTTACACAACTATCGCAAAGATGCCTACACGTACCTTAAGTGATGCCAGCTAAACGAACATTCATGCCGTTTGTCAGTTCGCATCTTGTGCAAAAAGGAAAGATTTGTTTCTTTTCTGTGAGTACGCGCGCGCGCGCGCGTGTGTGTGTGTGTGTGTGTGTATGTACGTGTTTGTGTGTGTGTGTGTGTGTGTGTATGTGTGTGTGTGTGTGTGTGTGTGTGTGTGTGTGTGTGTGTGTGTGTGTGTGTGTGTGTTTCTTTACCTTGGACCATCTTCTGCAGGAACTGGCGGTATGAACAGGAGCTCGCCAGCCTCATCTGGAAGATCGACATGAAGGACATCCAGATGCAACCAGACGGCGCCTTATCTGTTTTGTCCATCATCAGCAACAACGCAGTAAGATGATCATTAATATTTTTGTTGGCAGGATCGATGCTAAAATCGTTTCCTGTCAACTTTTTTTCTAACGACCATTTTTTCTTTGTTAATTTGTGTCTTTTCCGGTGCACTGCGTTTCTAGCTTTCGTGAATGTGTTAGTTTGGTACCGTTGTTATTATTGTTGTTGTTGCTGTTATTGTTGTTGTTGTTGTTGTTATAGTTGTCGTTGATCTTGGTAGTGTTGGTTAGGTTGTTGGTAGTGATGGAGATGTTGTCGTTGTCTGTCGGTGTGTGGGTATTTGTTTGATCGCGTTTAACAAGTTCTATTTTTAACTTTTCGCTTAATGGATCAATGCGCTGGGCTAGCGTGTCAATCAAGCATCCCTGTGGGATTTCACATCTTCTATTATTTCGCTCTGAATTACCAATATTGTGTGCACATATGTTTTCCCGTGGCTAAAATTAATTGCTCTGACCAAAAAGTAACAAAACTGGAAAGTGCATGCACCTTAGCTGTTTTAACATTTGTTGACACTCGAAGTCATCCTCGATGCGTCATAGTCTGTTATGGTGATAGAGGAAGTTAAAGACTGTGACATCCCGTTGATTTATTAAGCCCTATTCAAACCTACTCAGATGCGACATAGTACGCGAAATGATCGAAATTATTTTTTATTGACAAGCTTCCATCCACCTGCTACGATTACAACAAGGGCAGCTGCTGAAGCAGATCATAATCACATTTTTGATTTAATTAAATGTTTTAAATCAAGATTAATTTTTTTTCATTTAAATACAAACATTTTTTAATTTAATGTTTAATTTTTTAAAATTTATTTAATGTTTAATTTGATTTAATTTTTAATGTTATTTAGGCAAAGATTCAAATTGTATGTTTGTAGCCACACAGCAACGCCAGCTTGAGTTTTGGCCCGGACCAGGAACAGCGGTTCACGAGGATAGGGCTGTACAAAGGCACGCTTGTCGCCCTCAAAGCCGTTCACACACGTAGCTCCATCGACATCACCAGGAGCGTCAAGTTTGAGTTGAAGCATGTGAGGAATCTTGTTGTGTGTAGTTCATGTTTAATTAAGTTTGAGTTAAAGCGTATGTTAGAATATTGTTGTGTTTAGTTCAATTTACACCAAGTTTGAGCTGAGGCATGTGAGAAATATTGTTGTGTGCAGTTCATGTCACATGAAGTTTGAGCTGAAGCATATGAAAAACCATGTTGATTGGAGTTCATCTTACAGCAAGTTTGAGTTGTAGCATCTTTTGCCAAAATGAGCGTTACTAGTTAAATAAAAAGTTTCTACTGTATTTAAACTTGAGGAAACTGCACGATATAGATCGAAGACTTGTGTGGTTATGTGGGAGTATTATACCTATTTGCCTGAAGCTTGCGTGGACGTTGACTCTTAATTATCCCTGCCATAAAACGTAGCTTTGAAAGAGTATCAAATGCAAAATACAGTAGTTTGTAACTATTAGGTAACGGTATGCTTCCGATTGTTCTGTTTGTGATTGCACGGGCCATCTTTATGTTTCAGATTCGTGATTTACGTCATAGCAACATTGTACAATTCATTGGAGCAACCGTGGAACCACACGTGTGCAACATTGTCAGGGAATATTGCTCCAAAGGCAGCCTCGAGGTAAAAGATCAACCTTCAACCTTTTTCTGCTTGTTCTATATAGTATATCATTATTCTCTACACACAGGCTGAATGGAAGCGAAAGGATATGCGGATATAATAGCTTCTTGGCGTACGCCCGATGTTACAAACAACATGATCTGAACGTGTTTTAATGCTGTTAGTATGTGAATTCAATGTTAAATGTTTTTCGTATCGATCCCCAACTCTACCTGTATTTACAAATAGGTGTGTTTTTTGTCCACAGTCGGCCAAGTAAACGCAATTCAAATCGATTGGCATTGGCATTTATGAATTATATGTTTTCTTAGTATATGAATTCATTATTCTGTTGTGTGTAACAAAATATGAGAATGATCGAAGGCCAGCATTTTGGTGACTGCTTTGAAATACGACAGAAAATTATGTAGGTATAGGAATGTTTAACGGGACTCTATATTTCTGTTTTTAGGATATTCTCGAAAACAGCGACCTGAAGCTGGACCACATGTTTATTGCATCTATTGTGTCAGACATTCTCAAGGTAAGTGTTGTGTATATAGAATGAAGTCAGAAATTTAGGACGCAAATCTTGTGAATTTTGTTTACCTTGCGGACTCATTACCATCATCTTTTACAAGGCAAACAGTTAAACGGACAATTTTCTTAATTCTCCAAGACAGACATTTCTCCAACTGTCGGTTATTTGACATCAAGTGTCATAACTTGTCAAATCAGCTACAACGTTTGGAATGAACTGCTGACTAAAAATAACCTAGAGCATTACTCTGGATGAAAGCCCTTTCGTCATTCAATTCTTAGCTATTAGGTGCATGAAGACTGATTCCGCTTAGCTCTCACTGACTGTTGTCTATATTGGTTTAACAAATATCAAATTTAATTGTAATATCGTGGCATATGTACGAGTGTTGTATCAGTACTCAAACGCATCCTTATATTAGCGGATTGCTGTCTATATTCAAAGCATGCACTAACTTACCTTTGTTGGCTGATCCCAAGTGTTATTGGCTTTGTCTTGTTGACAGGGCATGATCTTCATTCACTCTAGCCAGGTGATATCCCACGGCAACCTGAAATCGTCCAACTGCCTGGTGGACAGTCGCTGGGTGGTCAAGATTTCCGACTTTGGCCTGAGCGAGTTCAAGGCCAAGCAGATCGTGCCTTACCACGGGGAGCATGCTGCCTACAAACGTTAGTTTCAGCCTGGTGTTGCTTCACGGTTACTGTATAGGCCTATCTGTGCAATCTGTTTGGTTTAAGATTTAGTTCATGTGTCTGGTTTGTTTTCTATATCTTGCCTTACAGGGTAATCAGAAATCAGATATGATGGTGTGATCGCTGTCAGAGTCTGCAAAACACCGAAAATGAAACTTGTAACCGGTCATACTGACTGGTTGATATTAAGTATACTATTATAACAATTGAATGGCCAGCATGACCCGGGTTTTTGTGTGTGTAGTTTTTATTTTATTTTCAATTAATAATTTATTCATACTGTCTATTTAGCCAGGAACTCGACAAACCCTATTATCTAACTATCGAATGGCCAGAGTTTTGTGGGTGTAGATTTTATTATATTTTAAATTATCAATTTATTTAGCTATTTGTCTATTTAGCCAGGATCTCGACATACCCTATCTGGTTACAATGTAACTGATCTGAATCACGTTCTTTCAGTTAGCCTTTTTGTCAAAGGTCAATGACTTTCAGCCACGAGGCCATATGTTCTTTTTTTCTGAAATTCAGTCAAGCTTGGACAACATTGGCCTGTCAGTCCTACAATAATATTGGCAGCTGTGGCAACAAATACAGCGCAGTTGCTTCCAATGGGCTATAGGAGAAAGACAGTGTTGCTGATTAAAAATTATACGAATCAAACATACTTGTGTTTTATGTTTGACTTTCCCCGTGTTTCCTTGATACATAGTAACCTACATATTCTGTGGAGGTTTTCTGCTGTGTTGTGTTTTTTTTTGCTGTTTGTTTTGGAAATTGGACATTTGTGTTTTCTTTGTCATTGTGAGTAAGTATTTTGTTTTTTGTTTGGCTGGTTCAGGTTTATTATGGACGGCGCCAGAATTGTTACGCGAGGAGTTAAAAGTGCCTCTGAAGGGAACGCAGAAAGGGGATGTCTACTCCTTCGGTATCTTGCTGTACGAAATTCTGTGCAGAAATGGCCCGTACGGCGACTGTCATCGCACGCCTCAAGGTATCAACATATTTTCTTGATACGCATTTGTATTCGCAGTCGATCGCATGTGTTGGTATCCCATTCAACGAATGTTTGAGAGGAAGATTTAACTGCTTTGAAATATGACAACCCTCCAGTCTTTAACGTAAAAGATTCATTCATGACTGAAACAACATTTTCGCCATCTTGTAAAGCAATCTAGCTAAACCTGCGACAACGCCCCCCCACACACACACACACACACGCATACACACACAGATGGTACTCAACACTCTGAACAAACAAAAACGGATAATGTGATAGCACAGACATCACACTTATCGTCCTTTTTGGTTGATTAATTAACCTCCCCTATTTAAAAAAATAAAAATCTGTCAACATTAAAAAAAAAACCATTACTGCTGTTAACGCATCCAGTTAGTATTTTGAAATGCCACGAAACGTTTTCCGACAGTGGTGACGCACTTTCAGATCTTGAAAATGCGTCGAACAATTTCCATTCCTTCCATATTAGGACACATTGAACAAGCTTATATGTATGGATTGAACATGGGATTTTCCTTCTTTGAGCCATGTCACGTCAGAGTCTGGCGCGGTCCCTCACTTTCTCGATCTGTGTAAAATGTCATATGTGACCCTCCACCACGGAATGAGTCGCATGTCACCTTTGCATGATTTTCATATTTTGACATTTTTCTAAAGAGTTTTTTATGCTCTATCCAGTGGTGAAAACCGTTTCAGAAAAGAGCGAAAACTGTTTGAGTTATAAGCCTGTGACTAAGGTGACCCTCACACTGTTACCAGACACTTCCCGGACTTTTATTAACTAGCGCAGAACCGCGCGAGGTGACATGCGACTCATTTCGTGGTGGAGGGTCACATATTATTTTAGTCAAAAATACAAATAACTTATATATTATCTTTAACGCCTGTTCCAGACATCGTGCAAAGGGTGCAAGCGGGCCCAACGGATGGGATCCCGTTCAGACCCAACACGAACGAGTTGTCGTGCGAGGGTTACGTCACACTGGTCATGCGGGAAGCCTGGGACGAGGACCCTGACCTCAGGCCGGACATGAAGACCATCAGGAAATGTCTGAGACCCATGCAACGAGGACTGTGAGTGGTGAACATGTTAACGACGGGGCATGCGTTACATCATACTGTGGTAAAAGTAGATTGAAGTTCTGGCCACCACTCCCCCCAACCCCCCCAAAAAACAAGAACAAACCAACCTCACACACATTTAGTCGTACAAAAATAGACAAATAAAAAAATAAAAAAATAAGAATGAATGAATGAATGAATGAGTAAATGAAAAAAATAAAAATAAAATAAAAATACAAAAATAAACGAAACAAAGGAAATAAATAGTTTTTACAGACGACTCTACCCCATTTCCACAAGAAGCGAAACCATGATAACATCTATATCAGTAATATGACGACGGAATATGAACTGTGCTTGTTGCAGGAGGTCCAACATCTTCGATAACATGATGAACTTGATGGAGCGCTACGCCAACAACCTGGAGACCGTGGTGGCCGAGAGGACGGTGGAGCTGCACGACGAGAAGAAGAAGACCGAGACCCTGCTTCACCGCATGCTGCCTCCGTGAGTGTATAGTATCCCTCTTTTCAGACCCCCCCCCCCGACCAATTTAAGACTTCCCCGATTTTAAGACCTTGCTTTGTCAGTTTTTCTGATCAGATCCTTTGTAAGTTTACCCCCATTTCAAGACTCCCTTAATTTTAAGACTCCCTTAATTTTAAGACTCCCTCCATTTTAAGACTCCCTCCATTTTGAGACCTTGCTATTTTGTTTAGATTTTCTTATCAGAACCTTTGTAAGCTTACCCCCGTTTTGAGACTCCTTCCATTTTAAGATTAACTCCATCGTAAGACCTTGCTTTTTCAGAGTTTCTTATCAGAACCTTTGTAAGTTTTTTCCCATTGTAAGACTCCTTCCTTTTTAAAGGTCCTTGTCTACATTTTTATACCGAAATCGCCATTTGACCATTAAAATGCAGAGTCTATTATCTACAAATATCAACAATACACCCCCTTTCGATCAGGAAAGACGAAGCCAGTGTAGCCGTTTGAAAATTCATTGTAGTATTAATAATAATAATAATAATAATAAATAACTTTTCTATAGCGCGAGTCCCATCAATTGGCTCCAGGCGCTTCCAGCGTAGTACTCATAGTAGGATATCCTTATTTGGAAATTGCCAAGCGCAAAACTCTTCTCAAATCCCGTGCATTTCGTGCGTTTAAAAAAAAAGCTTGCACAGCGCTCCAGTGTCAAACTGTTGCTGCACTTGTTTGGGCGTAGCATAGTGACATTAATTTGATTGGTCAGTATTTTTAGGCAAAGCACATGTTCTCAGCAAACAGAAAACAAAATATTGGAAGCGTGAGTCACGCTACCCAAAAATAAAATCTTTTTTTACATATATTTGTTTTTCTGTCACTTTTTACCCCATGGTTCATTCATCTTTTGACATAATTTTGTATCGAAATCTAACCCTAAGATTATTGAAAAAAAGCAAAAATGTAGACGACCACCTTTAAGACCGTGCTTTTTCAGATTGTCTGTTCAAACCTCTGTAAATTAATCCTCTTAAGACTCTTTCCTGTTTAAAACCTAATTTTATCAGTTGTTTATGTCTGAAAAGGGCGGTTCCACTTTATATCATGAAACTTAATGTATGCACACTATAGGACAGTTCTGTCTGGATTGTATAAGCAAAGATCATGTTTTATCTCGATCAATACAATTTCAACTCGTTTTGAATTATATGTTGTTTTTCTCATCTTGTTTCATTTCTTATTCCTACTCTCACCCCCCCCCCCCCCCCTCCTTCTTCTTCATACCACGGACACGCAATCGTAATGAAACCATCCAGTTAACTCCCCAAGAGTAGTAACCTGAACGAAACTGAAAAGTGACCAATTAAGGAACATGGTTTTTCATACACGTGAAGAACACCTCACACAGCTGCCGGGATAAGGAATATCATTATTAGATGTCGAATTTCTTATGAACGTTTCGTTTTGTCCATGCAATGTAACGTTTTATAAACGTATATTTTTGATTGTGGAACGCTGGTTTCGGTTTTTAATTCAGGTAAACTTTTCATTACCTTTCAACTCTTGCCATCTTGATGTAGAGATCAAAGTTAATGCCTCACTCGGCTAAGTTCCTTTCACTGTCTCATTATCATGTGCATGTCCATCAAATGCAAAGACTATTAGGTCGACATACTTGTGAATGGGTTTTTTCCGTCTATAATTGAAAGTTTAATAAACTAAAGTAACCTTTCTTGATTTTTTTTCATTTCTTGTTCACTTTCAACATTTGTGTTTGCTGGTATGTCCCGTGTGTACAGGAGCGTGGCCTCACAGCTGGTCCGAGGAGACCCAGTGATACCCGAGGCCTACGAGTGTGTTACCATTTACTTCAGTGACATCTGTGGGTTCACCACGATGTCGTCAGCGAGTACTCCGCTGCAGGTAAAGCTATTGATCTTTTCAAGAAAACTTGTGGTGAGCTTCTGCTCTAAAACTTTGAAGCTGTTTTCACCGACAGAAGCACCAAGGCGATTGCTGTAAAACTGTGCAGAAAGGTTGAATGCGGATCCATAAAATAACGTTTGGGTTGAGATTGCAGCGTGTGAACAGGTTTAGCAAACACTTCCTTGATTTATTCTTCTGGGCCAGTCGTCGCGCATAGGCCGTCGGTGGTACATTCTTCAATTGCTCCAGCGTTGGCCTAATCAAGGTTTTCTTCCATTATGTTCGAGAATGCCTATGACAAGATCGGAATTATTTTCCCTAACGGATTCATTTATCACTGGGATGCTAGGTTACTACGAAGTTCTTGCATGTCCATTGTGTTTCGTCTGCAACTCAGTTGAACGGAGTGTATACTGTGAACTGACACGTGATCTAGCATTTGAATCCCTCTACCTTACATGTATTCAGCGCATATCTGATACCAGCATTCCATCTGAAAAGAAGGTAATAACAATCTCCCTATATGACGAGTGTTGTTTTGTGGCAGGTGGTAGACATGCTGAATGACCTCTACACGCTGTTCGACCGCGTCATCAAGAGCTATGACGTGTACAAGATCGAGACGATCGGTGACGCTTACATGGTGGTCAGCGGCTTGCCCAAACGTAACCAGGACAACCACGCTGGGGAGATAGCGTCCATGTCGCTCAACCTGCTCACCTGTATCAAGCAGTTCAAGATCCGACATCGCCCCGATGATGTTATTGAGCTTAGGATCGGCATTCACAGTGGTAAAGACCTTTTTTCTACATCTCCTTGGTTTTGTTCTTTCATCATGCCTTACCACTGTGGCTATGATTGATATGTCAACTTTTCTTGACTGATCGCAGTAAAATATGTGCTTCTTCTTTGTAGCTGGCGGTGATTTTGATGATTTTGTGTTATTGAAAATATGATAGGTGTGCTTGTAACAACCTACGTGAACCTATGTTTTATGTTTTATGTGTGTTGTCCTATACAATTGTTGTTATAATCGTTTACAGGCAGGCAAGGGTGTGCCGAAGAAAATGTTCCATTTTATGTAATATTTTAATGGACAATAAAGTGCTGTTATTGTTATTATTGTTATTATTGTTTATTTGTTTAACTTTATGAACTTGTCTTCAAATGTTCACAGATGAGAGGGGGATGGGTGGTGATAGTGGGAGGGATGGCGGGATGGGAGTGGGGTCAGGGTGACGATAGGAGGAAGAGTTTACTTTCAAGGCGAAGGATGAGACAGCAACAGACACGGCTTGGTCAGGACTCGTGTTGAGACGACACTGTATATGACTTTGTTTGTTTGATTAATTGCATTGGCTATAATAGTCGTTGAATTCGGTGCAGGTCCTTGCGTTGCTGGAGTGGTGGGACTGACAATGCCTCGCTACACGCTGTTCGGTGACACAGTCAACACTGCGTCCAGAATGGAGTCCACTGGGGAAGGTGAGCGCTGTGCGAAATTGCATTTAGCTAGGTTAGATTTTACCCAAAGGGCTGTATCATCAGAAAGTAAACTACAAATCAATTCTTTCAGAATGGTGTACCTGATTGGATGTCGTATTTTTACCTTCTCCTCTTCATAACTGCGCACACAATTTAATGTCTTTCTTCTTCCTCTTGTTCTTCTTCTTCGTAGCACAAAAAATGCCGATAGAAAGCAGCTCAAATAAAATACAGATAATGCAGACGATAAAGAACATGCACAAAACAGAAACTTCAGAGCTTGTACGTATAACTATAACATCACACATGTACCACTCTAATATGATAACAATGAAAGCCTATACAGCGCGAACCACTAAATAACTCCGTGCTCTCTGCACCTTGCAATTATAGTTTATACTATTTTAATACGACCTCATTTTCCCCTCACAACAGTCCTGACGATTCACAGGACATTTGCGTGTTCTCCGCGCCTTGCAATATCAGCACCTTCATACCATTTTATGTGTTCATCTCTCCACAGCCCTGAAGATCCACGTGAGCGCGCAGTGCAAGGCGATTCTGGACGAGCTGGGAGGCTACACAATTCGGGAGCGGGGCATGGTGCACATGAAGGGCAAGGGCGAGCTGATGACCTACTGGCTGGAGGAGGAGGACGCCCGCGTTAGGGAGCTCCGCACCAGGACCTCAGACGACAGCGGAGTCCAGACCGACCTCTCCCCCTCCGAGAACGTCCCGGACCCCATCAACGCTACCACATTGCTGAGGCCCAAGACTGCCGTTCTGGACGCCGACCAAGTCATGCAGACCGCTTCACTCATCCCCTGCATCCGCTCGTCCCTCATCTTCGAGCACCACGAGAGTTCGTTGAGCGCCTCGAGGTCGGTCTCGTCCAACGCTGAGCGAAGCAACAGCAGCAAGCCGAGGACGAAGAAGAAGAAGAGGGGCAGGAGGAACAGAGTCTCTCCCAGCAGAGAGGCGGAGGGGAGTCCTTACCCTTATCTTGGGGACAGACGTAGAAAGGAAGAAGACGGTGGTGACAGAACTGGGGGTGGTGGCGCATCATCAAAACCTCGAAGCAAAAAGGAGTCTGAAGGAAGTTCTTCAAAGGGAGGAGGAGGAGGAGGCAGTAGTGGTGGCAGCGGGGATAGCGGCGGGAACAGGCAGTGTCTCATCACAGTGTCGGAGTACCAGCCTGACCTCCCCAGAACGGAGGTGCGGCAGCCGGGACTGTTCTCTATCCTGAAGAACTGTCCCTCTCGCGAACACTCCCTCCGCTCCACCGACAGCGCCACCGGGGAGCCAACCACGGGCGGCAGCAGTAGCATGGACCGCGTAACCTCAGTGAAGAAACCGCAACTGCCGAGCTTGTTCCTCAGTAAAAAGGCTAAAGCAACGACAGCTTCGCTCGGCGAAGACAGTTACATTGACCGTACAGCTCCAGGGAAGAAACCGCAACTCCCGAGCTTATTGATCAAGAAGAACGTTGAAACAACGACATCATCGCACGGCGAAGGCGCCTCGAAGAAAATGCAGTCACCAGGGGTGTTCTATCATAGGAACGGACTACACCCACTGGTGCGAATCCACTCTGAACACACGCGACACAACTCGACTGACTCTCAGGGCTCTCTGTTTATTGGTGATGAGGAGACGTCGTCCCCTGGCAGGCACAATCATACCGTCACCTTTTCTGACGATGCACTGTTGTGATTATGGCAGAGAGATAACATGTCAAGTTAAAGGGACATAACTGACCGAAAATCAATGTCTATTCGCCCAATGAGCTATACAGTTCGGGATTCGGGTTGTTTTTTGGTCTACACATTGTGAGACTGCTTTTCTCCACGCTGCGTCTTCAGTTCGCCATTGTTGGTTTTCGTCCTAGCTTTTGCCCATAGGATTTGTTTGTTTGCTTAACGCCCAGCCGACCACGAAGGGCCATATCAGGGCGGTGCTGCTTTGACATATAACGTGCGCCACACACAAGACAGAAGTCGCAGCACAGGCTTCATGTCTCACCCAGTCACATTATTCTGACACCGGACCAACCAGTCCTAGCACTAATGCCAGACGCCAGGCGGAGCTGCCACTAGAGTGCCAATTTTAAAGTCTTAGGTATGACCCGGCCGGGGTTCAAACCCACGACCTCCCGATCACGGGGCGGACGCCTTACCACTAGGCCAACCGTGCCGGTGCCCATAGGAGACAAATTTGAAATCAACCAAATCAGCTACAGAGTGCGGTCTGGGGGTTTAATAGTTGGCAACACAATGAGGAATGCGTTAGTATCTGAGTTGCAGCATTCTATTTTTCAAATCTTGTTACTGTGTTGGATCTTTTCAGGACGGGTTTATTCTCCAATGGACAGTGTGTTTGTTTAACGGTGTGTTATGCGTTTGAGCCCCGTTAGGTACGGAATTTGCATGCGTTTGCTAGATTACAAGTTTGACTTTTTGAATCCAACGGTATTTATCTGCTTCAAGGAATGTGAAACCATTAGAAATACAAGTCGCGTAATGCAAAATTACTACATTTAGTCAAGTTGTCGAACTCACGGAATGAAACTGAACGCACTCCACTTTTTCACCAGGACAATACAGCTTCGTCAATCCCCGGCACTTGTAAAACGCAGTGAATTTGACAAGCCAGTCAGTATAGCGTGGTAGTGGTTGCGTTTAGCAGGATAGTGCGCTTTTCTGTATTTTTATTCTTTTTAACTTTTTTTAGCTTGTTTTTAATCCAAACATAACATATCTATATGTTTTTGGAATCAGGAACCGACAAGGAATAAGATGAAATTGTTTTTAAATCGATTTCGGAAATTTAAATTTAATCATAATTTTCATATTTTTAATTTTCAGAGCTTGTTTTTAATTTGAATATAACATATTTATGTTTTTGGAATCAGAAAATTATAACAAAATAAGATGAAATGGTTTCTGGATCGTTTTATAAAAAAATAATTTTAATTACAATTTTTAGATTTTTAATGACCAAAGTCATTATTTAATTGTTAAGCCTCCAAGCTGAAATGCAATACCAAAGTTCAGCCTTTGTCGAAGATTGCTAAGCCAAAATTTCAAATCAATTTAATTGAAAAATGAAGGTGTGACAGTGCCGTCTCAACTTTTACAAAAAGCCGGATATGACGTCATCAAAGACATTTATCGACAAAATGAAAAACACACTTCTGGGGATATTATTCCCAGGAACTCTCATGTAAAATTTTATAAAAATCGGTCCAGTAGTTTACTCTGAATCGCTCTACACACACACACACACACACATACACCACGACCCTCGTCTCGATTCCCCCTCTATGTTAAAACATTTAGTCAAAACTTGACTAAATGTAAAAAAATGATGATACGACGATGAAGGGAACAAGGACTCCTGATGCAGGAGAGCTGACGTCGATAACCACTTGCCGATTTAAATTCATTTAATGAATTAGCATAGATACGAAGCATTGACGAGCAAATAATCAGAGGGGTATTTAAATTACAACACTGCGAATGCCCCTTGAACTTGTTGAGGTCCAATCCAGCAGGAAACTGTTCCAAAAGGGATCCTTAGGTGTACTATCTTTAAAGTATCCATGGTCTGTTAAATTGCCGGTATCTAAGGGGGGCTTCGAGGAAACTATGTTACTCAGCAACAAGTTGTGACTTCCGTCGTCTAAACATTCACATTTGTTCTTCGTTCATCCTTCTAAATTTCTAATAAACCAATGCTCAGATGAATATGCATACACAGTCACTTGCCGGGAGTGGGATAAGGAAAGAGGAGAGTTACCGAGCAACAAAAGAAACGCGAAAAAATTCTCCAATGTTTGATTGACAAAATCTCGAACAATTATAGAGTTAGAATTATCAAATCACAACATTTTCATGAAGGCATGTTTGACCTAGCTGTTCCGTGATTATTTTGATGCTGCGACAAGTAGGTTTGACATTAACGAAGTTTTGGAGGTCCCGCTCAGTCAGCCTTCATCGCGCTCTCTGGCCACTGATCGGACACTGGTTGCTTCCAATGATGTTCCTGGTAGTGTCAGCGGCTGAATTGAATCGATGTCGAAGACGTTGTGGCAGGAAATTGCGATCTTGTCTTATTGGGGTAATGCGAAAAAATCCACCGCGTTGCATAACTGCAGTGCTTCCAATGTCACCAGAACATTGCAGAAGGTGATAAACTGTTGGAATATGCACGTTTAAAGCACATGCCAGCGCTTCTGGATCACCCCCAGCTTTAAATCGACCTGGCATTTTGGTGGTGTCAATCTTGGCATCCTGGCTGTTTCAAAAGTGAGACTGGCAGCAAGCGTGCCATGGTCTCTTTTGATTGCTAATGCATTAGTGAACACATCTCACACATTAAATTTCTCCTGCTCTACTTGCACGTGGTGCGAGCGCGCATTATGTGTTTAACGATAAACCTGCTTGCCTCGTGTGTTAAAACAGTCACAGCATCAAAATAGTCACACAAAAGTAAGGTCAAACCTGCCTTCATTAAACTTCTGTGGTTTAATAATTCTAACTCTATAATTGTTGGAGATTTTGTCAATCAAACAATGACGAATTTTTTCGCGTTTCTTTTGTTGCTCGGTATATTTTTAAACCAGTACTGTACGCACGCAGAAACAGCCGCCCAACATGGGCAAAGAGTAAACTTTGACACATTTGTGTTTCCACGTGTGTTATTACTGTCTTAAGTACATGAGAACCTATACACAGCAGCTGACTGTGTAATTTGTGTGTTCTAGACATACCGTTAGTGTCACAATGGCTCAATTGTCGAAAGCGAACATTTTGTGAGAAACGCACTTCGTTCGTTTTACTGTCTCATTTTTAAGGCGTATTATTGTCGACAGAACAGATTCTTCCTATGTCATCCCTAGAGGGAACGCATGTACTGCAAGACTTCTTTGAAGTTAAATTCTTCCTCCGATTCGTCTGTCTTATCGTTCCAAGGGCAACAACCATGTAAACACTGTAAATACTCCTCCTGAGAAAAACAAACACACACAAAAGTTGATATTTGACTGAATGTTTGAGTGGGAACTAGAAATTGGGGGGGGGATGAAGAGGATGTATGAGTGTGTGCATGTGAGTGTGTGTGTGTGTGTGTGTGCGTTAGTGTGTGTGTGTGTGTGCGTTAGTGTGTGTGTGTGTGTGTGTGTGTGTGTGTGTGTGTGTGTGTGTGTGTGAGCGATTCTAATGAACCTACTATACATATGTTTTTGAAACTTTGCATATAAATTCTCCCGGATAATATCCCCGTACATTGTTTTTCCTCTTTCTTTTAATAATGTCTGTGATAACATATCATGTCTATCCGTTAAAAATAGTTGATGTGGCACTGTGGCGATCACATTTTATCTAAATCGAATTTACAGAAATTGTTGTCAATCTTGGAACCGGTTTGCTGATGACAGATTGACTAAATCTTGTAATATCACTTTTATCGACTAGTTTGTGTGTTTGTTGTCGTTACTGAAAAAAATAATGTTGTAAAAGCTGCATGGTTTTGGTTGTATAAAACTTGTGGGTTTGTAACAAAATGTGCACAGTTGGGTTTTGTTTTTCTACGCCTCTCTCTCTTGTTCAGGTGCAGGTTTGGTTATTTTTCTGGTGGTTGATTTTGAACACTAAGAGAAGAAAACCCAAGCACTGCCAATTAATTCAATTTTGCACTGCAGGCGGGTATTTTGTGATTGGCATTTTTTTTCTCGCAATGTACCATGAAAGTAATTGTATATAACACACAGTCTTTTTAAAAAGGCAGTTTTTTTTTAGAAACCTTTGAAGGGTTATATTGTGTTTCTCCTATCCCTCATAATTCAGTATTTTTGAATGTGATATAATGCAATGTCTTTCCTTCTACACCTTGTTTCGTCTTGCCTAAATGTTATATAGCATCCGATCCTATGCTTATCCTCTTAGTGGACGCCCCATCGCTCAGTGTGCTAAAACAATCATTTATTGTGTTTTTAATGCTGTCTCATAATGTATCATATTATGATCGTTGAAAGTCATAATGCAAAAATGCTAACTTGCTAATTTCAATGAACGTGCTTTCAGGCAGACTCGAGATTTTCTCTTACAGTCCCTGTCACTAAATGAATTGTTAATTATCTGTCCGCGAATGGGTCTGTCATTTTGTTGTTGATCTTTTCTGACATTTAGTAAATGTTCACTGTAAAATATTTCTGTCCATTCGTTCCTGTCAGGTCCGATCATACAGATATTCTTTCTAATGATCGATATTTTTTGAAGTGATTGGAGTTGCTGCCACCATTCAACTACGTTGTTTTCTTTCTTAATTTGTTTCATTCTCTCATTCGTTCTTTCTGCCTTTCTGTCTATTTTTATTGTCATATATAGTTTTATTTACAGCGATATACAGCAAGCAAAGCTCTACGATGTATTTTGCTCCATCGGATGGTTATTTATTAATTAAATTGAAATGCACATTAAGACACGTTGCAAGGTAAAGCAGCCACTGTGTCGGAAGGGAACAGCCCATACACAGAAAATTAATGGCATTTGCGTGTAGGAAGCCTGCATGGCGAGTAATCCTTGCTTTTTTTCAATCCAGACAGTTAAAAATGGCCAATGAATATTACAGGGCAACAATTTGAACAATCATGTTTGACACTATGCATGAAGATGTGCAAGCATCTACGTGGATATAAAGAGAGCTAGATATCTGCTACTCTCGAAAATACACAAACAACGCTTAAGCAATGTGTACTCAGACAAAAAGGGGACTACGAAACGATATGCGAAAAAATAAAACTTGCCAACTACCTTTGCGACGCTTTTATTTTATTTTATTTTTTTTAACAAAAATGGCAGTCGTTGGCAGTCTTGTTTAAATTTGAAATGAACAGAATGATGTTGGCTATTTGCCAATTTATCTTTCGACAGAATATTCTTTCTTGTCTGAGAAGAAATGAACATTCACAAAGCAAAATAGCTTGCATTTTAGGTTCAAAGGGACTCGCATTAATTAGAGACCCAAAACGGCCTCGAGTAGAGAAACAATACGGTGTTAACAATGCAGCAGCTGCTGACACATTCAATATTTAGGTAATAACACTTGAATGCAAATAAAAGAGAACATTAATTACATGTTCATGTCTTTTTGTCCAGATTGCCTGTGTGAGTACGAAAGTGTGCTTGTAAATGACTGTGTGTCGTGGGGGTGGGGAGAGGCAGACAATTTGTGTTCTATGTCTGTGTGTCTGTCTGCGTTTCTGTCTGTGTATGTTAATGTGTATGCCTGTGTGTGTGCGTAATTGGTCTTTCAAGACAGAGTTATAGACCACAGGCACCAGATACGAGGTGGGCGTGGCTGGTGTGTTAGATGTCACGTGGTTAGGGTGGCGGAAGCTCCAATCTCCTCCTCATACTCATTATAGTATTAGTCTTGAGAGCACTTCATCCAATCCGCAGGCCCCACCCACCTCGCGTAAAGACAGCCGAACTACAGGCGATATGACAAGTTTCTATCTTATTAAAGAATGACACAACACGCCCAATTCAGCAGAGAGGTGTTCTTCCGTTCAACATGCGAGATAAAGATCCAGGGAAATGACCGCTAAATGTATTCGCAGTGAACGTCGGTGTTCGCAGTACGTTTCAGTCTCTGTTGATACCTGTAGAAATAGAAAGAAAGAATGTCACAAAAGGTCTTTAAAGAATGGAGAGAGAGAGAGAGAGAGAGAGAGAGAGAGAGAGAGAGAGAGAGAGAGAGAGAGAGAGAGAGAGAGAGAATTGAATTGAATTGAATTGAATTGAACTTTATTTAACAAGGATTAAGATTTAAGGCTACGCCTTTTCTTACAATCTGTCCTTGGGACGCACAGACACACAATGATAAAATTGAAAAATTAAAAATTAAAAAGTTAAAAAGTCAGAAAACTTCAGCACGTGATGATACAGATGACGATGATGATGATGATGATGATGATGATGATGATGATGATGATGATGATGATGATGAAGATGAGGCATGAAGAGCATACATATGTGGTTATTCATAAAATCAAATGCATACTATGCAAGTAATTATAAGTACTAGCTGGTAGCAATCGAACATGTAGCAATAGTACAACAACAATATGTTCAGAATATACAATGCACAGCATATCTTTGGCGCAATACTAAGTGTGGTAAATCAAAACACGTTAAACTACTCAGACATTAAGTGTTTTTGACACATTTTTTAAAACTTTTTAATGACTTTAAGTGCTTGAGGGATGATGGAAGTGAATTCCAAACTGATGTACCCGAAAAAGCAAGACTGGTCTTATGAAGGTCAATTCGTGGAATCGGAGGGATCAAGTTGACCGACCCATATCTGTCGGTAGCTTTATTAAATAATGATGTAAATCGGCACTTTACCGTAATACAATTTGTGCATGAAAATGGCTTTGTTTAACTGGAGATGCTTTTCCAGTGGAAGAAAGTTAATAATTTTTAATTTCATATCTGTTGGGGCATTATCCTTTACGATGAGTTTAGCCGAGCGACGATAGAGAGAGTCTAACTTTTTCAAGTGGACATCACTGCTGCCATCCCAGAGCGTCGAAACATAATTGATGTGAGGCATTACATGAGCATGGTGGAACATTTTCAGAGTCCTTCTGTCCGTAAATTGCTTTAACTTGGATAGGAGGAAAACGTT
>NC_090246.1:28133515-28136015 GCF_037325665.1 Littorina saxatilis
TCCCGTAAACCATCACAGATACTGTCAGGCTTTTACACACAGTACAAACACCCTTCCATTTGAACGCTCACCAAACGGGAACATCCTAGGTGCCCTACGTAAAGAGCGAGCAATTTTTAAAGAATTATTTTGCGGATTGTCTCAGTAGACAATCGGACCGTGGTGCGTTTTGGCGCTAGACCTAACTTTTAAAATCTAAATAATAAATTGACAGCTTGTTACACAAACATTCTTAAATCACAAAAGAATTCTTTTTTCATCAAGACATTCAAGATCAGTACAATTCGAAGTTTTGAAAGTTTGAAAAAAGAAAAGCCCGGAAGCAGGGTCACGCAAGGTCGTGGTTCTTGTAGCAGACGACGGTTTATGCCTATCGCCAGTTCCGCTGAACAGTCACAAGCCATCGCTAGAGTTCTTGTGAACCACAGCCGTTTGTTTCGTGCATAGTCAGAGGTACATAATAGAGACAATACGCCAGAAGTTCTGGCAAGAAGAGACCAGTGTTGGAGCCAAACTCTGGGGTCCTGCCGACGAACTGCGCAAGACTGCGGACTTCCTGGCAGCCACTGGTCTGAGGATTTAGCACGGCCATCAACATCGAACGCAGAAGAAGAAGAAGAAGAGGTACATAATAACGTGCTATTGCAGATAAGCTCACATCGAGTCGCATTCAAATTACTAACTGACGACTACATTGTGACAAAAAGGGAAACTGGATCACACGGGTTCACGATGGCTCAGGGGTAAGATAAACCACGCAAAAATAAATTCTTTGAAAATTGCTCGCTCTTTACGTAGGGCACCTAGGATGTTCCCGTTTGGTGAGCGTTCAAATGGAAGGGTGTTTGTACTGTGTGTAAAGGCCTGACAGTATCTGTGATGGTTTACGGGATGCTTGCTGTGCCTTTAAGCTTATTAAGTTTGTTTATCGAATGTGTTCCAAGCTACGTTGGGTCAAAGGTCACAGAAGATTTGCATCGTGCAGCAAGGCACGTTGGGTTAAAGGTCACAAAAGATTTGCGTTGTGCAGCGAAGGAAAGAATCGCGATCTTGTTTCCGACTCATTGCCTCTTTGTTTTTCATTAGACCTGTAATTCTGCTTGCTCGGTTTCGTTAGATGTTTGCATTTCTTGTTGCTATGTTCTTTGCTTTTATTATTATTTCGTATGTGCGCTTCGTTTATCGATACAACGTCTTGTGCACGGGTCAACATTTGTGTGTCAGGGGTCAATTGGTTTGACTTGAACTTAACACTCGTGTTTCTCCGAACGTCTGTGTATCGAAACACAGATAAACGCACTCCATGGCTTTGTAAGAAGACAAAACATATCGCTAGGTTTCATTTGTTTGTGATGAATTTATGACCTTTCATAAAGTAATTTTGTTGTTTGTTTACTATTGCCAGTTCGTGTTTGGAACTTTGCAAAGCAGTGTCGTCTGCCTAGGTCTGGGGAAACGCCAATGCAGAGAGCCAAAGGATCCCCGAGCGTTTCTATTGGATTTGCTTTTGATTATCCATGTATAACCTGCTTCCTGCAACTATGGTAACCGGGGATTTATTGCCTGGGGAACATGAGATTTATTTCCCAGGTGCTTGTGAATGAAAACTCGTGAAAATGATGACAAAAAATATTGCGCAAGTTTCACGAGACCGCTTCAATCGAGCCTCTATGTGAAGGGAGACAACTGCCCGCGAAGTAAACCAGGCAAATAGACAATTTGTCCAAATTTATGTCCCTTCGAGACAAGTAAGACCTGGGCTGACCAAAACACTCCGGCCAAGATAGATCAAGATAGTACTTACTCAGTGGTCAATCATGAAAATACCTTTGCGTATAAAGGCGGAGTTTCTTTATGCTTGAGCACATTTTTAGAACAAATATAGCATAAAATATACATGTGTCATTCTGTCTTCGCCGTGTGTTTGTCTGCTTCACTTTCAAACGACCATAATTTTCTGAACGGATCCTTCCCAAAAAGACAATGTTTGGAAACAACTCCCAAGTAGGTTTTTACATTTAGTCAAGTTTTGACTAAATGTTTTAACGCAGAGGGGGGAATCGAGACGAGGGTCGTGGTGGTGTATGTGTGTGTGCGTGTGTGTGTGTGTGTGTGTGTGTGTGTGTGTGTGTGTGTGTGGTGTGTGTGTGTGTGTGTGTGTGTGTGCGTGTAGAGCGATTCATAGTAAACTACTGGACCGATCTTTATGAAATTTTACATGAGAGTTCCTGGGTATGATATCCTTAGACGTTTTTTTTTTCATTTTTTTTTATTATAAATGTCTTTGATGACGTCATATCCGACTTTTCGTGAAAGTTGAGGCGGCACTGTCACGCTGTCATTTTTCAACCAAATTGGTTGAAATTTTGGTCAAGTAATGTTCGACGAAGCCCGGACTTTGGTATTGCATTTCAACTTGAAGGCTTAAAATTTAATTAATGAGTTTGCTCATTAAAGTTGTCATTAAAATCGATTTTTCTCAAACAGATTTAAAATTGAT
>NC_090246.1:28146015-28176015 GCF_037325665.1 Littorina saxatilis
TTTAAAAGCCTTTAAGTGATTTATACCTTCAACGAACTACTTTATCTTGCCTAAAACGGTATGCATCCCTCTTGGCGTTTGATTTGGAGTGATAAATCACACACCGGGAAATTAAATGTCTCACAATAATGTACCTTTGATATGATTGCCTTCCCTTCTTTATATTTGCATGTACCCCGAACAAGTGTTTTTTAAAACAAAACGTTTGACTTGAATTTTTTCATAACCTTCTACCACCCGAAGAAGCACACCAAAAATGAACCTAGAAGCTATTTTACAGCGTTAGGTCCGAATGGCTGATACTGACTCAGTCCTTTAGTTATTACACTGACTCATTTAATTATCGTCCCATAGAGCGCATTCGAGTCAGCCATAAAACATGCCTCAAAAGAGATATAATTATAGTGCATGAATACACCCCCATGTTTTATTGTTCCTTTGTTTGTACTGTGTCCACTGACAAAACACTTCCTGAATGTATCGGTAGGCACAAGCACTTGAAAACAGCAGAGCGGTTCTACATGAACAGTGCCCCAGTGACTGCAAAGCAATACATCACACCAGATACTTACGTGGCTCTGGTAAAAGGAGTCCTGCAAAGTGTTACATTTCTTTCTTTATTTGGGGTTTAACGTCGTTTTCAACCACGAAGGTTATATCGCGACGGGAAAGTGTTATATGAAATCAGAGACAATCATGTGGTATCTGGTAAAATGAATCCTATCCTGCTGGGCTTGGCTGCATGCATGCTCAAAATAGAAACAGAGACTAATGCAATATCGAAAGCACCTCCCTCTGACGTAGAAACCTCATATATATTCCCATTGAGTGCATCTGTACTTTCACGCATATATATACAAAAAGAGCGCTAAAAAAATGCGTTCTCTTTGAATGCTGAATACGCCCTGTCACGAACAGGATATCAGAGCGTCTCAGTGGGCGCAGTGGGCGAGTGGATAAGACAACGGCCTCCTCATCGGAAGTTCGTGAGTTCAAATCCCGGCCGCAGCCGCCTGGTGGGTTAAGGGTGGAGATTTTTCCGCCGTCCCCAGGTCAACTTGTGTGCAGACCTTCAAGTGCCTTATCCCCCTTCGTGTGTACACGCACGCACACGACCAAGTGCACACGGAAAAGATCCTGTAATCCATGTCAGAGTTCGGTGGGTTACAGAAACACGAAAATACCCAGTATGATTTCCCCGAAAGCAGTGTATGACTGCCTGAATGGCGGGGTGAAAACGGCCATACACGTGAAAGCCCACTCGTGCAAAAAACATGAGTGAACATTGGAGTTTCAGCCCATGAACGAAGGAGAAGAAGAAGAAGAAGAAGAAGAAGAAGAAGAAAAAGATCGTCTCAGCAACAATGAAGAACTCTATTTAGGATTAATACAATATGAAATGGTGTTTTTTTTATTGAGTAGTTTTTTTCTTCAAGTTTTTAACATTTTAATTGCAGGGTTTGCTAATCAAGAATCACCCGACCGTATTAGATTGTCCCTATTTCAATCGTTAACTTGTTCATGAAATAAAAGCACACAAACTATGGCTAGCTCCCATACGAAAGCTCACAATTACCGTAAAATCCCTAGCATAAGCCCACCATCTAGCAAACGCCCACCCCCCACTTTGGGCCAAAAGTTGTGCACAGGGGTAACTACCTAGCAAACGCCCACCCTGCTTTTTTCAAAGAGACTATAGGCTCACTTTCACTAGGATTTGTGCAGACTGTTCTAAAAGTCATCTTTTCCCCCTTCTTTACCTTTTCGTGTTTCTTTCCTTTTTTCTTATTCTTTGTCCCCTCTCCTCACTCCCACCCATCGTTCATGTTTTTTCGAGTTTCTCTTCTCTTTTTTTCCCTAAGTTTGTGGGTTTTTCTTTCTCAGAAAGATTGGGCCTTTTGAAGACAAAATCCAAGTTCAGTTAACGTTTCATTTCCAAAGACGATCGTGTAATTTCTTCCCTGTACAGAAAGAAAGGGCTTCATTGGTGTTGACATTTCGACATTTCATCAAGTTTCTTTTTCCCGGACTTGTGTTGTTATTGCTTGTCCTTGCAAATGTCTGGCGATTTTCTTTTTACTTTATAAATTCATATGAATGACTATGCTCGGGTTGTTTTCAGAAGAGCCAGTCCTTTTCTCTCTCTCTCTCTCTCTCTCTCTCTCTCTCTCTCTCTCTCTCTCTCTCTCTCTCTCTCTCTCTCTCTCTCTCTCTCTCTCTCTCTCTCTCTCTCTCATGGTTGGCCTTCTTTGCCTCAAAGTCCTTTTTCTTTCTTTTTTCCTTCACTTCTACTAACACGACCTAACTTACATGCTTTCGGGGTTTGTATTCACTCAATTACACGGTTGAGCACAAAACTTACTTTGTGCAAAGGGGTCTATCCCTAGCAAACGCCCACCCCCCAATTTTGCCCTAAATCTGTGCACAGGGGGGGTGGGCTTATGCTAGGGATTTTACGGTAATGTTTGTATGTTTTTGAATTTCATATATTATTGTTGTTGGTGCTGCGAAGAAGGCTCATGTCGTTTAGAGAGTGATGTCTCAGACAAGCTGGGTATTTTGAACCACATTTCTTTCAGTTTCAAAATAAGCCTGATGGGATCATTCTGTTTCAATATAAGTCTAAAATCCTTGCAACAACGTGTGTCTGCTACAAACAACACACGAAGACACACACACAGACACACAGACACGTGACAGACAGACAGACAGACAGACAGACAGACAGACAGACAGACAGACACACACACACACAGACACACACACACACACATATATTCACACACGGTCTGTGAGCAATATCCCTATAAGCGATGCGTCATTTATGTTGTTGACAATTGCTGCAGTCTGAAATTCACTTGACGCTTACATAATTAGCATTTTTCAACAGCCATTACAGAGGGGGATTTCATCAAACCAGTGTGTCAACGATGTACATGACAG
This sequence comes from Littorina saxatilis, assembly GCF_037325665.1. Classification (NCBI taxonomy): domain Eukaryota; kingdom Metazoa; phylum Mollusca; class Gastropoda; order Littorinimorpha; family Littorinidae; genus Littorina; species Littorina saxatilis. The sequence goes on from NC_090246.1 coordinate 28,148,959, forward strand.
ACTCACAACAGCTATCTATAGTTGGCTGTCGTAACTAATTATGTTGTACGATCAACAAGGTCACCCAAGCAAAGCTAGATACAAAAGAGGTTTTCGTCTTTTCACATGAGAGCAGCACTGTATGGCGGCACTTGTGGTGCTAAAGTGAGGAAAATTCACAAGACAATAGTGGAGACATCCAGATTTGACTTCGTCAAAAGTTCGTGAGTTCCGATCTTCGCGAGTTTGTTGAAGTGGTGACGTCACATCCCGTCACGGTCACCACTTTCCAATTTCGGTCCAGATCTACGCGAAGTTCTTCGTGCGCGTTCGTCTGTTTTTCGAAACAGTGATGACGAGTAGTGTTATATATGACGAGTCTTTTTTATCGGAATATTCCAGACATCTGAATATGCTGGGTACACACGCAACACTGAATTTTCTTTTCGATTTTTAGATTCATTCCTGTAAAATCTCCCAACTCTAAAACAAATAGGCCTAGTGGAAACAAGTGTCTTGTGCAAGAGAGATCAAGGGAGATAATTGGCAGGATATGTCGCCCGTCGACTCAAGTTCTGAGTTTTGTGTGGGTATCCGTGTTCATGCACTAGGCCTCCAAAATGAACAGTTTACAGATGCACAGTCCACAGAAGCGTCGTAAAGATATTAAACTTTAACACTGCGCACATAAAACATATTTTTAACATTATGAAAAGGACTAAAAGTACTCGCGAAGATTGCTGATTGAGGTTCGTCAAACACGCCTTTTTCACCACGTAGATCCCGGTCTTCGGCAAGCAGTGGTGGGCGCGAAAAACCAAGCGCATGCGCATTGAGGCACAAAGTTAAAAATAGAGAGGAAATCCCCACCACCGACGAATGTTCGTCTGACGAAGGTTGAATCTGGATGTCCCTATTGTCTCAATGAATCAAATGGGGTCATAATAGAATCCACAATAATATCACAACAATCACAAAAATCGCTGCCGAATTATCTTTTCCCACCAGGATGAAATTATGTAGGACGTAATGCTCGTGGTATGCCGTGAGAAAAATTAGCCAAAATTGCTTATATTTTAGTAACGAAAACTCACCTTTATAATTATCACCCATGATTAGCAAGATTGTACTTGTTTCATTAATATCGTACAAAATGAGTAAAAGTAAGATTATATCTGTACGAGTAGTACTATTTATGCAAGCTAAAAGTGTAGGATATAAATGCCTACAATTCTACCCTCAACATTAAGATGACGGTTGTTTGTATTGGTGTTTAATTGTTTGTTGCCCATGACGTCTTTCAATAGTTTCCAAGTGGTTTACTTGCACCAAAAGTACGAACAATTGTTTTCATGGGGTATATCGGTTACTCAGCAGTAGTAGGTGTGTATACATATAACGCATAAAGAAGCCCATTGCATTAAGTATCAACAATGTTCCGATTAAATAATCGTATTCAGTCGCTGTTCGCTTTTGTTAGGAACACAAACTCTAACCTTCTTATTTTTCCACTTTAGATACTATTGTGCTGTCATAACGTGGCTTTGCCTTTGTCCCTGAAGAAGACACACTGTCTAGAGATCTTGCGAAACTTACGCAGAAGCTGTAACTGATCTGTAAGAGTTGTTGAGTGTGCCACAGGCTTGCCTTATGAAAACACACACTAACATTGCTGTCAATGTTTGACAAAGGGAAAAAAAAGGGGGATAAGGGAGAGGGGTCGTGGCCCAGAGGTTTGGCAGGGACTAGCAGGCACGAAAGCTCAGGGCCGGACTACCGGGGGGGTTATGGGGGTTGCGCAACCCCCCCCCTAGCCTAAACATGTACCTTACTTATTTAATTTTTTTTTTATTATTGCTTATTTTATGCCGTTTCATGCAAGGGGCGACCATTTTCCTATCTCAGAATATGACTTACCCGTCAGCTTCAGGGGGCTTCGCCCCCTGACCCCCACAACGAGGGGGGGGGGGGGGGGGGGGTTTCTAGGGTTTCCGGACTCCCCCCAGCCAAAAAATAAAAATATTGAATGAGGTATGCATTTCTTTATTTTACATTGAGTTTCAATTTTTGGGGTATTAATCAGTGACAAAATCTGCTGCCTGAAACTGGTAATGATCATCCTCAGAATGCACCAGATTGCACCATTTTGCATCCTTTTTTTCAAAATTTTCCGGGGGGGCATGCCCCCGGACCCCCCTACCAAGCTAGGCGCTTTGCGCCGTCGGCTCGGCGCTTCGCGCCTTCACACCCATATCTTCACAATATACTTTTGAAAAAAAACAGTCATAAAATGAACTGATCCGCCCCTGCCGCCAGGGGGGACATCCCCCTGGCCCACCACTGGCAACCCCCCCCCTCCTCTTTGCCTAGTCCGGCCCTGAAGCTTACGCATGGGGACTTGGTTTAAACAAAACTTTATTCAATTTTAATCATGACAAGAACAATGCATGGATGATTACATACTCAAGCATATAATGCTTATTTTAAGCAATCATAATAATTACAAAACAAAGGTTAGCATGATGGCGGAATAAGTACATTAGCTCCTTTCAGGAAACGAAAAACAAAACAAAAGACAAAACAGATACACAAACAAGCAGAAAATGGGAAGGGGTTGGTGATACAGGAGGTGGGGAAAGGGCAGCTAGCTAGTAGCTAGCTTAAGGGGAAAAGAAGAAGAAAAAGAAGACTTGGAGCGCCAATATTTGAGGGGATTTTTTCAATTGTAATAAGTGCACATAAGACACTCGCACAAAGTTAATGCATATTGTGATCAGAGGAAAAGTCACTACATTGCGCATAAATCGAGACATAATTGATAAGTCGGAAAACAACAAAAGAACATGAGAGAGGTTATGGGGAAAAATTTGTCAGGCAGCATGTCGCATGACAGTGTCTAATAAATGTAATGAAGGAAGTATAGAGGCTCATTTACGGAACCTGCCCGTCTGTCTAATATAGTCCTGTACAGTTATGAATATGGTCTGGTTGACATTTCGTGAATATTGCGGGATGCCTTTCAATAATATTTCGATATACTTATAATCATTTGTCAAATTATCAATGGACAATAATCTTATATCTCTATACATGGGGACTTATATGCACGGCATATCTCTCTCTCTCTCTCTCTCTCTCTCTCTCTCTCTCTCTCTCTCTCTCTCTCTCTCTCTCTCTCTCTGAGAGAGAGAGAGAGAGAGAGAGAGAGAGAGAGAGAGAGAGAGAGAGAGAGAGGAGTGTGTGTGGGGATGTGTTTGCAGAGATGGTTATGTTTATTTCTTCTGTAAATTATATCCCCTTGTCTAAAGGGCTTTTAAAGCTGAGGACAATAAACTCCCAAAGCGTCAAAGCGTCTCTCTCTCTCTCTCTCTCTCTCTCTCTCTCTCTCTCTCTCTCTCTCTCTGTCTCTCTGTCTCTCTTCTCTCACACACACACACACACACACACACACACACATACACACACACACACACACACACACATACATACACACAATCTCTCTCTCTCTTTCTCTCTCTCAGTCTCTCTCTCTTTCTCTCTCTCTCTCTCTTTCTCTCTCAGTCTCTCTCTCTCAATCTCTCTCTCTCTCTCTCTCTCTCTCTCTCTCTCTCTCTCTCTCTCTCTCTCTCTATATATATATATATATATACATATATAGGCCGAAATATTGGTGAAAACGTGAAGGCTTGTTTTGGTTATTTTTTCCATATTTGTTTGTATATAATATATATATATATCGTCCTTGTCCGATTAAAACCTCGTAACTCGATTTTTTGCGAAATCTACTTTTTTACATCAATATGATCTACGATTTTTTCTCGATTTTTTGGTTATTGTGGTGAAAGCCTAAGATCGCTGGAAGTCAGTTAAAAATGGGTATAAAAATACCTCGTATATCATTTTGGCAAAACCGCGAACCAAAATTACACGTAACTTGAGTTACGAGCTTTTTTTTGTTCGCGTGTTTTTCAGTTTTGGCCGATGCAAACCTCGTATGTCGACTTACAAGCTTTCTAATATCTAAACACGGCGGTAAATGAACTGTTTCCGTTAGATACGAGGTTACGGTAATTAACATGTACGTACGCTCAGAGTTTAGGTAAAATAATATATTAGCGTCATTAATGAAGCTAGAAGTGCCCACATTACGTATTATGTATTGAAATGACACTCTACGACATCAGTCATTGTTCAAATGATGTTTTTGTTGGTATTTTCCTTTGCTGAGTACAAAAGCATAACTACAAAGAGAGATTAAGCAGTTAAAGTATTCTGACATATCTCTTAACTATGTAACAGTTCAGTCCTGAACTTCTGATCTTATTTGTTAGCTGAAGATGTACAGGTACGTACTGAAGTTGTGTCTAGTGTCTGAATGCAGTCCGTCATGTCTGGCAGTGGGTCCTTCACACCTGAAAGCCAATTCTCTTCGCTTGAAGATCTTAGGTTGATGTGCTGTGTGTGCCTGAATAAAAGTTCTATACCATGGGATTTCGAAACGGAACTTATCATAGATGACATCACTGTTCGTATGGACTCTGATTGTGTTTCGTGGGTGTACCGTGTCCATTATCATGGTCGGTTTCATGTGGACTGCATTGACCCAACAACTGTAAAGCATGACAAAAACTGTATCTGCTCGACTTGTTTGCATTAGGAGTCATGTTTGCTCTGTCTGGTGCAAGCTCCGCATGAGCGAGCAGGAGTCAATTGACGGTGCAGCTTTCGCTTGGAAACAAAGTCACTATCTTCCAGGAGTAATGGAAATAGTGAAGCAAACCAAACATTGTGATTCACCAACCCCCAAAACTATGAATGCAACGTTTGCTGTGAATCCAAATACGGAAACATCCCATAGCATGTGTACCAGATGCACATTCAACGCAAAGACGAAGCTTGCAAATAACAGAACATTGACAAGCGGGTTGCTAAAGAGAATGGTGATGTCCAAGTTTTCACCATGTATCTGCAGGTCGACTTGTTGGCCCTATGTATATAAGCAAATGACAAATACTTCAAGGCCAAGCTGAGCTGCCATTACTGTCTTCACATTGTACAACTTGAGTGACACAGAGGTTACTTGCTACTTTTAGGATGAGTGAAAAAAGATAAGTCAAAAGCAACAGTTGGCGAAATAACCAAGGCAATCATTATCTACAATGACGGCTGTGGGTACCAGAACCGCAGTTTAATAGTCTTGGGAAACGCCCATCTTTACTTTGCAGTCAGTCAAGGAAAAGTCGTTTTCCAAAAGTTTCCTGAGAAAGGTCATACCTGGATGAAAGTGGACTCTGTACACCCAGCTATCAAAAACAAACTAAGGAGAAGGCAGATAGTCTGGCCTGCCGAATACGTGGAAGTCATCACCTCTGCAAGAAAAAGGCAACCTTACAAAGTTGTCCAGGTAGCCCACACATTCTTCAAGGACTTTCTTGATCTCAGACACTTCTGGGGATCCATAATTGGTGGATATTCGCAGTCAGAAGTACCTGCCTGACGGTACTTGTCGCTACAAGCTCATCTATTCTGAGGAATGGTGGCCTTTTTCACAAAGAAGAAGGAGAGCACATGGTGAGCCCGATATCATCCCCCAGCTCTACTGAGTACGGCTGACCATCAAAGACATAAAGTGGCAGCATCTTCAGCATGTCAAGGAGGTTTTTCCAGTAGATTCATACCAATACTATAATGGTCTACCCCATGGTCGTTAAGCTCTGCATTCTCATGAGTGGTCATCCTGCATACCTACTAGCTGTTCAAGGACATTTAGATGACAATTGCACTCAAACTAAGATATCTCATTGTTTTCAAGGAATGCCCGGTTTTCTGTGCATACAAAAAGGCTCTTATATGGATGTTTACGCTTCCCTGCAAGCAAGGAATGTTATGTACTGATAAGCTTCAGTTTACACTTGGTTTTGTTTGTGTGTTAATTGACAAGGTTGCAAGGAGACTGCAAGGACATTTTACACAAGAATGATTATACATCGGTTTGTACAATCAAAAAACAAATGAAAATTGTGACAAAAGAACGATTGTGTGTTTACTGCGTTTTTTAAACATTGTTTTTGTCTTTTTTGTTCTTTGGCTATGTTATAAAACCTTGTAAGTCTTCAAGTTTGGTCGGGTTTTAAAAAAGAAAAACTCGTATCTTGCAATTTTGTTGAATATCGTGCGTTTTAATTGTGACCAACACTATTCAATTACATACAGTAATTTGTTTGTGTTTTCAGATCATGTGCAAAAGAAATTGGCTTATTTTGATGACAAATTATTTTTTAAAGACGTTTTTTGTGTTTTTCTCGAAACGCTCAAAATCGATTTACGAGGTTTCAATCGGACAAGGACGATATATTCATCACATAAACTTTTGAGGAGATTGTTTTTACATATTTACATATCTATATATATATATATTTGCCTGTCTGTCCGTCTGATTGTCCGTCAGTCTGTTTCTTTTAATCTCTGTCTGTCTGTTTGTCTGTCTGTCTGTTTGTCTGTCTGTCTGTCTGTCTGTCTATCTGTCTGTCTGTCTGTTTGTCTGTCTGTTTGTCTGTCCGTCCGTCCGTCAGTCTGTCAGTTTCTATGGATCTATGTTTGTCTCTGTCTGTCTCTCTGTCTGTGATAAGTCAGTCATGCAACTGAGCCGAACTTCTTTTTCTTATAACGTTACGTGTGCATTCTCATTCAAAACTGCAAACGACATACTTGGGGAAAATGTCATCTGTGTTGGGCAGGATCAGGAGAGGCAAGGAGGGTATCCGTTTCTTGATTATATATATATATATATATTATACCCAATAATTTATATCTTAAATCTACATTCAGTTTAAATGATACCTTTATTCCCGTGTAAACTATCTTGTATCCCACCACAGGTTTGTCAAATCTCATCGATTGGATAATAGTAATGTTCCTCGTGGATATACACACCAACAATCTATATGTACAACCTGATTACTTTAATTCTGTAGGAAGTGAGATTTTTAGGCTGAATTGATTTTGTATTAGATGCCTGTTTCGATCGGTGAAATTAACAAATCAGAAAGTTCCATCTCTACACAGGATACATAGGGGACAGATTGTTTTATACCATGCAAAGACTTGAACAGAGCGGTTGTAGTGTATACATGATCGTTCACTCGCAAAGGAAAGTTTCTTTAAACTACTTAAAGGCACAGTCCCCATGAAAACAGTTTGTCCCAACATCTCAGATCTGGCCAGGCTTTTTTTTTTTAAATCGTTTATTTTAATTGTATTTTTTTACATGGAATAAGATCTTCCATCCACTTGTCTCATACAATAAACGAAAAGCCTAGGTGATCTCTGTATACCGTTGTAATGTTTTAATGAAAGAATTCCGTTAAAGCCACCAATGGCTTTCTGAGAAATGTATCAATCAATCCAAAAATATAAGCTCGCCACAGCAGGCAGGCAGTCAGGGTGTAGATGTTTGGCTTGGTTTGCCCATTTAAAAGCCTTGTCAGATCTCAGATGGTGATCCCAACTGCTTACACGAGAACCGGGAGTGTGCCTTTAACCTTTTAGCCAGGAAAAGGGATCTGTTTGACAATGATCTTCAGATCAGTGCAATTGCGAAACGCAAACATATTCCGCCAAATTCAGCTTTGGTACACGTTTTATCTACCTGTGTGCAGAGGACTCTTGAAAGTGCTATTGTTTCTACATTTTCTACACCTTTGTCAGGGTTTTTTCCGACACAGTATTTACGGCAAGATTGCAGTTTAATTGTTTCTTTGTGAGGGTATGTCTGAGTAAACGAGTTCATAAAAATAGACAGCGCTTTTGATAGCACTTCACAAGATCCTCTGATGAGTTTTGTGTGTTTTTTTGGTTTGTTTTTTGACGATGAAGCGTAAATAATCATCTACACTATCAGAATCATTCTGGCTTCTAAATGAGCCAAAACGTCGCTGCATATTTACACGCATCCTAGTTGTTTAGTGACGAGAGTGGGATTTTCTCAGCTGACTTATTTTAAATTCTCAAGGCCAGGGCGGGGAGGGGTGGGGATGGGATGCAGCCTATTTGATTTCGTGCGTTCTAAGTCTTCTCTCCGTCCGGTCTTATCTCCGTCCGGTCTTTTTTTACGAGTATAAACAAGAATATTTGAACTAATGAATATTGATTCTTCTTCTTCTTCTTCTTCTTCTTCTTCTTCTTCTTCTTCTTCTTCTTCTTCTTCTTCTTCTTCTTCTTCTTCTTCTTCTTCTTCTTCTTCTTCTTCTTCTTCTGCGTTCATGGGCTGAAACTCCCAAGTACAATTGTGTTTTTTACACGAGTGGATTTTTACGTGTATGACCGTTTATAGCCCGCCATTTAGGCAGCCATAAGCCGCTTTTGGAGGAAGCATGCTGGGTATTTTCGTGTTTCTATAATCCACCGAACTCTGACATGTATTACATGATCTTTTCCGTGCGCACTTGGTCTTGTGCTTGCGTGTACACACGAAGGGGAATAAGGCACTAGCAGGTCTGCACATAAGTTGACCTGGGGGATCGGAAACATCTCCATCCTTAACCCACTGGGCGCGACCGGGATTCGAACCCACGACCTTGCGCTCGGGAGGCCGGCGTCTTACCGTCTTTGATGATTCAATGTATTGGTACACTGATGCCGCATCATGAATTGAAAGGTACCCTGTGTTGTGGGTTTGCCTTTCTATACTGAGGTAAAGGGGTAAGATCATCCTTCCACATGGATCAATACGGGAGCATCTCGTTACTCCCCCGGCTCGTTATATTACTCCCCCGGCTTGTTACTAACCCTAACCCTAACCCTAACCCTAACCCTAATCCTAAGGGGGAGTAACGAGCCGGGGGAGTAACGAGCCGGGGGAGTAACGAGCTGATCCCGATCAATACTACAGATACCACGACCACCACCACCACCACCACCACAATAACAACAGCAACAACAACAACAACAACAACAACAACAACAACAACAACAACAACAACAAATAGATACAATCTAGATAAAATACATAAATGAATAAATAGATCAATAAATGAATAAACACATGAATAAAATGAATAAAGGAACTAATCTTGCAATGGCAGCTAACTCCACTTTTCAATGATAAGCGAAACATTTCCCACAGGTTTTTACGTTTGTCACGTTTTAATGTTATTCCATATCTTCGCTTACATATCGTGTCTGCAGTGTATCTGTTTATTTTGATTTCTCGGGTTCACATTATTTTTCACGAAGTAATAGACGCCGATTGTAAGTCTGTTACTTAGCAGAACCGGATGGAAGTTCGAATGTTGTATTGGATGCGAACTAATCCGAGTTATAAAAAAAATTAAAAAAAGATAATTTTTGCATTGTTTATTTGTTTGAGTGGCAAAAATGAACCGCTTTTAAAAATAAAAATAAAGTACATTAATGTTTTCTTTTAAAAACTATCACTGTGTTTGCCAACCAATGAACCACACCAACGTTGACCTCACCAAAATGTACTCAGATTTAAATATCGCCCTGTTAGAGGCTTCCTCGAAACTGATACCCCCTCTCGCGTGAAGATGGGACGATCCTTTCTAGTCGGGCTCCGGGGGACGACATTAAAGCGAGTGGTGCCTAACTGATTTAAAGCTCAGAATGTAAAGAGAGAATCCCGAGAAAGGTGGTGGTGGGATTGGGATCGGGTGACGATGACGTTCGTTGTTTTTGCACCTGAATTGTTGTATTAATGTGTTTGTACAGCGGCGTTGCCCAACCTAGACAACATTCCTTAACATTAAGATGAAAGCTTCCATTTCAAGGGATCCCCTTGAGGGACTCCTTTCTGTTAGTTTGCGTCTTTGAGAAAAATATGCATTCGTTATATTTTGTGCTGTAGTAAAAACACGTAGGCTTATATCATTGTAGCCCCCTTGAGTATGTTCCTTGCGCTTAAACAATGATAGACTCAACTGTCTGGTGTCTAGAGCCTAGATTGTTCATTGTATTGTTCTATATTCAAAGCGTGACAAAGCTTCACACCTCTCCTCCTTCAAAATACAGGTTTTCCTGCTGTGTCATCCGAGTCAAGCTATAAAAGCGGAAAATCCTGCTTCTTTTTCTAACAATCACAGAAATATCACGCTTATTAAACTTGGTTTTAGTTCCATATAATATATGATTGCATTCATACTGGTCAGTTAACTTAACTAGTCATTGTGAAAGACGAATAGGAATTTATCAGTTAATAGTGCTAATCTGGCGGATCAAAGAACGAAATGACACAGTAAGTAACTGTGATGCTGCATAAATGAAGGGAGCACCATTGCAGAACACCATAGCATCCGTGTTTAAAAAGGTAACGGACAATTATAGTTCGCTTTCAAAATGAAAAATAAAGACTTCGCTTGAGACTATTTTGCGAACACCACCCTCTCTCTCTGTCTCTGTCTCTGTCTCTGTCTCTCTCTCTCACTCTGTGTGTGTGTGTGTGTGTGTGTGTGTGCGTGTGTGTGCGTGCGTGCGTACGTACGTGCGTGCGTGCGTGCGTGTGTGTGTGTGTGTCTGTGTGTCTGTGTGTGTGTGTGTCTGTGTGTGTGTGTGTGTGTGTGTGTGTGTGTGTGTGTGTGTGTGTGTGTCTGTGTCTGTGTCTGAACCTGTGTGTACGAACACTGTTACATAAAATAAAATTCCTGCGCGCTTTCATTTCCACAGCGAGTAGATACTCCATCGTCTTATCAGTGGTATCGGGCTGTTTAGTGGTAAAGTGGTGGTAAGATGAGAAGAACTGAAAATGTCGCATCGACAGGCACCCACACAAACACAATAGGTAGCTTGTTATATTTAGTCAAGTTTTGACTAAATATTTTAACATCGAGGGGGAATCGAAACGAGGGTCGTGGTGTATGTGCGTGTGTGTGTCTGTGTGTGTGTGTGTGTGTGTGTGTGTGTGTGTGTGTGTGTGTGTAGAGCGATTCAGACTAAACTACTGGACCGATCTTTATGAAATTTGACATGAGAGTTCCTGGGTATGAAATCCCCGAACATTTTTTTTTCATTTTTTTGATAAATGTCTTTGATGACGTCATATCCGGCTTTTCGTGAAAGTTGAGGCGGCACTGTCACGCCCTCATTTTTCAACCAAATTGGTTGAAATTTTGGTCAAGTAATCTTCGACGAAGCCCGGGGTTTGGTATTGCATTTCAGCTTGGTGGCTTAAAAATTAATTAATGACTTTGGTCATTAAAAATCTGAAAATTGTAAAAAAAAATAAAAATTTATAAAACGATCCAAATTTACGTTTATCTTATTCTCCATCATTTGCTGATTCCAAAAACATATAAATATGTTATATTCGGATTAAAAACAAGCTCTGAAAATTAAATATATAAAAATTATTATCAAATTTTTTTTTCGAAATCAATTTAAAAACACTTTCATCTTATTCCTTGTCGGTTCCTGATTCCAAAAATATATAGATATGATATGTTTGGATTAAAAACACGCTCAGAAAGTTAAAACGAAGAGAGGTACAGAATCGCGCGCTCTTCTTGTCAATTTCACTGCCTATGCCGTGAGCGGTGGACCACGAGTATACGGTCTTGCTGCGTTGCATTGCGTTCAGTTTCATTCTGTGAGTTCGACAGCTACTTGACTAAATATTGTATTTTCGCCTTACGCGACTTGTTTTTATTTGTGCGGTGGAGCGTGGAGACAGCATGACCTAAAAGCTTTGTTCACTTCGCGTCTTTTGTCACCTGCCTAGCACTCAAATCATTTAGGCCAAACACGGCAAACGTTGCTGTGATATAGTTTTTTCAGCTCTTCTTTCGTTATATGAAATGAGACAAAAAGAAGATATGGCGGTCTCTGTTTGTCTGTTTGTCTGTCTGTCTGTATATCTGTCTGCCTGCCTGTCTGTCTGTCTGTCTGTTTGTCTGTCTGTCGGTATGTCCCTCTCTCTCTCTTTTGCTCTGTGTGTGTGTGTGTGTGTGTATGTGTGTGTGTGTGTGTGTGTGTGTGTGTGTGTGTGTGTGTGTGTGTGTGTCTGTATATGTGTGTGTATGTGTCGGTGTCTGTTTCGGTGATTTATGACATCATTTCTTTGTAAAGTTTATTTATATGGGATTTATTTAGTAACGCTCTTTCAGGAGCCAATAACAGCGTCGGATCTTTAAGAATCAGTTTGAATAATGCAGTGTTTTCTGTGGTCTTTTATTTTGTATTTTTTCACACTTGTTCCGCTCGCTCTGTGTGTTGTGTTTTCGTCGCCGTACGTTTAGGAGACGCACTATTCCATCGACATACGACTTACGGACTACAATCAGCTGCACCTGTTCAGCGCAATTTTATTTTCAATTACACCTGGACGAAGAGTGCCATTTCTCCGCGCGCTAAAATTCTAATACGCTTTTCGAAGTAAAATCGACTTCCGCAATCGAACACTCTTATACCTGTAAAAAGCAATCAGTTTCGAGTCAAAAATAAACCTATCAAAACGTGCCGCCCTACTCGGAGGAATAAGCTAACTTATTAAAATTGCATTGATCTGTAGAAGTTCAGGCTGGCACTTCAGACTTAGATGGGACGATAGGTCACGAAGAATCTCTCCAAACTGTCTCATATATATATATATATCAAACATTGAGAAGAACTCAGCGACATTGTCAGTGAAAACTCAATGGGGACTGCAAATCTTCGAAATGTACACGTGCTATTTCAGATACCAAAGTTGTTCACTTATACCGGAATGTCATTTTAACCGAGTTATGGATTTTAAATTATACTGGTTTCCAGCGTTGTACACGTGTTTTGACACTGGTAGAAGTTACGGTTCAGAATCGGCTCGTGCAGCTTGCTTAGCTGGGTATTAGGCCCTATCTCTTTTTCCCTTGAGAAAAATAGAAATAAAGTTTTTAAACAATATCCGACGTCACTTGAAATCAACGCTTTCTTGGCTCTGTCCTACTACGTAAAACAACGGTTTTTTGTGAACAGACCATTTTCAGAGAAGCAGTCAGCACTGGAGTTAACTTTTTTATTTTTGTATTGTCCTTCGTTGCCGTTTCTGTATTCGTTTGTTGTATCCGTTGTAGGCTTATTGTTTTTGTTTTTTGATGTGTTGTTGTTGGTGTTATTTAGTCTTTTATATGCAAAGGTTTGTATGGGATTTTTTTGCATTGCTTAAAATCCCACAAATGGCTTTTACAACATTATTCCTTGGAACAATTTATCATTCTGCACAGGGATTCGAAGCAGTCAGGCTGTTGAATGTTTGTATGTGTCCAAATCAAAGGTATTCTTATTCCCCGTGACAGCCTGTGCATATCTGAGATAGTGAGCACACACGCACACACACACACACACACTCACACACACACACACACACACACACACACACACACACACACACACACACACACGTACACACACACACACACACACACACACACTGTTTTCACGTCGTTTAAAGATGCAGCGCAGGTCACAGTACTGCTGATGCAACGATTTGTCTTTTTGTCGCAGATTACGATATAAAACGGTCAAATCTGCCGGCCATCAGTAGCACAGTTTAAGACAGGCTAATCAAAAGAGAGAATGCAGTATGTGTGTATACCATATCATACCATCCCTAAAAGAGTACTTACACCACTGTACCATGCAGATAACACGACGGACAGCTGTCGCAATCCAAATCGAATGCCCATGATATTTTTGAAACGTGATCTTTGCAAGGTAGAATGAGTCGATGTGACGCAACTGTGTATTTATATCGGGTGCCTAGCCTAGCTCACGTATAACTTGCAGACGATAGAACCTGCCCAAAGTGCGTTTTTATGTCGCCAAAGAGCGCGTGTAATTAATCTGCTTCCGTGTGTACATTCTCTTACACAGGAAAACACAGTCCTTGGCTAAACAAATTCTAAGGCGCACAATAACCAAAACATTTAATATCGTTTCCGAATGATCTCATTATTGTATTCACACTTACACACAAATTAATACACCCCCCTCCCCCTCCTTCCCCTTCATATACTCACGCGTTCAAAAACTCTCTCACACACACACACACACACACAAACACACACAAACACACACTCTCTATCTCTCTCTCTCTCTCTCTCTGCTCTGTCTCTGTCTGTCTGTCTCTGTCTCTGTCTCTGTCTCTGTCTCTGTCTCTCTCTCTGTCTCTCTCTGTCTCTCTCTCTCTCTCTCTCTCTCTCTCTCTCTCTCTCTCTCTCTCTCTCCAAAGAATATTAGTTCAGCTCAGCTATCACGGTAGAAGTTCTCGAGCTTGCACGAACTGCAGCAGTACGGAGACTGATTCTAGCGGCCTCGATTCTGCTGATCGATCTCATTGTATTTGAACCTATCAATTCGCGTTTAGGGAGACGTCAGCCCGCAAATAATACTCACAGACAAAACACACACACACACACACACACACACACACACACACACACCAGGAAATCGATGGACAGCACAAACCCATACCAGTTTTCAAACATACCAAGCACAGAAGCGCGTTTGCGTGTGGAGTGGTCATAGTCTCGGTTAAAACAGGTAAAATGCAGGCGATCGTCCCACTGGGAAACTCGTCGCACAGTGTATAATCTTCTGAAATATGACCCCACGGCAAAGGCACCCCCACCCCCGGCACCTTCAAAGACACCCTACACGATCCAATCTTCTACCCCTCGCCGGCGTCTGTGCATGCGTGTTTTCGGGTGTCTGGCTGCTGGGGTGTGACCACTGAGCTAGATATAGTGGGTGTGACAGAGAGACAGAGGCCTTTTCGCTCGACTCACGGTAGGACGGGTAGCTTGTTTCGTGTCCCTGTGTGGTTTTCATAAACCGGGTGCAGATCAGAACAGAAGAGCCAGGTAGTGGGGTGGAAAAAAAAGAACACCGCGCAACTGCTCCCGTTTGTAGAAGGATTTGAATTAAGTTCTGAACTGTCTTCACTTCTTTCCTTCGATTTGTTCAGGCAGCTTATCGCAGTGGACACTTTTCTTTTGAGTTTCCAGGAACAAAGATCGCAGTTCTGTGTATAACAGTAAAATATGTTTAACTGTGCAAACATTTTGGGGACATAACTCCAGATTCATAGTGTCTCGGAACGCAAAAAGCAGGACATTCTCGTCGGACGATTTCGAACCTCTCCTGGCCGTCTTTCGACATTTTCTCCGTATTCCTGGAAGTGTGTGAGGGGTGACCAGATTTGCGTGTGGATCGTGGACCCTGCACCATGGGGACACAGCCACCGGCACTCGTGCCCGTGTTGGCACTGTGCATGCTGATGGTAGGTGTTATTGCTGCATTTTAAATGCACATTTCTTCAACATAGTATAGTATACATGTGCACAACCTCAGATCTGCTCATCATTTTGCATGGTATATAATTATCATCTTAAGCATTTTTCTTCTTGAATGCTTTATACTAAAACTCGGCAGTCTGATTGCTTCCTTTGCAGAATGATAGGTTTATGCGGGGGTGTATATGTTTCCATCTGTCTGTCTGTTTGTTTGTTTGTCTGTCATTCTGCTTGTGTGTTTGTTTGTTTGTCCCGCTGTCTGCATTTAGATCTCTGGTATTTACGGGTCGGTTGAGCTGAAATTTGGTGTGTACCTTGGAAGTATGGTACACACGGTCGTAACAAAAAACAAGTCGCGTTAGGCGATATAAAAACATTTAGTCAATCTGTCGGCATCAAACTAGAAGCTGAACACCAAAACAAACCAGTCATCGCCGTTACTATAATTTTATTTTAAATAGTCTCGACTAACTACACCCGATGACCGACACGGTCATTCCCGTCTCCGCGAAGCGTGCGAACGTAGTACTAACTTAACCTATTGACGGTAATTCTGAGAACATTTTTAAGTAAACATGACATATCTGTATATTCTTTTAATTCAGGAGAAGATGAAGAATACAATGCAATCATTTTTAAATCAGTGACAACTTTAATGAGCAAACTAATTAACTAATTGTTATGCTACCAAGCTGAAATTCAATCTCATAGTCCGGCCTTTGTCGAAGATTGCTTGACTACAATTTCAATCAATTTGATCGAAAAATGAGGGCGTGACAGTGCTGCTTCAACTTTCACAAAAAGCCGGATATGACGTCATCAAATACATTTATCGAAAAAAAGTCTGGGGATATCATACAAAGGAACTCTCATGTGACGTTTCATGAAGATCGATCCAGTAGTTTTCTCGGAATCGCTTTATACACACGCACACACACACACACACACACACACACACACACACACACACACACACACACACACACACACACACACACACACACACACACATATATATACACACACATATACACCACGAGCCTCGTTTCGATTCCCCGTCTATGTTAAAACATTTAGTCAAGAGAGAGAGAGAGACAGACAGACAGACAGACAGACAGACAGACAGACAGAGTTTTCCGTCCAAAACATTTGAAAAGCATTGTAACCGTAAGTGCATTTTCTACATTCTACACTGCCAAGCATAATCCTGATAATGGCCAATGTATCGATTGGAGATTGGATTTCCCTTCTTTGAGTCATGTGACGTCAGAGGCCGACAAAACTTTATAATTTGGCTTTTCAGGTTGACCGAAACTTCAAAGGAACTCAAAAAAACAACAACAAAAAACGTCATGTGTTTGATTGCATGTGTGTGTGCTGTTCAATGTCAAAACAACAACAAAGTGAGTACATGACGTGTGATTTGTAGTTCCTTTGAAGTTTCGGTCAACCTGAAACGCCCAAATATGAAGCTTATGTGTTTGATTGCATACATGTGGATTGCATGCATGTGTGTGTGTGCTCGTTCAATCGTCAAAACAACAACAAAGTCATAAGTACCCGAAAGGAATTCGATCGATACATAAATGTTATTTGCGTGTTTGACCAAAATATGACATTTTACACAGATCTCGACAGTCATTGTTCACCTCGACCGCGCTCGGACAATGATTGTCTCGATCTGTGTAAAATGTCATATTTTGGTCAAACACGAAAATAACGTATAATATTTCCGGGCGGTACAGTCGCCAACTAGATAGATACATTGCAGGCACAGTCCTTCCGTCTTCACCGTCTCAGACCCTGTCAAGCTTTTACATTTGATAGGACCATCCCTCGACTTAGACGCATACCAAAAATCAACATGTGTTGCTGCCTTCTGTGCAGAGTAGAATTTTTTTTTTTTTTTTTTTTTTTCTTCAACATTTTTTATTCAGGCATGCATGAATTAATTGTCAAACCAGGGCCGGACTAGGCGAAGAGGAGGGGGGGGGTTGCCAGTGGTGGGCCAGGGGGATGTCCCCCCTGGCGGCAGGGGCGGATCAGTTCATTTTATGACTGTTTTTTTTCAAAAGTATATTGTGAAGATATGGGTGTGAAGGCGCGAAGCGCCGAGCCGACGGCGCAAAGCGCCGAGCCGACGGCGCAAAGCGCCTAGCTTGCTAGGGGGGTCCGGGGGCATGCCCCCCCGGAAAATTTTGAAAAAAAGGATGCAAAATGGTGCAATCTGGTGCATTCTGAGGATGATCATTACCAGTTTCAGGCAGCAGATTTTGTCACTGATTAATACCCCAAAAATTGAAACTCAATGTAAAATAAAGAAATGCATACCTCATTCAATATTTTTATTTTTTGGCTGGGGGGGAGTCCGGAAACCCTAGAAACCCCCCCCCCCCCCCCTCGTTGTGGGGGTCAGGGGGCGAAGCCCCCTGAAGCTGACGGGTAGGTCATATTCTGAGATAGGAAAATGGTCGCTCCTTGCATGAAACGGCATAAAATAAGCAATAATAAAAAAAAAATTAAATAAGTAAGGTACATGTTTAGGCTAGGGGGGGGGTTGCGCAACCCCCATAACCCCCCGGTAGTCCGGCCCTGCAAACAATTCAAGGTACATAAATATTTGACAAAACAACATAATACATAATTTATATGGCAGCTAATAATGCATTATATGGAGCCCATTTAAGGGTAAACTGATATTGTTTCATATGAATACTGTAAACATATTGGTCAATTTTATGTAGATAAGATAATTCTTTTAAAAATACACGTAAACATGGTCTGATGTTATTGATTCTACATTTATAAACAAAAAATTCAGAGTAGAAATTTTGTGATGAATGAATTTCTTTCCCTGACACCAGTTACAACGTGTACAATTAATTCAATCAAAAATCACCACGCTGCGCGGGAAGCAGTCACGATGTTAATTTTTGGTATGTGTTCAAGTCGAGGAGTGTTTTGTCCAGTGTTGAAGTCTGGACAGTGATGAGGCCGAGAGCCGAATGGTCTGCACGGGTAGGATGAGGCCTTTAACTCTGTGAGGACAATAAAGGCTTCATGACAGTGGGGCACAAAGCCGGGTGAAAATGATAGCAACTTGCGGGCTTTAGACCGGCCATTATCTCAATCTCAGCGGGTTCGTGTTGTTGGCCGGGGTGCGTGTGACAGCGGGTATTTGGGCGTGTCCCCCACTCCAAGCCACCTTGAATTGTCTTGACTAGCCCAGGCAGACGTCCTTTGCTCAGCTACTTGTAAGCTTATCTGTCTCCATGTCAGCCTTGTTTTCTTGGTCGGTTGGTTGGTTTCAGCGACAGCCAGTTTCAATGCGCGTTGTTCACTCGCTTTTGTTATGAATGTGTCATTGTCAAAAAGGATTTGAAAAGAAAAAAAAACACACACGTACACAGCGTGCGTGGCTTTAAAAGGAAAACACTGTTGTTTTCGACACTTACATGTTAACTGTTTTAAGTTGCATCAAGTGCCCAACTTCCAGATATCAATATGTAACCTGGGTTTGCTCCGGTGTGTCATGTGTGTGTTTGGTGTGTGTGTTTGGTGTGTGTGTTTGGTGTGTGTGTGCGTGTGTGTGTGTGTGTGTGCGTGTGTGTGTAACAGTTTTCGTACGTGCATGTCTGTGTGTGTGTGTGTTGGGGGGGGGAGGGGGGTGGCAAAAAAGAACGTCTGCCTTTAGGCTATGCTATTCCTTTTTTTTTTTTTTTTTTTTTTTTTTCTTCTTCTTTTTTCTTACATTTTTAAATCAACAGCTTAAAGATAGGGTTTGAAAAAAAAAACCACACATTTAAATTTACTTCTTTTGCCCTAATCTTTTCACCTCTATCATGGACAAATACCAACAATGGACAATTTTATTAAAATATTGTACAATTACCATTATTCTCAGTCTATATGTGTCGCAAATCTAACTCTGAATTAAACATGCACACAATTTCTATTGGTTTCCCGTATTTGAATTTTCCCACACACATTTTTGCCACAATAATAAGTAAATTGATATAGTTTACTAAATTGTTTGACATACCAGGTGTTTTCATGTATCCTAACAGTGCTGTTTGAACATCAATTTTTATATTTACATTATACTGCTGAAATACCTTATTGGTTATTCTTTCCCAAATTGGATGTATAGCAGAACATTCATAAAAGAAATGTTCCACAAAATCAATCTTATCTGGACAGAATGAGCATTTGTTATTCATTCTAATTCCCATTTTACACAGCAAAATATTAGTCGGATATATGTTATGCAGTATCTTCCAGTGCAATTCTCTCAGTCTTGATTCTTTAGATACATTCCTTACGATGAGCCAATGCCATTTAGTTATTTCAATATTAAACTTATGCATCCAGAAATTCAGACAACAAGGGTTGTGTTCAGTTTTACTTATTAAATGTAATCTGTAAGAACGTGCTGTAAATAACTCTTTATGGTCGAAAAGCAGAACATTGTTTTCATTGGATTGCATGAGCATATACGCCGGATATCTTTTCATAAACGAGGTAACAGCAGTCTTCACCACATTATACTCTAACATCAGTGAAGGATAAGTACCCATTTTCACTTTAATCTGTTCTAGGGATAACAGCCTGTTATTAACACATATATCACCAACTAATGCGATCCCACATTTAGTCCATTTCTTAAAAAATAACACATTATTTCGATACATAATGTTTTTATTATTCCAGACTGTTACCAACAGTGGGTTTTCTATTTCTGTGTGGGTGTTATTCTCTGTCCAGACTTTTAGGGCCTCCTCCCAAAAAGGGGCCAAATTAACATGTTCTTTTTTAAATTGCTTCCATTTTACTTTGGCATGAAAACAAGTCAGGTCTCTACCCAGTTGAGAAAACTGCGCTATTGGGATGAATGACCATTTTTCCGTATCAGTAGCCGTATGTAGCTTTCTTATCCATTCCAGCAGAAACGATTGCTGCATAATTTTAATGTCGGGCATACACAACCCTCCTTTTTCAAAGTCAGCTTTTAACACACACCTTTTAACTTTTTCAAATGATTTTTTGTTGGTAGTTTTTCTTTTCCACAAAAAGTGGTACAACATTGTGGTAACTCTGTTTAACACCTTCTCTGATAAATTAATTACTCTCATTACGTAAACTAATTGTGGAACGAGAAAAACTATTTATGATACAAATTTTGCCTAAATATCCAAGATTCCTTCTATGCCACGTGCTTATGACTCGGCTCATGTTTTCAATACGGCTTTCCCAGTTTTCTGAGAGGTTTGATGCGGGTACACTATTACAGAAAAATATACCCAATAGCTTTATTTTATTTTTCCAATTTAAGTCAAAACATAACTCACCCCTCGCTATGCTCGATCCCAACCACATTGCTTCTGTCTTTCTTGTATTTATCTCAAGACCGGAGATACTTGCAAACTGTTTTAAAATGTCTAAAACAAGTTTAATATCGTCTCTGTCTCGTAAAAACAGTGTCACGTCATCCGCATATAGGCTATGCTATTCCAAATGAATCAGTGTTAACTCTTGATGCTTGAGAGGGATCGTCACACCCGGGTTTTAAGACACATTCGATTTAAAAAGGAAAAGAAAAAAGTCTGGACTTATTGCCAATCCCGTCCTATATAATACATCTATTGTGGGCACGCTTCACATTAAAGAACGATCCCGACGTGTTTCAGTAACGCATGGCTTGAAATGAGGTGCACCCTACTGTTCTTAAAAAGTGCGTTTTTCGGTCGTGCTTCAACAAAGGAACACACATTTACGCTTTGCAACAGGACAAAGAAGGGTTGTTATGTCTGAAACGATACGAAGACGAGACCTCAGTGGCTTGTACAACTCACAAGTGGAAAAATTGCAGGCATACCTCGGCTTCTCAAGGAAGCTGCCACCTTTGCAGCTGTTTGGTCTTTTTCATTCAATCACTCGCATAACCGCATTTACATTTTTGTTATACTGTCCATTCATATAATGCCCCTAAAAAGCGAAATTTTCTTATTGGTGGTAAAGGCGATCAACAGGTCTGCCCAATTCACACAAAACGCAGACTTTTGCCCAAATCATACATGGAACTTTTTGTCCGAATTAGGCAGCTAAAGTTAAGATGCAGGCAGCCTAGCGTACTTTACAAAAAAAGTATGCTTTACCGAAGGTTTTAGGATCACAGGACATACAGTTGTGTTGGTTATTGGGACTGAACGCCCTCGCCCTGCCAGAAATCAACAGATACAGTATCCCTTTTTGTGTGCTGACATTTGTGCATAACCCGATATACTTGGTGTTTATTGATTGCGAACGAACAGCCGCAGTGGCGTAGTGTTTAAGACATCGGCCTCCTTATCGGAAGGTCGTGAGTTCAAACCCCAGCCGCGGCGGGTGGAAACTTTTCCGATCTCTCAGGTCAACTTATGTGCAGATCTGCTAGTGCCTTATCCCCCTTCGTGTGTACACACACGCACAAGACCAAGTGCGCACGGAAAAGATCCTGTAACCCATGTTAGAGTTCGGTGGGTTATAGAAACACGAAAATACCAGCATGCTTCCCCCGAAATTGGCGTATGATGCCTGAATGGCGGGGTAAACACGGTCATACACGTACAAATCCACTTGTGCAAACTGAAACGTGGGAGTTTCAGCCCATGAACGAAGAAGAAGATGAAGAAGATTAAGAAGAAGAAGAAGATTGCAAACACTTTGCCTGTTTTACAATATCAGACTCAGTGGACCATTTCATCAGTTGAACTGTCCAGGTCGAGCATTTTCACGATTTATTTGACATTTTAGGCAACTCTTTGCCTAGTTCATGATTATGACAACGTTTCACCTGATTCGTGAATTAGGCTACTAGACTACCCATTTCACGAACCAGACAATTTAACATTTAGGAGTTTAGTCAAGTCTACGTACCATGACACTCCCTAAAAATCACAGGGTCTCCGGGGTCACGATGCAACCAGGAAGCGTTGGAGTTCTTCGTAGTTTTCTTGTAATCGAGATCTTGCAATACGCTTCGTGTGTATGAGGTGTTTGTCGGTCCTTAAAAGGCATTGGTGGGTATTGCAAAATTGGCTGGCGTTATATACGGCCTTTGTTGTGCAATATGTTTGCCTGCTGTCTGTGTGAAACAAATTGTGTTCCCTCACCAGCTCTGTGGTGCAACAGAGGCGTTTTGTTTGCTTGTTTTTGTGTGAATGTTTTGTGTTTGCGTGTTTTCTATCTTTCTTTTGTTCTTTTGTTCCTTCGTTCGTAATTTCATTTCAATTCACGATGTTGCAAAAATTCTTGCTGTAACTCCCCCCCCCCCCCTTTCTCTCTCTGTGTCTCTCTCTGTCTCTGCCTCTGTTTATCTCTGTCTCTGTCTCTGTCTCTCTCTCTGTCTTTGTCTCTGTTTGTCTGTCTGTCTGTATGTCTGTCTCTCTCTCTCTCAGTCTCTCTCTCTCTTTCTCCCCCCCTCTCTCTCTCTCTCTTTCTCTGTCTCTCTCGATCCATCCACCCGTCTCCAATCCCATCTTCATATGCATCCCATCCCCCATTTGACCATCTATCGATCTTTCTTAACTTGGAGGTCTTTGATAACGTTTGCATGATCCCTTCTGTTAGTCTACGTTTTTGGTGGAACGTTACTTTGCAATCGTTTAATTTTTTTTTTTATCTATTCCGTAAAAGTGAGTTTGAACTACACAGGATCGTTATAAACTCGTGTCTAATGTCTGCATTCCATAAAAACACACACACACACTTAAGAATCGTTTTGAAAGTTCAAGGCCTTCTTGAAAGTTTAAAGAAAGATCCCACACATCAATAAAACTGAAGCGTAGGCGTACGTGTTGTTTTCCCGTTCTACCAGGCCCTTGATTTCGCAGCAATTAGAACGTAAAGAATGAGTAATGAACCTGGTGTGAAATAGTGATGGGTCGTGTTGTTTGCCCAACGGATGACAATTGACCTGCACCCGATCGATCAATAATAGTTGTCAACCTGTCTGCTTTTATCTCTGATACTTTACCTTTTGTGGTCTTTGTGTGTGTGTGTGTGTGTGTGTGTGTGTGTGTATGTTTGTGTGTGTGTGTGTGTGTGTGTATGTGTGTGTGTTTGAGTGTGTGTGTATGTGTATGTATGTGTGTGTGTGTGTGTTTGAGTGTGTGTGTGTGTGTGTGTGTGTGCGTTTGAGTGTGTGTGTGTGTGTGTGTGTGTATGTGTGTGTGTGTGTGTGTGTGCATTCGTGCGTGCGTGCTTGCGTGCGTGTACGTGCGTGTGTGTGTGTGCGCGTGCGTGCACTTCTTTGACACAGCCACTGCCAAAGTTCTGGTCATAAATATGGGTCATATATTATTCACTCAAGTGCAAATTACGCAACCTGCAGAACTGAAAGCAAACTTGGTTTTTGAGAGGTAGATTGCCCATGGTGAAATATGAGTGAAGCGTTTGTTCTCCTACTTGTTGCTTCTTTGAGGCGACAGTTACCGGTTTTTAGTTCCTTTTCTCGCAGATCAATTTGTATCACGTTGTACACCTCTAGTTTTTACTTGGGTTTAAAATATGTTTTCAATTGGACATATATATACAATCATTACACAGCCAATCTGCTTTCTAGGTACAGTGGGCTGTTGTTTGTTTGTTTGTTTGTTTGTTTGTTTGTTTGACGGGCGCAGTGGATAGTGGCATAGTGGATAAGACATCGGCCTCCTAATCGGAAAGTCGTGAGTTTAAATCCCGGCCGCGGCCGCCTGATGGGTTTAGGATGGGGATTTTTAATTTAATAGTTTCGCACGAAATTAATACAGCAAACTATTCCGACTCTGCACCGAAAAAAACCCGTCAGAATGTTATCTTACTAGATGGGTGCTTTAATCCCATGCAATAGCTTGGAAAGGTAAGTGTGGGTGTGCGTAATCATTTGCACAAAAAGGAATATATATTTAAACATCACCTAGGGTAGCTAGAAGGGTTAAAGCCTTATTTCAGGAGCCAATTGGTATGAACAGTGTTTTATTTATACAGTTAATTGGTACCTTACATAATGATCTCATTTGGAATCAACAACACGTCGTATTACTATAATGGTGATCCTAGAATTTTAAAAACCCAATAAAAACAAAAAAACATGTACATGTCAGAAGAGAATTGACATGCCAAACTTGTTCTTTTGTAAGAGATCTGTACAACTCAGAACTCATCAGGACAGGATAAGAGAGGCGAAGGCAGAGAGGGGGAGGGAGGGGGGAGGGGGGAGGGGGGAGGGGGGGGAGGCTTCGGGGGGGGGGGGGGGGGGGCTGCTATGACCGCCATTCAAGGAGGCACAATGGAAAGTGTTAGAAACCCTGTTGAGCGAAGACTTCATTGTGGTTTAAACATTGAATTTTACCTAGTTTTGAACAATAAAAGAGGGTTCGTTTGTTCCTCAAAACCAAAACAAAACGTAAGCAACACCAAACATTTTGAACGGTTTCGCACAAGCCGGATGTACTGATGAGCACGGAGTTAGGGCGAAACCATTGTTGATTATTTTGTAACCCAATGCTCTGCATCGATAAAAAGCATCATGCAAAACGAGCATATTGAATGCTAAAAAAAAAAGAATACAAGAAATACCAGCCTTAAACTGGAAAGATATTTGAATGTGTGTGTGGCAGCTGCAGAGGACTTAACTGTTTTTGTCCATCATTGTTGGGCGTGTCAGGATAAGAACCGTTACTCGTTGCCGGACAAACACGTCCGTCAATTGTCCTCGTCCATGTTACTCTGTGTTTCCCCTTTTCAGTGGACCCCCTCCTCCTCCTATCTAGGTGTCTCTCTGTCTCTCCGTCTCTCTGTCTCTCCGTCTCTCTCTTTCTCTCTCTCTTCCCCTCTCTCTCTCTCTCTCTCTCTCTCTCTCTCTCTCTCTAGCTCTCTCTCTTTAGCTCTCTCTCTCTCTCTCTCTCTCGAACTTTCTCTCTCTCGCTATTTCACTCTCGCTCTCTCTCTCTCTCTCTCTCTCTCTCTCTCTCTCTCTCTCTCTCTATCTATCTCTCTCTCTCTCTCTCTCTCTCTCTCTCTCTGGAACTCTCTTCCTTCGAATGTACAAACGTGCCGTTCATTGAACGCATTCAAAACCTCCCTCAGGAAACACATACTGAGGTCTTCATAAGTTACGCTGCCGGTATTGTAGCTAGCTTTGTTAATTATAATTATTTTATTACTCTGAAATATTGACTGCTGCATGCCTACATAATGCTAAATCTACCTGTCTTGGTAGGCTCACTGTGTGCTTGTTGAATGGCACTTAGTCGTGTGTATATTATTATTAGTATTATATGTGTTCCTCCTTGTGCGCCTGCGTGTGAGTGCGCAAGTGTGATTGCGTAATTAATGTTCCATTCTGTAATTGCTTTATTGATGTTCCATTCATGTATTTTCTACTACTTTTCTCATTTATTATTACTGTATGTTTGATGTTTCTATGATTCTAGTCGGGCGCACGCGTGAATATGTGTTTGTGTGAATGTAAAGGGCACATTGTAAGATTAAGCCTATGGCCTAAAATGTCTACCCTTTATGTGAATAAAATGTTCTAAGTCTAAGTCTAAGTCTAAGTCTCTCTCTCTGCGGACGACTGGGACTTTTGACTTCTGGATGGTCATTGTACATGTACTTGTTTGCATTGATTCATATACAAACCTTGGATGAGGGGGTATGAGGTGTCAAACGTTGAGGGAAGTTAGCTTCAATCATTCACACATTTTTTACTTATTATCTTGCCCAGGTACTTTGGTGCGCTCATAGGCTATCGTATAATTACAATTCCAATGTGACATCTCTACAACCTCTAAAAAAAAAGGGGGGGGGGAGAAAGGGTAAGGAAGACAGAGAAAGAATGAGGAAGAGAGAGAATGAGAGAGAGAGGTAGAGAATGAGAGAGAGAGGGAGAGAGAGAGAGAGAGAGAGAGAGAGAGAGAGAGACAGACAGACAGACAGAGAGAGAGAGAGAGAGTGTGTGTGTGTGTGTGTGTGTGTGTGTGTGTGTGTGTGTTTGAGTGTGTGTGTGTGTGTTTGAGTGCGTGTGTGTGAGTGTGTGTATGTGTGTGTGTGTGTGTGTGAGTGTGTGTGTGTGTCTCGTGTGTGTGTGTGCGTGTGTGTGTGTGTGTGTGTGTGCCTGTATGTGTGTGTGTTGAAGGAGGGGGGTTGGGTGGAATGATAGCGTGTATTAAGGTCAGGGCGTGGCTAAGCGTGTGTTTTAGAAAACGGATGCCTGCGTTGGCATCCTTCTCCTTTGATTTGCACACCTATATTATTCATAATGGTATTGCATTTAAAAGCACAAGTTCACTGTGCAACATTCTTGTAAAAACAGTGCTGAAAGATAGCCTACATTCCTTCTCGTTTAGTTCTCACAGTAAATCATCTTAGATCCGTTCGGAGGAAAAATACATGTGAGAAGAGAATCCGTTTACTTAATAAAGCATAGCAGCACTGTACATCCTAGCCTTCTGATAAAGGCACTGAGTGGGAATATCTAGATGAAATAACTTCGCTCTATATCAATCTTCGGAATGGTTTTTTTCCCCAGTGTACAAAAGAATCCAATTTGACACAACAAAGAGCCAGGCTCTTGATCTTTGGTTGATACTTTATCAGAATCATTATGTTAAGGTATTTGTGCGTTTTATTCAAATGCTTCTGGAGTGTTACTGTTATTCTGTTGTTGTTGTTGTTGTTGTTGTTGTTGTTGTTGTTGTTGTTGTTGTTGTTGCGAGCGTGCGTGCGTGCGTATGTGAACGCATGACTTCTTAATCAAATGTCTGTTCCTTTG
>NC_090246.1:28181015-28195754 GCF_037325665.1 Littorina saxatilis
GCTCAGCAATGCAATTTCTCTTTTAGAGATTAATAAAGTTATTGTATTGTATTGTATTGTATTGTGTTGAACAATCAACAGCAGAGAGCTAACTGAGGTCAACTGAGGTCAACCCCAACTGACCGCTTGCACGTTTGTCAGCAATAATCGTCTATTTTCAACCACGTGTTAACCGGTTCAGAATATATCTTTATTAAGATCTGAGAAGTGTTTGAAATTGTCGGGTTTTGTTTTTACCCAGCAAAGTAATGAATATTTTTTTGAACGGCTAAGTCTCATCTTTCTCTTCAGATATATTTCTGAAATGTCACACATTTCCTTAACTAAATCGTACCCCGCATTTCATGGTGATGTCCTATAATATGTTGATACTAAGTTTGGAAGCAATGAATCGCCTAATTACTGCATTGTAGAAAGAGCCTGTAGGTCGAAATATATTGACGCAAAGCCTTAACAGAATATTTCCAAACTGAAGTGTTTGATGTTCGGATTTGACCCGCTTAATCTTGCCGCCGTGCGACATTTAATACAAGTACAATACTGAAGATGTCGCATTCAGTGAATTCGTTGGTCTGAAAGTCAAAACTAAACCCACCGAATCAGTCTGGCCGACACACTGCCGAAGCAGTGGCACTTTTTGTGCATTTGCTAGAGTCCAGATTCTATTTCATCAAAACAAGAAGGTTTTGTCTGCTAGATGTATGCCTACCCTACATCACTTTTTGTGTTCAAGAAACGTTTTCAAAGAGGGTTGGCACGCTATGCTGGCTGTAGCACCAGTTTGTCAATTACCAAACAAAGAACAAACAAGCCAACATACAGCCAATCAACAAACTAACAAACAAAGCAAGGAAGCTTCGCATTACAGATACCTGTCACGGTAAATTCCAGTTAGTCTGAGAGGACGTTAAACGTCTAATAGCCAAGAATGCAAACAAGCAAACAAACAAAGAGAGAAAACACAACATCAAAGAAACAAAAATAGAAAAAACAAAACCTTTCTTTTCACCTACTGACTTAGGCTGTTGCTGTTGCTTTTTTGTCTGCTGTTGATGTATGCAATTGACTGATTTGCCGATTGACCGTATTATGAGGGATTAATTGTTTGTGTTGATTGATTAATAGATCTCTCGATCCTTCTCTTCCAGGTTCCCTGCGCCTTTGCAGTCGTCACAGAGAAAATGGGAAATATCACTTTCGAGTGCCCCGACGGTAAGTCCAAATGTAATAGTGGTCACTTGAACCTAGCTCAACCGCAGAATAAAAACTAAATCAAGTATATGCTTTCGCTGATAACTAATACTTGTTATGAATACCAGTGACATTGTGTGAAAAATGTGCGGCATTGTGACAATTGTACGTGAAATTTCTGATGGCTCTGCTTGTTCTTCAGGATGGAAAATTGACGGACCTTATTGCTACCTGCTGGTTGACGTGGCCATGGCGTACGATGACGCGGTGGAGATGTGTGAGAAGTACGTATGCTTTTATTATGACGTATACTTTTTTCAGCTAGCCGAGTTTAAAACAAGATCTTTGTCACTTCCTCGGGAGACATGCAGAAGAATGGACAGCTATTGTATGCTATGTATGACTTATTTTCAAACTTTGTTTGGCTTTGACACAAGATATTTCGCTTTATCCTACATACGTGTGAGATACCATTCATGTCATAACAATATCGTTCACCTCAGTTCATATGAAGAGGTAATGTCTGGCAGGGACCTGATTTTCCACTGCCCGTGATGCCGAATCACCGAGACAAACGTCGTTCTTGGAACACTTGGAATAATTTTAAGAACGTACACGTCACGCTATGCTTTCTAGAGTGACGTCTCTTATGCTTTGACGTCAAAGATTACACAAGGCTTTCGGAGAGATTCAGGTTCCATTTGAAGCGTCTTCAATTTGGGCGCTTAGACACAATAGACACAACAGAGCAATAGACACGCAAGTACATTATGTAGGATAAACAGAATGCTACATGGCTTCTTGTTTGATACCAGTTTTACACTCATTGTGTTTTCAAATATTAAAAAGCTAGCTTTCGCTCGCAGTTTAATATGTAAAAACACAACTCGTGTAAAACTGGCATCACATAGGAAGCCATGTACTAGTATTCTCTATTTGAAACAGAGGGTCAAAAAGAGACGTCTTGCTTCTTTATAAATTGATATCATGTCTTTAACGCCACAATGGTTGCACTTCCTACATGTGAAATGTGATAGGGTGGAGTGGAAGGGGGGAAATAGGCCAGGAAGCATAAATGAGACGCCAAGACAGAGGTTGTGATAACGTGACTTTTAATTAACGTACACCAGAAAGCAGACACCAGAAAGCAGTGTAGTTCCTTCCTCAATATACAGCCGCACACAACTCGACGGAACTTGAATTACGATCCCGGTCGAAAGTCACCTCGCTGATATAAACCCAGCTCTATAACGTTTGTTCAACTGAACACACACACTAAGTCTCTCTAAACAATCCTCGAATCACTCCTTCGCCAAAATACAGTTATAATGGCCCAAACTACACTACTTGCATTGATTATTACAGAAGCACAAACATCGTTCAACAACAACTAAAACATCACAATCCAAGATACGCACACTGACACGTCTTCACACTTCGAAATCACACCGGGTACTCTTCTAGCCCACGCTATCAATCTGACTCACGCGCGCACCCGTTCAAACAATCAACCAATAAGAAACCAGCCTCCATACACACCTACAATTAGCTACAACACACAATAATCCTAGCGGGAGACACAACTTGGGTCAGGGGAAGATAATAGACAGGGAGTAAAAGAGAGGGACAACAGTACATGAAATTGCCACACGGCTACAGAAATATGACATTAAATTTAAAGCCCATTTCCTGCCCAGAGCAAGCTCACATGATAATTTGGTTGTGGGGTAAAACTATTTGCAGGAAAGGGCCAGTATCTGTAGGTGCAACCTTTGATGTAAACGGCGAGGTATATTTCGGATCAGCAGTCTACGAGAGTGTTCCACATGAAAACGACACCGGTGATAATTTTCAAACAAAATTAATTCAGCCAATATTCCCACTTTGCAGTTGGGCTGTTGAATGACCTGATACAAAAATGCAGCCATGCAAATGCCAGGACGTATTTGTGGCGTTTTGCACAATGCTTATCACGAAAAACAATTATGTAACATGTGGAACATGAAACATAGGGTACCTGCTGTGTATCGACATGGTCATATGGAAATGATGACTGTTACTATTTCAACAAAATGACCATTGAACCTTATCTGACTAAAGCCTGACATAGAGAAAGTAGGCCTATCTTAACAAGCCAGAGTACTTTTGCCGGCAGAACTGGTAAGATGACTTCATTGTTGGACGACGATTTCTATGGTGTTGTTGCTTTTACCTCACTTCATGACTGCTTGGTTGACAGGTATGGCTCAGGCCTGGTTCACATCCAAGACGAGGTGGAAGCGATGGCGGTTGGCATGATGGCCCACGACCGCGGGATGTCCGACTGGGGGCTATACTGGATTGCGAACAATCAGACAGGTAAGCTGGGCACGGTGTCGAAACATACTTTACGGTAGGACCGTTTCATTATCATGATATTTATTATGTATGCCTTTGTGAGGCGCTTAGAACTGTATTAGGATTTGCGCCATATCAATATCCGCATTATTATTAATTATGATCCAATAGCAATAATATGGCGACTGCATGGTAAGCCTGGTCATGCGTGTAAGTAAGTAAGTAAGCAAGCAAGGAAGTAAGTAAGTAAGTAAGTAAGTAAGCAAGCAAGCAAGCAAGTAAGCAAGTAAGCAAGCAAGTAAGCAAGTAAGCAAGCAAGCAAGCAAGCAAGCAAGCAAGCAAGCAAGCAAGCAAGCAAGCAAGTAAGTAAGTAAGTAAGTAAGTAAGTAAGTAAGTAAGTAAGTAAATTGGAGGGAAACTACTTTGTCAAGCGATGATTGCATTGTCTCCAATGCAAATTTTATTCAGTAACGCTGATTTTTAGTTACAAGGCCAAATAGTTCTAAGATTCAACAGCAGATTCCTAGCTTGGTAGAATGATTTTCGTAGATCTGTGTAGTACTCGCTTTTGGGCTATTGTTGTCTCATGTTGTCACACATTTCAAGGACTGTGCTGCCATATTATGTTTCCGTTTATTTTGTCTTATTTTGAAACCCCATCGACCAATGAGACACAAAGCGATTTAGTTTTCATATTTTGAGATATGATTATGAGGCAACGATCAAACGCTTTTTCACAGACAGCGCCGCTGGAGCCATGACGGGAGCACACTGCCCATATACTTCACCAAACTTTTCTTGCCCGTGCTGCGCCAGGTCTGAAAAAATTCATATCCGCACTGCAGGGTCGCGGTGCTGAAAAAGCTAATTTGCTTAATTGCTAGTAGTGTCAGAAAAGTCTGGCACACGAATGCGGTTCATAGGGAGCGGTCACTGCTTATGATGTGATGACAGCCGTGTGTGTCACTCCAGCATTCTCGTCTTCAAACTTGATGACATCATGCGCAGAATGTGGTGCACGCGAGGTTTGAATCCGTACGTTGTTGGTTATACTTCAAAGCACAATGATTTTTTCGGCCTCTGGATTCTCTAGTAGGATTTTTTACTTTCTGCCCAAGTGTCCCCTCCCCCCACTACTTAGGCTTAAATACTACCTTACGGAAAACATTGGTATATATTTCTGTAAGGAGGGACACGTTTAATTTTAAGACATCTAATCTGGGTTTTTCGTTTGTCTGTGCAGATGCTGAAGGTGTGTGTGAGGGGTTCTGGGACGTAGGACAGCCCAAAGACGTGAATGTCAGCACGCCATTTTACGTGGCAGCCACTGCTCCCATGGGACGCTGGCAAGAGAGAGACAAAGCATCCAGACTGCCCTTCGTGTGCAGAACTGAAGCTTGTGTTAAAGGTATACAGCAACCTCAAATATCTTTTCTCTCCTGTGTTTTGTCGTCAGTGAAATGCTGAATGAATGATTTTACAGATTGGTTGCCAATTCTTTTATGTGATTGATGCATGGATTTCTAAATGCAAAATCACCTGTGTGCTTTAGGTACATACTATTGCAAGAAGATGTAATATTAAGTCTCTCTAATGAAATCGCGATTTAATTTATCCTGACAGACAATCAATATAGCAGATTATAAATGAAGCTTTTTTTTTTTAGTCATCGAAAGAAAGATAGAAGAAAGAGAGAGCATAGTTACATAATATGTAATTCGGGAAACGATCAGTTCTGCAGTCTTAGAAGTGGCCTCACAGTTTGAAGAGACACGTTGTTTGGGGTTGAAGCGATGATGCAATTGCACTCTATGATGGTGTCTTTATCAGGAACATTCCGATGCAGAGATGGCAAGAAGTGCATCAGCAACAAGTGGCTGTGTGACGGAGAATACGACTGTGATGACCAGTCAGATGAAAGTGCTTGTGGTGAGCAATTTACTGAGAAGAATTATATGCATTTTTTAATTGTTAACCTTTTGATTCCTACCTAAGCAATGTGAAGTGGATAGAACCGGCAATGAAGTATCATCATTAACTTTACTAAGTGCTGTATGCAGATTGAGATAGTCGTCTATAGACTACTGCAGTGACTGTATGTCTCTAGGCATCAATAGCAACTCTAAATTTGAAAAACGTTTCTTCTTCAGTTGGTACGACTGTGTTATAAATCAAGACTTACAGAAAGCTATTCGATGAAGTCTTTTGACGTATGCTGTGTTGTTGGTACCTCATGGGTAGATATGATGAACACATGTTCCTTTCCTCACCAAAAGGTATGATAATCCTGATTCCTTTGAACATTTTGTAGATGTGAACCACTGCATGCTTTTTTGACTTGAACCACGAGTAATTTCACAGTTCTTCTTGGCAGTACGTTTTGCATAACAGTTAGCAATTGTTTGCAGATTTATACATCACAGTTAGCAATTGTTTGCAGATTTATAAATTTTGAGATCAACCAATTGTATGTGTATTTGTGATATTGCGTAAATGCCAAAGCTTCAATGCAAGGGTCTGGATCCTTTTGTTTGTCAAAATCAACACTAACCGTACAACTTAAGATAACAAAATCTCATGTATTCATTGGGTACTAATCAAATTACAAGCAAATTTATGTGACGAAACAAACTCTGTGTGTAGTCTTCAGTACTGACAGGGGGAATTTTGTGTTTATACAGATTTGAAGTGCATGTTCTACAAGTATGAAAGTTCAGGAAAGCTGGACCAGAACACCGGCTACGAAGCGGGTAGCACGTGTACCTGGGTCATAGAGGGTACCGAGCCAGGAAAGCCTATCTCCATTCAGGTCAGTTTACCACAATCATATTAAAACCACCGGTACGGTTGGCCTAGTGGTAAGGCGTCCGCCCCGTGATCGGGAGGTCGTGGGTTCGAACCCCGGCCGGGTCATACCTAAGACTTTAAAATTGGCAATCTAGTGGCTGCTCCGCCTGGCGTCTGGCATTATGGGGTTAGTGCTAGGACTGGTTGGTCCGGTGTCAGAATAATGTGACTGGGTGAGACATGAAACCTGTGCTGCGACTTCTGTCTTGTGTGTGGCGCACGTTATATGTCAAAGCAGCACCGCCCTGATATGCCCCTTCGTGGTCGGCTGGGCGTTAAGCAAACAAACAAACTAAACTAAAATATTAAAACCTTGAAACCAAAACTCCGCATACAAATAGACTGCCAACATTCCAACATTCAGAATTAAAATTAAAAAAACAAAAGGTATGTTATATAGAAACGTTTGATTGGGACAAAACCAAACGATACAGTCACTAATCTTCGACCCAGCGGTCTTTTAAGTAGAATAAAAATATAGTTTTTGTGAATATCCACAGTTTGGTGTTTTGACTCAGACTCGGATGGTCTTGTGGAACGCGCTGTTAGATTTGTGAATGTGCGTTTTAGCATACTTGTATCGCATGATATAAGTAATTTGAGAAGTGCCTATGCTTAAGTTGTTATTTAATGTATATACTAATTGATTCTGAATGCGTGCAGTTCGCCAGTGTGAATGTGGAGGCTGACGTGGACTATGTGGAGGTATGGACTGGCGGTCCTTCCTTGATGACCAGCAAGCTTCAGGAACGTCTGACAGGGAGCCTGACCAACAAAAAGGTGTATGGATACAACAACTTCATCATCGTCAGGCGCGTGGCTGGCCTGAGTGCCTCGGGAACTGGTTTTGTTGCCACCTGGGCTCCTGGTTTGTTGCTTTGTGTTTTCTCTTTAATTTGAATTGGACGATTCAGTGTGAAATCTTTTTTCTTCTTCTTTGTTTTAACTAAGTTTTACATATGCCGTAAACGTGTTAGATAATTTTATCGCAGCCATAACATACTTCAAGTTTGTGTTTATATTGTGATTTCATGAGAGACACGACGGATGCACAAAGGCAAGGACAGTGTCATTAAACAGAGGGAATGATGCACGTTTGTTGGCTTTGGTTTTTAGGGCTCTTATTTGATATTAAATTTCAGCACATATACATTTTGAAAATGAATTCAACAATACAGTTTCACTTAACCCAGACAATCAGTGAGACTGTTGATTTTTCAAATGTGTTCAAATACGTATGCACTTATCAAATGTTACAGTCTGGACAGATCTTGGGTGTGTGCTTGATTGCATACTCAAGAAGGACGGTACTTCTAAAGCCCGTTATTGTTAGTCTGCTTTGCTTTCTGTTGCCTGGAGTAGGGGCAGTAAGAAAGATAGCGGCAGTATAATCTCTGCATGATTATTACCTCTCCATTGAGTTATGAAATAGAGGCATGTTTTGTGCCTTAGTTTAGATTGTCGGAACACTAAGAGCGACACGTGTTGTTTGTGGAGCAGTTTTCCATTATTTCATTTTTGTCAGTGTTCATGTTGCAAAGTAATCTTAAAATGTTTTATTTTTTATTTTGTGTACACAACTCTGAAGTATGATTTTGTAATGGGCAATTCGTCTGTCAGTGATTCAGTTGTCTTCTTTTCACAGATGTTGAGTTGGCACACATGGAACGCACGGTAAAGGCAACAGACACCTGGACCGAACTGACCTCCCCACACTACGGCAATGGCTCGTTACCACGCGCTTTCGTTCGTCACTACACTGTGACCACTGAGGAAGGATCTCTCATCACAATGGAGGTAGATTTAATCATATGATGTTGAGAATCTTCAACCAAATGAGGCAGAACATTGTTTAGAGATCAAATAACCAAAGGGAAGTAATCGCTCTATATGCATACGACATGTGTAATGGAGTAAGCGAGAGTTATACGGCGGAACCTTTCTCCTGGCACCTGAGAGAATAACAAGCATTGAAATGAACGAGCGACTTTCATCCTCAAAGTCTAAAGGATAAAAGTCGCATGTTAATGTCAATGCTTGTTAATCTCTCAGGTGCCAGGAGAAAGGTTCCGTACAACTCCCGCTTACTCCATTACACATGTTGTATTCGTATAGAGCCCTTACCTCCCTTTGCTCATATGATGTTGATCCAAGATTGACCCAAAAGCATGTGGTGTTGATCCAAAATTGATCCCATGATTTTGTCATGGATCAGTTGAGTGGTCTGTTTTGTTCAGATTCCCTGCTTTGTGTGGACAAAAAAAACACCTACTGTACACTAAAAGGTTTCTTCCTTTGTGTCTAGACGAGTATGAGAGATATAAACCACACATAATCTGTCCAGGCTTATTGTTTAGATACTTCTTCTTCTTCTTCTTCTTCAGCGTTCGACAATTGTTTAGATACAAGGATCATTCGACCTGGATTCATACACAACTAAACACAAATTGACAGCCCGACAACGTCCTGAGCAGAATTGGATGTTTTTTGTTGTTGTACTAATCGTGTTAGTTGACACAATAACCGGTGTCATTTGTAAAAATGAATGTCACCGGGGGAGTAAGGCACCGTAAAGCTAAATCCTATGTGTCAGTGTACACAGTTTGGCTCACCATCTCAGATCTGGCCAGTCTTTAAGTTGTATGTGGGATTCGACCATCCATCCACTTGGTCATATACCAAACATCAACAGCCTGGGTGCACTCTACACACGGTGTGAATTTTTGTACGAAGTAAGTTCATGAAAGCTACTAGCGCTTTTTTTCCAGAAATATATTCATCAAACAATTCCAAATCACCGCAGCAATGTGTCAGTATGTGGAGGGATGGTCTTTACCCATGTAAAAAAAAAAACAACAAAAAAACCAAGCCAGATCCGAGAGATTAAGCCGAACTATTTTCACGAGAAGGAGTGTGCCTTTAAGTTTGAATAAAATCAAAATGTTTTTGTGTATTCAGAACCTAAATATCATTTCTTGACTGTGTTACAGGTTATGGAAAATGAATTAGGGGAAGGTTTTGAGTATGATCCAAAAACTCTGAGCCTGGTTGGAGATTTCGGGATCTTCCCGGATACCTACGTCTCACGTTCCAACATGTTCTCTTTCTACCTCGTTTCCAACGGGTGTGAGGGACCTGAGAAGTTCAAAGCCAGAGTAAAGAAAGGTAAGTGAACGCATACCTTTGCACTCTTGCCTCTGTAAGTGTGTATGTGTGTGTGTGTGTGTGTGTGTGTGTGTGTGTGTGTGTGTGTGTGTGTGTGTGTGTGTGTGTGTGTGTATGTGTGTGTGTGTGTGTGTGTGTTTGAATGTATATTTTGCTTGCAACCAAACCTGGTTTACGTTGCAGTTTTGTTATGGCGCAGTTTAACAATTAATAATCAAGAAGCTAACAATGTAACATAATTATGCGACACACAACACACATTTAGAAAGTGGATTGTTAACACTATTAGCCCAACTTTGTCTTTTTTGTGTTGATATGGACACAACATTCCATCCATTATTAGCCAGACATGTTATCATTAATGAAGATGAAATGTCACGTTGTTTAATAGTAACAACCAAAGTAAGTAATCAACGGTAGCAACAATAATGCACCTTTAAGAAGTTCCCTTCATAAAAACTGCACTTATTGTATGTAATGTTAAAGTGGCAAGATCAATGTAATAGCACTAGTTGCCTTTGGTTATGCAGGGTGTTCGGCAGAGTTCAGCCGTGCAAATAGTTTTGTGACTTCACCCAATGCTCCCCCACTGCACTACCCTCCCTCTGTGACGTGCACCTACACCATCCGCGCACCCCTTGGGCAACAAAGGGCCTTTCAGCTCCGATTCACCATCTCTGAACTTGCTGATGAGAAAGACTCAGTGAAGGTAGGATATATGCTGCAAACCTCAGAAAACAGAATACAGATTTGTTTTATTACTTTACTGACTATTATATGTGACCCTCCACCACGAAATGAGTCGCATGTCACCTCGCGCGGTTCTGCGCTAGGCTTAATATAAGTCCAGGGAGTGTCTGGTAACAGTGTGAGGGTCACCTTAGTCACAGGCTTATAACTCAACCAGTTTTTGCTCTTTTCTAAAACGGTTTTCACCACTGGATAGAGCATAAAAAACTCTTTAGGAAAATGTAAAAATATTAAATTCATGCAAAGGTGACATGCGACTCATTCCGTGGTAGAGGGTCACATATTTTACTGGCTGCGTGTGCAATGCAGTCACATTCAGTCCGTTAAAAAATGTGACACCTGAAGTTTTACCAGGTCTGCTTTGTAAACTGAGGTGTTGAGGTCGGTTGACATACCAAACTTTACATTTCTAGTCGCACCTTGCAGTCTTATGTATCATTTTCCTTTGCAGCAGGTCTCGAAAAAGTAAATGGTGAGTTCTCGTAACACACAATGTCGAGAGGATTTCAAATGGGTGATATTTGACACTTGTACTGTGCTTAGAATATTTAAGACATCTGTTTGAGATGGTCGTCGAATTTAAGAAGAGTAATGAGTCTCAGTGAAGCTTGAGGATGCTTCTGTCTCAGCTCGGTGTGATAGATAGGATTTGTGCTCGGGGCATGAGCTTTCTAAGCATTGACACCCCTTGACTGCCTTAGGACGGGTATACCCGTCATGCACTGGTGCATTATTTCCATGATTAGATACATAAAACAGATTCTTGGTTCAATTTCCTTTAAAAATAACATAGGTTTTACTTTTCTACCTACTGCCAGTTTGGAGCTAGAATTTTTTTGGAATTATTACACCCCGAACTCCAATATTCCCTGGCCGTCAGGAAGTTTTGATTGGCAGCAAAAGGGTTAAAAAAAAAGGCTGCCTAAATGGTGGTGTACAAACGGTAATATACGTTAAAGCCATGGGAGTTTCAGCCCATGAACGAAGAAGAAGAGAAGACTTCAGGAAAGGTAAATGCAGATGTGGAATGTTTGATGTTTTAAGCACTCTGGTTTTGGAATTGTTTTCGCAGTGTAATTAATTAGATCATTGTCTAGCATGAGTCAAGCTTCCGTTTGTGGAACGTGCATCATCTGCTTTACTAACGTTAAGATCCCATACAAGGGAATGTCATTTAGGTGACAGTGTACGGACAAAATAAGGAATACGAATAATGAGTGCACCCTCCTCGGAATTCAGTTTGTCGTTGCTCATGTTAGAAGTTTTTAGTTGAGAAACATGACGCCATGGAGAGAAAGTTGATCGCAACGATATTGTTCACACAGGTTTATGACGGTGACAACAACGGTAGTACCGAACTGACCCCTCAAGCTCCAAACACCAATTTCCTGTCCACAGGGTCTGTTGTCTTCGTCGTCTTCACCTCCAGTTTGGTGCAGACAAATGGATTTTTCTATTTGTCATACAACTTGGGTAAGGTCACAACTCCTCTGTTCTCTAAGCTTCTGCTTTCTTCTATTGTACCATGTTTTGCAGTATAATTATTATTAGTACAGCTCACGGGGCATATTTATTGAGCAAATAGATACTACCATGTTGTCTGGGTGAAAATTGGTCCTCTTTGTAAAACGTGTGTGAGTACATCGAAAACAGCCGACATAATTTAATCGCAAAATGTGTGTATCTAAGTGCAAAAATATAAAAAGATATGTACCATTTCCTGTGATTTTAATTGTACTGCAGGCACCCACAACTCCTCGTTTGTCCAGGATAAACATGACATATTACCGTTGCATTGTCTGTTGGTACAATGACCATTCCCTGTGTTTCAGCTTGCCCTGCCATCACCAACCGTGACAACATGCAAATGTCAAGCAATGACACACACTACGACTCAGAGGTCACTCTCAGCTGTAACACAGGCTTCGCGTTCGCGCAGGAAGAGTTTGCAAGTCTAACTGAAGTCGGCATTCGT
Organism: Littorina saxatilis; assembly: GCF_037325665.1. Classification (NCBI taxonomy): domain Eukaryota; kingdom Metazoa; phylum Mollusca; class Gastropoda; order Littorinimorpha; family Littorinidae; genus Littorina; species Littorina saxatilis. The sequence goes on from NC_090246.1 coordinate 28,193,281, forward strand.
TGTGGTCTTCATGGGAAATGGAATGTCAGTCGGCTGCCCTCCTGTCAAAGTAAGGAAGCAGCTTTAAACACATCACTCCCCAGAAGAAAAGACAAAATATACATGAAATAATAATGCATAAACTGTCATTTCTAAAGCCATTGTGAATTTAGTAGCTTTAGAATGTTTTAGCAATACTCATAGAAAGATACATTAAACACTGATATCTCGAACAACCTTTCATCATAATGATAGTATTTGCTCATTTGGTGAAATGCATCCCCTGCTGTTCAGTTGAAGAAGAGGCTCGTCAGATTTGTTCAAGGAGAGAGAGTGAGAGAGAGAGAGAGAGAGAGAGAGAGAGAGAGAGAGAGAGAGAGAGAGAGAGAGAGAGAGAGAGAGAGAGAGAGGTCTATACAGAATACCAGTCAAAAATGATTTTGGTATTCAAAACTAAACACAGTTTTAAAAGGAAAAAATTACTATTCGAACGGGATGAAGTTTTCCAAGGCAATTTTGGTTGGCGTTCAATTTCATATCATCCGCATTTATTCCTTGTTTGACTGCAGAGCACATAATTTATCAGCAGGAGTCAATGGCACAAATGCAGGTTCAACTTTTAGACCTTGCAGATAAACAGCGGATATCTTTGAAGCTCAAGGGAATAGTCAACGGATTCGATTCCGTCTAGAGCTTGAGCTTGGTAGAAATATGCGTTCCTGTGCTCGGGAATAAAACAGAGATAATATTTTGTTTCAAGTTCTGACTGTCCGTATTTGTTCTCGCGCTAGAAGAAGTTGAGTGGAAAAATAATATGAGTTGATTTGATGTGAGCAACCATGTGGAATTTTGTGGAGATTGTAAAAGGGTCTCCATGAAGATAGGGTTTAATGGTGATGAAAAACTATCTAATGGAGCAAATATTAAACTGTCCAATTAAATATCACAAATGTTTCTATGTAAATGGTACAAAAGTAGTAGTGTAGTAGAATAGGAGATATCCCATTCATGAGAATGTGTTACTTTGTTGACTCAACAAATCAAACATGAAATCTCACACATGGTCACACAGACAGCTTTAAATATTTTAATTTTCTTTGTTTACATCATTCAGGGTATACTTTTAAAAAGTGTAATTGCTTGTTCTCTTTATTTTCCATTTGACCCCATTATCTCTTTCAGTTATCTACTGTGGGGTACCAGAAGCCATCCCCAATGGCTTCATCTCTGAAGGTTCTGGTAATGCTCGATACGACGATACAGTGACTTACCAGTGCTTCCAAGGCTTCACCATGACGGGTTCCAATACGAGCACGTGTGGGGACGGGTCTATGTGGAGTGCCCGGCCAACCTGTGAAGGTTGGTTTCTAACATTAGGAGCAGAATGTCCATTTATGTGTGACAGGGGAGGCTACCGCTCCTTTCACAGCAGACTCTGCACCCGAGTTGTTGGCCTTTAAGTCAACACCGGTGGATTGTGGAATTCTGTTTGTGATGGGGTCTGGTGGTTTCCGATTGTCTGCATGTTCATGGAAACCTTCGGGTTTGCATGACAGTTTGATTGCACTTCGCCTTTCGAGGTGATCGTAGTGTTACGGCACTCGGTTACATATGTAACACGTCACTTACATAAGTCATAGTTGACACCTACAATTTTTGCATTTTTCCACTGAGGCAGACATCATACACAATAGACACATAATGTAATCAAATGACATGGAAATCTAGAGTTTCAATGACTTGTTAAGTATTTATGAAATGTTAGAAAAAGTAAGACCTGAGTCAAAGGGTTGTGTTCAACCATGGTTAGAATTGTATGAACATTCTATTAATATAATTAAACGCTTACTCATGTTCTGATATCAGCTGAAAGTTCTTCATTTGGGGGTGTAATACAATCATTTGTTTTTCGTTACAAAAACGTTTACATCATGTTTTTTACAGCATCACAATGCCCCTCACTGGACCCGCTTGTCAATGGCGAGAAACCCACAGTAACAGGAAGCGGAACAGGCTTTGGGACCATCACCAACTACACCTGTAACGATGGTTTTGATCTCGTTGGATCTCGATACACTCTTTGCCAAACTAACGGCAACTGGTCTCATCCTGCACCTACTTGTGAAAGTGAGAAAATGTTGAGGGCACTTTAGATACACAGATAAATAAAATCAGCCAGAAGGCGTGTATTCAGTGTAACACATGTATAACGTTCCGAGTTGAGACGCATGACTTGAGGGCCTTGAGAGAGAGAGAGAGAGAGAGAGAGAGAGAGAGAGAGAGAGAGAGAGAGAGAGAGAGAGAGAGAGAGAGAGAGAGAGAGAGAGAGAGAGAGAGAGAAAGAGAGAGAGAGAGAAGACGCATGTGACTTGAGGGCGTGTAGATAGAGAGAGAGAGAGAGAGAGAGAGAGAGAGAGAGAGAGAGAGAGAGAGAGAGAGAGAGAGAGAGAGAGAGAGAGAGCGCAAGAGCAAGGCTTTTAGGGACAAAAATATAT
>NC_090246.1:28195954-28218454 GCF_037325665.1 Littorina saxatilis
AAAATATATAATTGTTATGATGCAGGCAAAATGTGCTTGTGCTTATCAATACAGGTCTACAATATGGAAAACAGTTGATCTCAATCTATATATGTACTTTCCGAAATACATATGTTTATATTTCAGTTTCAGTGATTAAAAATAACGAGTGGTCTCTAAGAAAAACGAAACGCTTACATGTGGAAGCGTCCATACCAACCTTGAGTGCAACCACACCTGCATATGAAAATAAAGTGTGAATTAAGATATTATGATTGTACGGAGCGGCGCATGCGCACATACTTGTTGTACAGTGCTTTCTGTAGGTCATACATTAGAATGTGTTTATGAACTTGTACAGTAACCATTTTGTAATGTTGCTCCAGGAATCAAATGTCCAATCCCTGACGTACATAGAGCTGTGCTGAGCCCAATGGATCCTGTGGACTTTGAGAGCAATCTGACTGTGACGTGCAACGTTGGCTTTGTCATCAACGGAACGTCAGACCAATCAAAAGCTTTTCCTTGTCTTCCCTCTGGTACCTTCGATTTCAGACGGGATGTATGTGTTGGTGAGTCAATGTATCTCGCAAGACATCACATGCATGATTTCAGTAACACTTATACACACCAGTGCAGACACAAATGCAGACACACACAGACTAACACGCATGCATTCACACATACTACGCACAGACACACCGGCACACGCACAGACACATACACACACACACACACACACACACACACACACACACACACACACACACACACACACACACACACACACACTCTCACACACACATACAAAATTGATACAGGCTAGGTTTTGCTTGCTCAATCTACTTGAAATCGGGTTTTTTTTCCACATCTGTTTTTCATGCATACATAAAACTTTGATACTGGAAGAACAGTCATAGTTATAAATGCGTTCCCTGAAATCTTTCAGACAAAGATGAGTGTGACGGGAGCCAATGCACCGGCGATCACCAGGAGTGTCAGAACACAATGGGAAGCTTCAAGTGTGGCTGTGAGGACAAGTACAAAGATGTTAATGGTTCATGTGAAGGTAATCTGGCTGATTTCTGTGTGTGTGCGGGGAGGATGGTGGTGGTATGTGTGTGCGTTTGCCTCTGTGTGTGTGTGTGTGTGTGTGTGTGTGTGTGAGTGTGTGTGTTTGTGTGTGCTTGTCTGTGTGTGCGTGTATGTGTGTGTGTGTGTGTGTGTGTGTATGTGTGTGTGTGTGTTTGTGTGTGCTTGTCTGTGTGTGCGTGTATGTGTGTGTGTGTGTGTGAGCTTGTGTGTGTGTGTGTGTGTGTGTGTGTGTGTGTGTAGGTGCGTGCTTGTGTGTGTTTGTTTATTTGTTTGCGAGTGCGTAAATGTTTGTGTGTGTGTATGTGCGCGTGTGTGTGCGTATGTGTGTGTGTGTGTGTGTGTGTGTGTGTGTGTGTGTGTGTGTGTGTGTGTGTGTGTGTGTGTGTGTGATTGTGCATGTCAGTGTGAGTGTGAGAGAGTGTGTCCTGCGATAAAACCAGAAACTAAAAAGTGTTGCAGAGATGGTATCATGTATCCTGTATGTCTTGTCTTTCAGTAATCGACAGGTGTGCTGATAATACCTCTGGGTGTGACTCAGAGAGAGGAAATTGTACTGCTTCTGTCAGCAAGGAAGACTTTACCTGTGAGTGTAAACCTGGATATACTCTCTTCACCTCCGACGGTGTGAGTGGACGCAGCATTCTTAGCCCAGAGGATGGAATGACACCCGGTGATGTGTACTATCTCAACCACACTTGTGTCCGTGAGTTTCATTTACTACTTGCGACATTTTGTGTAGTTTACAGAAGCACGTGGTCAAAAAAAGAAAAATCAGGAATTTCTTGTAACACGTTGAAGCTATCTTAATTCACACATTTTCTTGTGACCTTGAGACGTGAACCAAAAGTGATCGACCCTTATCATAATTCAAGGTCACAGTGGGGTGAAGTTATGTTCAGAAAAGGAAAGCATCAATTTTCTTGAACGTTTTTGAAGCTGGATCTTCAAAAACTTACATGCATCCGGGTTTTGATGACCTCTAGAGATGACCCAAGCCTCGTTTGCCAAGCAACATGTTTATCTCCACAGATCACATGTATTCACATCGTGTAAAAGGCACGAATTACTCATGTTCTGAAATGCTTTTGTGTATAAGTTAGGCCGTAATGTTTGAATCACTGAAACGAATGCAAGTACATTTTCTTGCTAAAAAGTTGTAGGTCTGTACGTTTGAGCGTTCAGTGTGTACAAGGCGTTGAAGTACTCACACACATTTATGAAATCGTAAAACCAAAATTCATGTCTGCCAACGAATACACTATGTTTGCAATATCGCTTTTAAGTTTGACAACGTGTGAATTCACTGGTGTCACCCCCAAATTCATCAACTAACGTTTGTTTTTATAACTTAGCATGTTTGTTTTTCGTTTGCACATGTGCACATGACAGTTTAAAAATTATTGATTATAATTTGCGTTTGAAAATAACCTAGGCGACAGCAGTTGCACCGCGTTGCTGGGAATGGGTGTCTAAATCACAAGAGTGATATTTACTGATATTTATATATTTTGTGTTTTTCAGCGAAAACATGTCAATCTCCTCCGGATGTTACAAATGCAGAGAAGCTAACAAACAGGACAACACATGACTTTGAAGACACCGTACAGTACCGCTGTAACTTCGGCTACAGTATAAGCGGTACAAATCCTTTGAAGTGCAATGAGAATGGTCAGTGGGACGACCCGCCTCCCAGCTGTATCAGTAAGTATTTACCAAATGAGTTGTATGTAACACTACAGTGCAGGCGAACAATACTTAATTTCCAATAAAATAGCAATGTAACCGAATCTACATAATATTTTAAATTTTGTTGTTGTTGAAATGCAAATGATATTCTATGTTATATATATTAGTAAAATAATACAGAACAAAAAAGAATGTAAGTAGTCTACATCAAATCAATGTTTACAACATTTTAGTGCTGTGAGAGTACCACAATTTAGAGTTTGGGCCGAGTCTTGCAGCGTTCACATGTGTGTTTTCTTTTACTTGTAAATGTCTATAATGCAACAGTACATTGTGCAGACACTGAGAGGAGTGCCCAAACGATGAAACAATGATAAGGTCACATATGAGGCGATGTAGAAGGTGTTTACATAAAGAACAAGCGAACTGAAATCCGAATAAGTCCTTATAGGAAATAGTTGTTGAAAAAAGTGATGTGGAAATAAACCCATGAAAAAACTTCAGGCGCCACTTTTTAGTATATTAAAATCATGTCACAGTGTAAAGTCATGGTTTCACGAATCGGGTAGGATTTGGGGAAGGTTGGTGCAATCAGATCTGAAAGATTTGCATTTTTGCATGCAGCCTAGCTATGCATTTTGAGCTTCCCCTTTGTTGCAGTCAATAAATGTGAACCCCTAGCTGCTACTGGACTGGTGTTAAACATCTACCCAAACAGTACGACAATGCCAAATGATACTGTTGTTCTGGAGTGCAATTCTGATGCCACGGACGTGCCATACAACAAAACACTGTTCTGCGAGTACGACAAGGGAACCAAGAGATTCATGCTTCAGGGGGACAAGCCGCATTGTCCAGGTATTTGTATAACATAATTGTTGTTTGTCATGGTTTGTTTGAATGATCAGGATGTAACCAGTCTTCGCTGCTGTGTCATCCATCTGCAAACGTTTTTAAAGGGTCAACCTAATACAGAGCTTCTCTTCAGTGAGACTGGAAAGATACCTGTGTATCCCTCCTCAAGATTTTAGACATTTATTATATCACCAACCTTTCTGGGTTAAAATAATTTTCGCTGGTAATTTAGCTTTTTCCTGTTGTGTGTTTTCATCAATTAAATAAAAATTGTTGTCACTCAGTATTCCATGCTTTTGTGTTTTGTTTTGTTTTCTAAATCAATGTAAAAAGTAACTGTTTAAAGCATCTTGGCATATCCATGTGATAGCATATTGGAAAATCTGGTATAAATTGCATGCTGTCACTTTCAAGCTACTCACTAAAAACTATCCGCAGATTGTATTAATGGCAGGATTATTATTATAATTTTAATTTTGTTTTAGCTATGGAGAGTATACACGGGTTAGGTTAATGAACATAATGGCAAGTTCAACACCAACCAAAAGGCCTCATCGTCAATACGAGATACCAAATGTTCGCCCCGAAGAGCTTCATCAAGATGTCATAGACCAAGGGTCTATGGTCACAACAAAGTTTCTCAATAGAACATAATTAGCTTTTTTAAGCTTTAACGTTTTCCAGCCAACATTGTTTTCACTGAGTGGTGCAGAGGAAGAAGAGTTTTTGAATTCTGTATAAATTATGGGTCTTATAGGCATAAAGGTTTAATCATTTTGCAAAATTGAAAGACACGTGGTGGTTTCTTTTACTTATTTTGAAAATAATGATCACTTTCACAGCTGAAGTGTTCTACTAATGGGACTATTTTGCTGATTCTGTTTATTGGGCTCTTGAATGTTAAGAAGCACAAAATTAAGGCTTTAAAAAAAACCACCACTGAAACAAAAACACACACACTAAAGCATAGATAGAATCTGGATATGTAATGGAATTCTTCATCTTTTGTTCTGGTATACAACATTAAAGTCACAACTTGTCAAAAAACCATTGTTCTGGATGCCCCCGTGCATCTTCTGATCCCATCACACATGTGCTCATTCACCTCAAGTTGGACAATTACACTGGAATGGCCAGATTCTACAAGTTATCCCTACTCGGTAGTACTTGTCCGTTGAAGACATTATACCATCCCTACCACTTCGTTCAATTGTTTCTGATTCTATTGGCAGTATAGCCTGACATTAAAGATGGACTATGGTCATGTAATTCTTTTAAATACAAAAGAGCTTAAACTCAGGTTTGTCAAGGTTTACCTTCGTTCTTGTTATGAAGATAGCTTCTAACAGGTTTTTAAAAAAAAAGATAAAACCCAAAGATGGGTGCAGTAAGATTACACAAATATCTGATTTCTTGCTGTGCAGCGGTGGATTGTGGAGACTTAACTCCAATGGGTGGGGCCACTTTCACTGTGACTGAAAAGGGCCTTGGCGCGAACTTCACGTTTGCTTGCCAGGGAGGGTTTGTTTTGGAAGGCACGTCAACAATGGGCGACAAGGAGGTTACCTGTCAGAAGAACGGTCGTTGGGGACTTGGAAATCTCACCTGTAATGGTATGTGAGCTGCTCATGCTGGTCGGAGTTCCAATTAATTTAACATTTCAACATTTTCTAAGCTGCCATTGTTTTGTGTGTGGGGCACACTATGTGATGACTTAAAGATTAAAGATACAACCGATCCTGTTAGGTCAGCGGGCGACTTACTGATATCAAAAATCCCAAACAGAAAGATTTTTGTTTCTTGATTTATTTCATTGTTATTAAAATTCTTGGTTTTTTCAATACTGATATATCAAAATAAAGACCTCATGTCTGATTTGCGCCATTAATTCACTGGCAGTTTCTTTTTAACAAAAGAACACGTCCAACGAAATAACTGTTTCGACTATTCGCATAGCTGTCTATTCTTGACTTACCTATGCCTTTTTATGCTTTACCAGGTGAAAGATGCATGGATCCAGGAACTCCCGGTGGCATGGCCCAGGTGTCAGCCAACTTTGAGGTGAGAGGTGTGGTGGTCTACAACTGTTCACGAGACGGATTCATGCCAGATCCCATGAATAGGACTTGCGAATACAACACAACATCCAGCAGCGTGTATTGGGATTCTTCTGAACCTGTCTGCAAAGGTTAGGATGTGACGGCAGGGTTTATGAAATGGGAATGGAAAGACAGCAAATGGGTTATTTATTCTCCAGAGCTGGGTTTCCATTTTGTGACATGAAATTTCAGTTCTTTTAACACTCGTAACATAAATATGTCAAGACGTTAATTGGATGATTCTGTAGATTTCTGTCATCAATACTTAAGTAAATCAAGAGCGTAGTAATTTTTAAAAGCTTATAATTTATTTTATTCTCTAAGCCTTTTTAAATAATGTCGACGTATCTTATTAGGCCATGTCACATCATCTGGTGTACACGCTGCACAACCAGTGTGTTTTTGAATGATTGCTATTTACTGAACGTAGACAACTGCTATGTGTAAGTATTGCTAATAGTAAGTTATTTCCTGCTGATTACAAAAATGTTTAGGAGAGGCATTCATTAATTGAACCAACATTTTTTAAAGCTGTTAATTTAGAAATTATTTACTTTCTACCATTTCTGATGGCATCCAGATTTTGTGACTAACCCAAATGCTTAGTATCTGCATGTCTCTGGTATCTGTACCCAGACATGACGATGTTTTTGTCAAAATGTCATCAGCTATGACTTTCCATTATTGAATAGAGCGACTGTTTGACTCAAGTGTCTGTGTATGGCAGTGAAACTGGTTTGATTCATACAAGAAGCAATATTTGGCGAATAGTTTTTCTGTTACATGTATTATTGTGTATAAAGGTCCAAAGTACCACAATACAGAGGGGACTAATCTGAAATACAACATTCTTATTGGCAGCATTTCTTAAGCATCACGTTCAGCAAGCAGTGACTTTGAGTGTGATAGGTTTTCAATTGCAAAGTAGATATAGCATTTGATTTATTTAAATGGTTCACATGGAAAAGAAAGGATCACACATTTAGACTTGTCCGTGCATCTCAGCTCAGTTTTAAAGCACATGATCAATCAGACTAAAGATGTTCTACTACTACGCACAGTTGAAGATCTTTGGTCAGACTAGCATCCAGCGAGTTATCACAATGTGCTGTGTTGTAGGCTACACATCCATGCCCCCTTGAAATTATGTGTGAAGACAAAATACACTTAGGATGTCCATATAATATTTTGTGTGGCCCTCTATGCTTGCAGATATGGCAGACCCTTCATTCACACACTGCCCGACGGAAACTATCTTTGTAAAACCGTATCAGAATGCTAGCTCTGAAATGACGATGGAACCTAGTGCCCAGGACAATTCAGGACTGGTAACAATGAAAGTGATGCCGGCATGGTTCAGCTTAGACGTACCTCTGCCTCCAGGACAATACAATGTGAAATACAATGCCTCAGATGCTGCAGGCAACAGTGCTGCTTGTGACTTCACCATTGAAGTTAATGGTAAGAAGGTCTACACTGAAAGTGTACGTGTATGCGTGTGGCGGAGGAGGGGGTGGGTGGGTGTTTGAGAGATAGAGAGAGAGAGAGACCGGGGGAGGTGGAGGAGTGCGCGCGCGCTTGTGTGTGGGTCTATGCATGTGTGTGTGTGTGTGTGTGTGTGTGCGCGTGCGTGTGTGTGTAAGTGTGTGTGTAAGTGTGTGCGTGTGCGGATGCGTGTATGTGCGCGCGTGTGTGTGTGTGTGTGTGTTTGTCAGTGTGTGTGTGTGCGTGTCAGGGTGTGTGTAAGTGTGTGTGTAAGTGTGCGGATGCGTGTGTTAGTATGTGCGTGCGTGTGTGTGTGTGTGTGTAAGTGTTTGTTAGTGTGTGTGTGTGTGCGTGTGTGTGTGTGTGTGTGTGTGTGTGTGTGTGTGTGTGTGTGTGTGTGTGTGTGTGTATACTCATGAACTTCATCGTGTTTTTCGGGGTCCTGATTTGGCCTATATGGTCCGCTAGACCCAAAAAGCAAAAACAATCAATAAAATCGTGCTTTTCCCAATAACGTATACGCCTGAGTAACCAGGTAGTGATGGTATTGAGTAATGTGTAGATATATATGAAAAACGTACCATTTTTTTCTCAAAATTTAATGTCATTGAAATCAGAGGTTTTGAAATGTACACACTTCTAGGGTTTGATAACCTTCAGACACAGGTCTGGTTGTCTGCCATGGTGAGTGCACAAAACTTTCTCGTTTACTCTGGTATTGAAGCTATGACATATTATTTCCATTCTGTCTTTGTTGTGTGACAACATTCTTTTCATTGAAGACAACAGTGAAGGTGTCTTAGCTCCGCCTGGTGGCTTTGTGAAACAAATCAACGAATTAAGTATAGAAGAAAACTTTCACATAACAAAGTCAGAGAAACAGATAATGATCGTTCACATTATGGTACAGAAATGAAATGAGATGCATTGACGATTTCAACACAAATCAATTCGCAGTCTGAACATTGAAATTATAATTCAGTACGACCTTCGATCGCTGCCAGATTGTGAACAGACACAGAGTTCAAAGATGTCTACGTTATAGGGTCAGTTTCACCTGGCTCCCTTTTCAAACTTGGTCTCATGTCATCTTTTCCTTCAACGCTTTAGTTCCAATCATTGCTTTATTACTTCGCTTGTCAATGCGGCTGCGCAGAACTTGTTCACTAAGCAAGATAAGTTGGTCAAAGTTATCACCTCACTGGACAAGACACCTAGTTGGATCAGCTCAATAGAATAGCAGAGACAAAGAAGGAAAATCACTGGATACACTTAACTTGATAATATACTCCTCTGTTTAGATCCTAGTGTTCTGCCGATGTTAAACTGCTCTGACTACCTGACCTTGGAAGTGAATGATTCCATGAGCTATACGGTCAACCTGAAGGATCATGTCTCCACGGACAGTGGGGTGATGTTGAGCTACGCCCCTGCTGGACACGAGGTTGTAACAGTTGGACCAAACACTGTGGGCAAAACACCTGTGCGAGTTACTGCGACTGACAAGTTTGGGTTTCAGCGGCAGTGCGCATTCATTGTCGACATCAAACGTAAGTTTAAGTCATTGCATCTTATTTGGTCAACACAGTCGGGTGATATCTGACAAGAGAAATGGTAGAAAACTTAGCTGTAGCATTTGCTCGGTGTCAGTGTTACATACTAATCCTCCTCAGATTTAGAGGTATCGTGCCTCACGACGATACATACAATGAAGAGTTATTCATACCTATGCCCCACATTCAAGAAGCACCAACTATACCTAAAAGTGAACATAGCTGTATTTTTTCCGTCAATTACTGATACCGTGAAGCGATTAAACTGGAAAGATAATCTGTTTCTTTGAAATACATGTTCGGAGGAAGACCTGGTAGTTTATGAAAATGCTTCAGTAGGCAGTTGTCTGTTGTTTCGTCTGTTGTCATCAACAGTTGTCTGTTGTTTCGTCTGTTGTCTTCAACAGTTGTCTGTTGTTTCGTCTGTTGTCTTCAAGAATTGTCTGTTGTTTCGTCTGTTGTCATCAACAGTTGTCTGTTGTTTCGTCTGTTGTCTTCAACAGTTGTCTGTTGTTTCGTCTGTTGTCTTCAACAGTTCCATGCTTTGTTTTTATTATTCTTATTCATTTACTGGAGACACATTTCTCTCCTGGACCATAACTTGTACTTAAACGCTATTTTATAAAGTAGGCGAGCAATAACTGTTTTCATCTTTATAACAGGAAGTCAAGTTATTTTCCCAAAGATTTTGAGGTGCTGTTTTGTTGTTGTTGTTGTTTTAATTTGTTTTGTGTGCTCTGGCATACATATCGAAACCAACCTTTCTGCTCAATTTGAATTTAAGATGAACAAATATCCGGTTAGAAAATAACAGGTTCCAGAGAAAATTCCCATTGTAATGTAAATTAAACGATGGGCAGTGTTCTATTTTTTTTAGAACTCTTGTTGGTATCTGAAGCTGGAAAACGTTTCTTATTCAATTAAATATAATCCACGCTTGAACTTGACTCTATGGCAGCACATACTAAACCTTTGATATTTGTGGACATGTTGGACGTCAATGCCTCTGGAAAACGTCTTTCACTTCACGAGGGGTGTCGGAAATGTATGATTTGGAATCTGAATTTTTTTTTACCACACCATAAATTCTAACTCATTTTGATTTCTCAGAGGAGTAAACGTGAAACTACTCATCGCTTTTGTATATATGTAAAGAAGCAATTAACAGACTTCTGAGAATGATGTATTTAAAATAAAGGTATCACCCTGTTTAATTGCAGCGAATAAATGCCTAGAGAGCTTCATCTCTTCAGGACTCCAAAATGCGACAAAAAGTTGCACTAAGGCAGGCGGAGGCAATCTTAGCTGCACTGTAACTTGCAACAGTGGCTTTGCCTTCCAAAGTGGTGCGACCAGTATGCCGTACAGCTGCAGTGGAGCGAATGAGTGGTCACCTTCCTTGCCAGTTGAAGCCTGCGTTGGTAAGATAAGAGCAGACTGCTTGTGATGTTTTGCATAACTTTGTGTTTTTACACCCCCGGTATAGGGGTGTGTATAGGTTTCACTCGATGTGTTTGTGTGTTTGTTTGTTTGTTTGTGTGTGTGTGTGTTTGTTTGTGTTCGGAAGTAGATCTCAAGAATGAACGGACCGATCGTCACCAAACTTGGTGAACAGGTTCTATACATTCCTGAGACGGTCCATACAAAAATTGGGACCAGTCAAACACACGGTTAGGGAGTTATTGGTGGATTTTGGTTTTTTGGGGGATCAACTACGGCATAACTCTTCCTTATCTTCTCCATGTTTTCAGCGTTTACCTCCCTTCCTTCGTATGGTGCACTTACTATTATGAAGGGGCATCTTCGGATATTCCCGGCGTTCTGTTACTATTTTTAGAAGGTCACCGCAGTGTCCAGAACGTAAATTGGACCCGTAAATTATCCTCACTGTAAAACTGCAAAGGTCGAATCAATTTATAGCCACGCGAAAAATACACTGTCATCTATCTCTCTATATATACGGCTTCTCTGTGTTTGTGTGTGTGTGTGTGTGTGTCTCTCTCTATGTGGGCAACACCTATGGATTGTTCAGTTCTGTTTGTGATGTGGTCTGGCGGCTTTTGTGTAATTGTATGTACTGGCCTTCCTTTGAGAAGCCAGAACAGTTCAAAAGGGCTTAGAGATAAGCTCTAAATTGCTCAATCCTGAGCAGTGAGAATGGTTATTTCCCTTTGACCAACGGGGGTGTTTTTCCTATCGGAGGAATTTCTTGTTATACATAGCGGGGGCTTCCCCGCCTCACATGCCCTAATGACGTTGATATAAAAAGCGTAACACTTAAAAAAACTTTGACGTGAAGTATTTGTGGGCGGGTTTGTGTGTGTGTGTGTATGTGTGTGTGTGTGTGTGTGTGTGTGTGTGTGTGTGCTTGTGTGTGTGTGTCATGAAGTGGTTTGTATGTGAAATAAATGAAATTACTTTCATATGTACGTGTTCTGCCCTATTTCGCTGTCTCTACTCTTTTCACACCAAACACTTCAAACAACAGAATTTGGGAGGATACAGGCTTATTATTTCCTCACCTTCTTCTTCTTCTTCTTCTGCGTTCGTGGGCTGAAACTCCCATGTACACTCGTGTTTTTACACGAGTGGAATTTTACGTGTATGACCGTTTTTACCCCGCCATTTAGGCAGCCACACGCCGCTTTCGGAGGAATTTCCTCACCAATTTCAACAGAATTATTCACTTCAAATACATCAATACGAATCAACTTCTCGACACACAGTTCACACAATCTTTTATCATTCACTCAATGCATGTAAATACATAGTATAAAGATACTTTCACAAAGATAGATTAACACACAAGATAAGGTGCTGACAGACACTCACGAGTTCGAATCACGGCTCACTGCATGTCGTCAGTTTCACTTCCTTGAGTCGCTGACTCCTCATAGAATGATGAATTCCCAGAAACTCTCATTGTAGATGCCAACACACCTTTCACGTTTCTCCCCGAGAAACCCTTTCCGCCATTAGCGAAAAGAACCGTCGTCAGCTACGACCGGTAACGATGAAGACTCCCTCGTCTAGTCATCCTGCGCCGATGTGGTTCCCTTGTTCTCCACCATCGTCCCGCGCTCTTCCGTGTAAGGTCCGTCCCTCGTACACGCCATGGAAACTCCTCATGGAAACCCCTAAAGAATTTAACCAAGTCTTAATACAACATTCTCTAAAACCCTCTCTTCTTCCAAACGTTCATGTATCAACTCATACATTCTCGTTCATTCTACGTTCACATTCCGTCCACATTCAATATCCAAACTAATACTTAATCTATAAATAACACTACCATACAAAGCGTCACCGTCTTAAACATAACAGAAATGCGTAACATTTATGTTCAAGAAATTCCCCAAGAAAAACCGTGATACAATTACATCAAGAATTCTCTCAAAGCTTCACAATAAGATTTGGTGCACTTTATAGACACTAACCTTTACACTGCAGCTATGTAATCAAACTTCAATAATGTACAACATAATAAATCATTTACCTTAAGAGACCCGTCTCTTGAAAGAGTGAGTTTGTCCCCGACAAACTTGACACACGCTAGACACCTTGCTCGGTCGAGCCTCTACAGCGTTGTGACGATATTAAACCCAGACCAGCTACATGTCTCAAACACAGCTCATCTCAATCTAAAGCCAGTTCCACGTGCAACGCACAAAACACGTGAATAACGCTCTCCTTGTCACATACGCCTCGCGCTACAACATTTAGGGAGGTTAAAAACACGACGTTGTTCACATCACAAATATGCTACTCACATCTTTGTGACAGTGTGTGTGTGTGTGTGTGTGTGTGTGTGTGTGTGTGTGTGTGTGTGTGTGTGTGTGTGTGTGTGCTTGCGTATGTGTGTGTGTGTGTGTTAGTGTGTGTTGTAGCTGTGCGCAGATGTATGCGCGGAGAGTATATTTTTCTATTTTCCAAAGGGACAGTTTCTAGGCGTGTGTGTGTGTGTGTAAGTCACTACCATACCAAGAAACATGCGTGAACATGATAATATGATTGTGTTGTATGCGAGCAGCACAAACTTCAAGCACTGGACATTTTCGCATTACATTGTACCCCTTTCCTTGCAAGGCGAGCATCGTTCGTTGTGATGTTACAGTGTACGTGCTACTTTTCAGCGTTCGTTGGTGTGTTCTTCTCTTTTTCCATATTCAATCAAAATCTGAGGCTGTTTTTGTGTTCTGAATTTCTTTACTGATGGGTTTTTGTTTCAGATACGGTGGTTCCTGAGTATACTTTCGAAGTCATGGTACGTTACGGAGGCTTCGTCAATCTTCAGAATTGTGATATCGAGACAAGACTACGCGAGCACATTCCTACACAGAAGATACTCTGCTTCTACCAATTGAGCAATGGAACCGACACTCAGATGACTTTCAGGGTCACTAATGTGGAGTTTTTCGGCATAAATTTAGATTATGTAAGTTGTGTGTGAGACTGAGTATCTGCATGGTTAGTATACGTACATCCTACTATATGTCTGTCACTCGCAGTATTTGTATGTATTTTTAATGTATGTATATTAGTAGTTAATCTTGTTCTCTGTTTGGCAATCGGTCTGCTAGTGTTACAATCGATCATGTTTGTAGTTTAGATGTAAGCTTATGTGTTGTTCTCTGTCTATTGGTCAGCCTGTTTTACACGTTTACATTTATCCGCGTTCGGACAAGTAAGCACATATCTGATAACATGTATTTTTTGCCTACTTGTATGAAAAGTATTTATGTCAAACTAAGTTCCACAAAGCCTTGGTTGTTGCAGCAATGTACAATGAGAACATTGTGCAAAACCACAGGGTATCTCCTTTCTTCCAAACTCCGCGCACCCCCATATCCCCCCACCCCTCCTTCAAAAACATGATTCTCTAAATTAAGCTTTCTTGTCAAAGGGCACACTGTGAAATACCATGCTAGTGTTTGGCAGATTAAATGGCATTTTCGCGGCTGGAGGGTGCCACTGAACCAAGCTGACTCTCTTTCCTTTCAATGCTGTGAAATATTTAAATTTGAGAAAAATTGTTTTTATGTCTATTCCAGTTGTTCGCGAACGTTTCTTTGGGTCTGAATGTGGATCCTCCTCCTACCGAGAAAGCTGATCTCGATTCCTGTGCATCACGGATGACGGTGCCTGCCAATATAGAGGATATGTTCTCTCTCACGGGTGTCACCTGTCCTGGCCCATCTGACCAGAATTTTCCTGCAGTTGATCCGACACTAGTAAACAACGGACAATCCTGTGGCGCAGGGATGACGCAGACGAAAGTTGACAATGTAGACAAGTGTGGTAGGTCTTACCCTGACATCGGCTTCCCTTTTCATTCACCTGTCTGCAGTGTTATACGCCCCTCATGTTTTCAAATTCGTTTATTGAAAAGCAAAGCTATAGTTACTTTTAAGGAAAGGTAACCCCAACCAGCACGCAGTATGGAACACGTTTGGCTTAGCAGTTACCTTGTAAGGCTGTTTCCACTAAAGGGACCAAGGTGTAAATTATGGAGTAACGATGTTTTAAACCGTATCACAAGAAGTCTTGGAAAAAAGTATGCCATATTGGTTTAAATTTAGATTTGAGCAAGAATGTGTGTGACTTTTAGAGCAGAAAGAAATCGTTTCAGATCGCTATCGACCTTCTTTGCCTAGTACCTTCCTTCAGCTACCGTGTATGTTAACTCGGTGATATTGTGGGCGTGGAAACTTGACATAAATTATAAGTTTCAATATCCGTACATTTTTGTAGTCCCAGAAGTTAATACTTCCAGTAGCTGTAACATGACAAAACAATCTGAAAAGATCTGAGATGGTGAGCCGTTTTTTGAGGGTTGTTTTCGCGAGGAATGTGCCATTAAAGTTTGTCTCATATTGTGCAAACATTAATCTTGTTATCGTAGTAAAAATGTCAGTCCTTCCTACATTACACTTGGAACTACTTACTGACGCGAAAAGTGTGTGTGCGTGTGTGTGTGTGTGTGTGTGTGTGTGTGTGTGTGTGTGTGTGTGTGTGTGTGTGTGTGTGTGTGTGTTTCATTTCTTTAGTGCAATGTGCGCCTGGCAACTTCTACCAAGAGAGCGGAGCATCGTGCGAGGTGTGTCCAGATGGTCAGTACCAGAGTGAAGCAGGACAGACACAGTGCAATGTTTGCAGTGATGGCGGTCAGTACTCGGCTCAGCCAAGGAGTTCTCAAGACCAGTGTATTGGTAAGTGTGACACGCGTTAACGAGAAATCCATGCAGGAGACATATGTACGGATGATTAAACTGCGCTGAGCAGACTGCACTAGGGTGAAGAAAAATCTCACCAGAAAAGACAAGGCAGCAGAGAAAATGATCGTTTAATACTGATTACGTCAGCCCACATATGTTGTTAGTTGCCATTCATTGGAATTTTGTATTTTTCAACCAGGGTCTGAACAATATTGTTCTTAAAAAGAAACGAACAAACTTGTGATGCTCACCTTCCAACAGGAGCTCCAAGCGGCGACCATCCTTTTCAGAAACTACATAAAGCAGCTGAGTTTACCTGTGTTTTAGCCCCTTGTCCGCTTGGATTCTTCAATGGCGTTGGTCAGACAGAGGATGCAGATGACCAGTGTATTGCTTGCCCTGTGGATCAATACCTGGACACCTTTTTCGCCGCCAACTGTACGCTGTGTCCAGTCGGTACAACGACGTCAGGGGTTGAAGGAGCAACTGATGCGGGAGCGTGCATTGGTAAAGGAACTTCAATACTTTACATTTCATTCCTTTATTTGCCTTTTTGGTCGTTCTTTTTGTTGTTACTCTTTGCTTTTTTTCTAATTGCAGAAGATCTAAAAGAAGAAAGAAAATGAAGTCTTAGTATTAGGGAGTATACATTGAGAACACCCGCGTGATGCGTGGGATGAAGTTTAGAAAATAAGGCATTTAAAGAGATATGGTCTTGAAATCGTGTGAGGGGTTGGGGCTGGATAAAAATAGGGTTTCCGCTGTATTACTTTGAAATACTGACATATTTTAAACATTGTAATACAAATTTAAACTTAGCTTTCCCCAATAAAAATTAAATTTATAGATTAGACAGTCTTCATCTCATTGCTTATTTGCTGCTCTCAGTCAAACTACAATGTTTCTCCTATGTCTTTTCAATTTACCACAGACGCATCGGGACTTCACAAATGTCTACATCCTTTGCGTTGCCTGCTGGCATTTTTTCTCCATATAATAAATTCTCTCTTGAAGCCATTACCTGCAAAGACTGTATAAACCCCTAGAAGTATTACTATTGCATACAGACTTGAATTCAGTGACCATTTTCTGTCGATCACTTTGGAAGGTATTTTCTATCTAGACGCGAAATCAAGAGTCATCTTGATTTTGAGATTTTGCAGGTAACCGTATTGTTGCAGTTTCAGAAAGTGATCCATAATGACACAAACCTACCTCAAACAAGAGTAGTGACACAAACATTCAGAGAAAATACTAATAAACCATAATTATGAGCATTTCCCTTTTCAGTCGTAAGAGGTACAACAGTCTTGTATTTCCAAAAGGAGTCTTGCATTACTGAAACGAGTTATCAAGGCTTAAAGAAAGTAAGCCCATATCAGCCCAGATATGCATTGAATTATTCACTCTGCTTTTTAGGTTTCAGCTAAGCAAGATAATGATATGTTTGCAATTATGGTAATTCGTGTGTTTATAGCATGACACGAGAGATTGGCAAACAGTTTACCTTTGATTTTAAAGAAAGTTTTCTTTTCTTTTAGACAAATGTGGTGCCGGCATGTATCCAGTGAACAACACACAGTGTGCTCCATGTCCCCGGGGATATTACAAATCATCTGATGGAAACGAGAAGTGCGACGCTTGTGATATGGCAAAAACTACGGACAGTGTTGGGTCTATCAGTATCACTATGGATTGCGGTCAGTTTTCCTTTCACCTTACCAGTGTGCGTTTGCGTATTGAAAAAAGAGGCGCATTAAAACTGATACTGATATGAAGTAAGACATCATCCCTCATTGTGGTTGAAATTCTGATCAAATGTGTTTGTATTTGTGTTTGTTTGTGTTTGTGTGTGCGTTTGTGTGAATGTGTGTGTGTGTGTGTGTGTGTGTGTGTGTGTGTGTGTGTGTGTGTGTGTGCGTTCGTGCGTGCGTGCGTGCGTCTGTGTGTGTGTAGCTGTGTGAGTGTGTGTGTGTGTGTGTGTGTGTGTGTTTGCCTGTCTGTCTGTCTGTCTGTCTGTCTGTCTGTCTGTCTGTCTGTCTGTCTGTCTGTCTGTCTGTGAGTTTTAATGTATCTGTAAGGTTAACATTGTTTAAAACATTGTTTAAAGGAACATATGGAAAGAGAGTGCCACTTTGAAATATATGTATATGTGTTGCTTTATTTACAGTTTATTTACAATTTTGATTTCAGAGGATATATCACCAGCGGGATGTCAAAATGGTGGAACAGCAGTAGTAGATTACCACAAAACCTACTGTGAATGTCCTCTGGGTGAGAGTCCTTTAAGGTTTTGGTCGTGGGATTTCTATAAAGCATTATGCATACTGGAGATATACGTTTTGTCCTCCATACTATTATGAGTTATTTCTAATATTCTGACTGTTAGCAAATGATAACAAGACATGTCGAGAAAAAAGATATCAAGCATGAGCCTTTTAGGCGAATGCTGATATCGTTTGTGAGACATGTCTGTTATCATTTGCTAACAATCAGCATATTAGAAATAACCGTTCTATTACCGTTTAATTCGACCAAAAGAAATTTCGAAGCAACCCCGCGAATTTGACAGAACAACCGCAATGGGAACTTGAGCGCTTCTACCTGATTATGCCTGTCAGTCAAAGAATTCTCGTGACCTGAGTCAGCCAGAGTAACACACCTGACGTGATGAATATTCACAGGTCAAATGCCTTTGACATACAACAATCTCACAAGATAAACCATGTTGAACATGCGTTTCGGTTGCTTCGCTTTTTCTCGTTGAACAGAGAGCGACAGATTTAGAACCGACTCCAGACGGATGGGAAATGACGTAAAGATACATTTGATGTAAAGCGAGTGGCACAATTTCACTTGATTTTTCCGAACTTTGATCATTTGGATTTCAAGGGAGCGGTCGGCATTGCACACTCAGACGATGGGCGGTGCCTTGCTGTTCCGTTACGCACCCACCGACAAAACTCGCTTTTCGGTATTTTTTTAGATAAAGAGAGTATTACCTGACAGCATTTGAAGTGTCATTCTTTAGAATAAATCACGCTGATATTGTTGAATTACATTTTTACTTTGTCTTGTTAATTTTTAGCGTGATATGCAAAAAGGGTCCTTGCCTGAACGTTATAACATTTAGAGGGTCACCTAGAATCCGTCCTGATTGGTCAAAAAGCCATATGGGGCACTGAATTGGTAATACTAGCTGATATTAGGGTCTCATTTGGCTGCACAATGGCACGAGCTTCAGAACACATGTCAAATGGACATTTTGCATTATAAATATGTTTTCAGATTACGTTTGCCTGAACATGTTTACCTTAAGGTCTGAAATTAAGACATGTCGAGGGTTCTTTCTGTACAAACAACTGTGTTTTTAACAGCTCTATCTAGGTGTGTCCAATCATTCATAAGTTCTAGTATCATGTAAGTTGGGAAAAGTTGACATGTGAACGGTTAAAGTTGTGTAGGAAATCAGTTAGCATCGTTCAAATAGGCTGATAACCCTGATTGTTTGAAGTAAACGTACATGTTGTAGCAAAGCTACGTATTTCTTTTCTCTTGTATATTCGTTGAAGCAGAAAAACTCACTTTGATTGTACTTCTTTTATCATATTGCTGCTCTGCTCTTGTTGTACGTTCTCATACTCGAAAAGGAAAACGAAAGAAGGAAAACAAAGGAGAACAGGATTAGAGGCGTAATTCTATGTAGATCCAATTAGGATCCAGAAGCCAAAGGATCTGAAATAGCTGACGGTACCTTGGACACTGTCTATGTGCGGTGGTATCAGCATGTTAATGTGCATATCAACTTCTTACTTGACTAGCTATTGATCAGAATAGATACAACACAAAACAGTTATTATTTAAAAAAAAATGTGTCCCTTTGTCGCTGCCGCAATGTTGCTGAATATTTTACTTTATTTTGTACTTGCAGGTTACACTGGAGATATGTGTCAGGACATGGTGAATGCTTGTAAGTCCAACCCATGTTATAATGGTGGGGCTTGCACGTCCACGGGACCAAACACCTTTTCATGCGAATGTCAATCTAGTAAGTTCACTCCAACAAAATAAATTAGTTACCAAATGTGGCAAAGGTGTCACTGTGCTAGACCAGGCCTATTATGTTGATGTGGTTCAGCAGCTTATGTTTGTTTTGTACTTTTTCAGCAAGAATGTAAGGACAAAATATATGAATAGATATCTATATATATACTAGAGGAATACCCGGCTTCGCCGGGGTGAATCGCGAGACAGAGACAGACAGCGTGGCGGTTCACCACATTCACCTTTGAAGGCGAAGTCCTGTCAAACGGGATTGAGAATTTTAGAGCTTATTTCTTAGCCCTACATTATCTGTTGTGGCTTCTCAAATGCCAGAACATACAGACAGACAAAGGCCGCTAGACCCCATCACAAACAGAACTCTAAAATCCACAGGTGTTGCCCACACACACACACACACACACACACAGAAGCCGTATATATATATGTATATCTATATCTATAAATATATAGAGATAGGTGACAGTGTATTTTTCGCGTGGCTATAAATTGATTCGACCTTTTCACTTTGACAGTAAGAACAACTTACGGGTGCAAGGGAAGCGTTCTGGACAGCGCAGTGACATTCTAAAAATAGTAACGTAGAAACGGGAATATGGATTGAAGCCACACGAAGGAAGGGAGATAAACGCAAAACACTGGAGAAGATAAGGAAGAGTTACTGGGAATGGTGAAATGAACAGAAAAACCAAAATCGGTTCAGCGCCGCGCGCTGAGAGCACGTGTTGAAATATTTCATCGATGATATTGTGTCCAGGATGTAGCTGAATACGGTGTCCAAATTTGAAAAAGATCCACCGAGAACTTTGGCTTTGGTGTGTCGGTATGGGGGCCCGGGTAGCTCAGGTGGAACCAAAATCGGTTCAGCGCTGCGCGATGAGAGCACGTGTTGAAATATCTCATCGATGAGGTTGTGTCCGGGGTCTCTCTGAATAAGCCCACCAAATTTGAAGCAGATCCATCGAGAACTTTGGCCGTGCATGGCGAATACACACACACACAGACGGACAGACACAAGTCGTATATATAGATATACGACTTGTGTCTGTGTGTCTGTGTGTCTGTGCGCGATGCACGGCCAAAGTTCTCGGTGGATCTGCTTCAAATTTGGTGGGCATATTCAGGTAGACCCCGGACATAACCTGGTCGATGAGAATTTTCAACACGTGCTCTCAGCGCGCAGCGCTGAACCGATTTTGGTTTTTCTCTGGATCCATTCCCAGTAACTCTTCCTTATCTTCTCCAGTGTTTTCAGCCGCGTTTATCTCCCTTCCTCCGTGCGGTGCGCCGGCGCCGGCGTACACCCGGCATAGCCGGGTCCCCGGCGCAGCCGGGTATTCGGCTCGACTTCTTCCCGGCGCAGCCGTACCCGGCGAAGCGGGTATTCATCTAGTATACAAATATATGTTGACTTATCTTTTACGTTAGGCTGCTGGATACACCCAACAGTTCTCTTTGTCTTTTAGGTATTTTGAAGTCTTTTTCTTGTTTGTTTTTATACGTGATTCTTGTCACAATGCATACCTCACCTCATATAACGCTATGAGCAACAGGATTGTGTTTGCCAGGGAGCTTTCCTTTATACTTTTGACACATACAAATAAAAATAAAAATAAAACTTTCCTTATACTTTTGACACATACTTCATATGTTCAGAATTCAAAACAGCGCCATAAGCTCTGCGAGATTTCTTTTTCTTTGATAACCCTTGATATGATTAAAGATTACATTAGTGGGTTAGTCTGACGGGCGCAGTGGCGTGGTGGTAAGACGTCGGCCTTCTAATCGGGAGGTCGTGAGTTCGAATCCCGGTCGCTGCCGCCTGGTGGGTTAAGAGTGGAGATTTTTCCGATCTCCCAGGTCAACTTATGTGCAGACCTGCTAGTGACTTAACCCCCTTCGTGTGTACACGCAAGCACAAGACCAAGTGCGCACGGAAAAGATCCTGTAATCCATGTCGGAGTTCGGTGGGTTATGGAAACACGAAAATACCCAGCATGCCTACTCAACGAAAGCGGAGTGAGCTGACTATGCTCTCAGAGCATAGTGTGGGGAAACCAAATGGGCAAACGAGCTCACACGTAACCAGAAAAATTCTGGAACGCTGAAGAATTCTGACCTAGAATTCCCACATTTATAGGTTCCTGTCACCAAGATGAAGGTCGATGCTATTTGCTAAGGAATACCCCCAAATGAGCCTTACTTTGTCTTCATTGGTGTCTGAAAAGGTTTATGGTTTAGAGAATATTTAAATGAAAACGAAGAAGAATGTTCGATGCTGCTGCTCCGTCGCGATATAACCTTGAATGGTTGAAAACGACGTTAAACACCAAATAAAGAAAGAAAGATGCTGCTGCTGAAACATCCTTTACCTCTGGTCTTTTTTGTTTTGCAGACAAACAATGTGACATGGTTTCAGTTGACATCGAGTATGACCCTGATAATGGGCACACTCCTTTGTTCCAAAGCACAACCTTTGATCAGGAAACGTGCAAAAGGTTGTGTATTGACACGACAGATTGTGCGGCCGTGATGTACTATGTTTCTGCAGACACCACATTATGCCAGCTATTCAATGCCACGGAATACACAAATGGAACAAAACAGGACAACTGGGAGACATTCCTCAAGTCTTGCGCAAAGACATTTTGTAAGTCTTACTTTGTAAAAGAAGATAGAGAGAGAAAAGGAAAGCTTTGGTCTTAACCTGCCTTAGTAAACACGTTTTCGTTGTTCTCATTGCTGTTTAGATTGACGGCTGATCGGATGAGCACAAAAAAATGATGTTGAGGTTTTCAGTGATGACCTGGTGTTAGAGCTTTAAACGTTCACACACATATAGGCTTGGATGACCTCCTGACATGGCACAAGTCAACTTTGAAGGTAACAGCTGGATCAGGTTTTGATAAAAAAAACAAAAACACATTAGAGTTCTTGAAGATGTTTTTGTAGCAGTCAATTTGGTTGATCCAGTTCGTCTATCAACATGACAGGGCCTCTAGTCATTTTAAGATTGAAACAAGTTACTTTTCTCATAAGTGTACACACGTTTGGATACCCCCAATCAGAGATTAAAGAGGGATTAAGTTCATATTAAAAAAAGTATTAAGATATGAGTTTTATCATAGGTATGTGTACATGAAGCATTGAAACCTGGCAAATATGTCCCTTCTGATGACCACCGCACGTTATTGATATCACGTGTGTTCACGTCGTGTGTCTGTCAGTGCCAACGTCATCATCGAGCCATTTAGCACTTGAACATTTTGACTTTTTAGATTTAACTTTTCCCAATAGTGTTTGCGACCAGACTACTCCAACTTCGCCAACATACAGCCTTTTTTCTCCCTTGTTCATTCACAAAGTTGAGATGACCTCCTTCAAGGTCCCTGCTTCATGTATGCTTCGAAAACAATGTCAACAATTAGGTCAAAATGGTTGAATGGTATACGATTAATTCGAATGCGAGTC
>NC_090246.1:28220954-28308454 GCF_037325665.1 Littorina saxatilis
CTGTGCGAACAACCCAACCTTCTGCAAAAATGGACTTTGTTACAATGACTACAACATCTCTTCTCTTGTCTGTGTCTGTGAATTCCCCTACAAGCTTGGTAAGAAAATGAAACAGCTGCAAAACGGAATTTTACCATTAAAGCACAACTTTTGAAACATTCACTACTTCTATCAGACACAAATTTGGTACGGTTGTTTGTGTCTTGTGTCCTGGTGAGGGAGTTTCTTTTTGTGTTTTTCCGGGAACTTTGCAACCATATCCTTTTAGTCTTGCTGTATTTTTGTATAATGCTCTTTGAAGCTACGTAAAGGGAGAGATGGTGAAATATATATATTTTTTTCTTGTTTGTGTGTGTGAAATATATTCTATTTTGGATTAGTTTGCTTCAGTGCTACGGATTTTCTTTTGTCTTTTTGTTGAAATAGTTCTTGGTAAGAGAGATAATCGATAGTAGCAGTAATGAAAACCAAGATCAGGTGTAAGTTTAAACAGTTACATATGGGGAGAATTAACAGGTAACAGAAAAAGAGGTGTTCATAATGGCACAACCCACACATATTGTCAAATATTGAGATTTAAATTAGCGTGACATAGATTGTTAACGTGCTTCGAAACTCTAGGAAATTGTGTTTGGATATCAACACTTGTATTTTGTAACGTATAGTCTTTTTCTTACTCCAATGAAAAGGAATACTATCCAAATGATAAAACGCTGGAAGACTTCCAATATAACCGTGCGGTCATTCAACATGCAACTCTAAATTGTTGTCACATAAGGATACGGATAAGATTCGGATACGATTTCCTATAGCCCTGTAAGGTTATCCTCTTGTAAATTCGGGCTTTGTTTTCTTTATCAGATAAACCACCTACATTCACAATTTCCATTTACATATTGTCGTTGTTTTAATCTTTTCTGTTGTAGATATATATGGAAAATATTTGGCCTTTGTACCTCAATTGCATGGAAACATTGTTTGCTGCTTCGCCATAATGAATTCCAGATCTGAATTTTAGATCTTGATGTGGGGCATTGTTTGCGTGATCAGTTCCCTGTAGTAAACAGGGCTCGATGTTTTATGTTTTTTCTCTCACACAGGTGCTGGTGGTCAGTGTGAAGAGATAGACATCTGCATGGAAGACAATCCTTGTCTGCACAACAGCACGTGCACCATAGCGGCTCCAGGAGTGACCAGCTGTCAGTGCATGGACGGGTACACCGGCTCTCGCTGTCAGCACAATGTAAATGACTGTGAATCAATGCCTTGCACAAATGGCATGTGTATGGACCTTGTCAATGGCTATACATGCCAGTGTGACTCTGGATTTACGTTAAATGGTGAGTGTGTTCAGGGCTGTGTGTGTGTGTGTGTGTGTGTGTGTGTGTGTGTGTGCGTGGGTGTGCGCGCGCGTGCGTGCGTGTTTGTTTGTGTGTGTACGTGTGTGTATGCATGTGTGTTTGTGTGTGTGTGTGTGTGTGTGTGTGTGTATGTATTTGTGTGTGTGTGTGTGTGTGTGTGTGTGTGTGTGTGTGTGTATGACGGGAGGGGGGGGGTGTCTGGGGGTATGGGCGCTTACCAGCCTGTTATGGTAAGAAAGGATTTTTTTAAAGTTGGGAGTCAACATGGTACGGACGTTGGGAAGTTTTACAGGTGGGAGTCAGAATGGTAAGTTGGTTGTGTTGTTTTAAAGGCCGGGTCGGAGTCAGAATGGCAATGAAATTATGTTGAATTCAAGGTGGGAGTCAGAATGGTAAGAAAGTTGATTTAAAGGTGGGATTCAGAACGGTAGGGAAGTTGTTAAAATGTGGGAGTGAGAATGGTAAGAAAGTTGATTTGAAGGTGGTTGTTAGAACGATAGAGAAGTTGTTTTAAAGGTGGGAGTCAAAATTGTAAAAAAATAGTTCTTTTAAAATGTGAATGTCAGAACGGTAGGGAAGTTGCTCAAAAGGTGAGAGTCAGAATGGTAAGAACATTATTTTAAAGGTGGGAGTTAGAACGATAGAGAGGTTGTTTTTAAGGTGGAAGTCGGAGTGGTCATTTGTCTTGTGTAGGAGATCGTGATTTGACTTGGGAATCGCACAGGTTTTGCATTCTTGGTTGGAGATTATTTAAAAATCATATGTGCTAATCGTACAGATTCTTTACTTTTCTTTCAGGTACCAACTGTGTCAACATAGATGACTGTGGCAATTGCACGTTTGGAAACACAGACAAATGTGAAGATCTTGTGAACGACTACCGTTGTGTTTGCAAGGTTGGGTTCAAGGGGAAAGACTGTGAGGTACGTGTATTCAACTTAGATATTTTCACTACATTGCTGGTTTGTGTCTTTGTGTAAATTAACAGTGTCTGAAGAACTGTATCAAGGTGAATAGACATGGTGACCAAATAAGTCACGTGTATTTGAACGTGGGATAATCATTGTGACCACAGTTGTGTACAGTGCACGTGCCACTTCGGCATCCTAAATTAAAAGGCAACTCACGTGAGATATTTCTATTATCTTCGTTGACAGCTTGACTTGTGAGTCTTTTAACAAGTACAACATGCTTCAACCCTCAAAAGGGAATAGGAAATATCACAGACATTTCATTATTATTCCATCATCATTGCAAAAGTATGAAGCTGTAGCCAGTCGATATAACAATCATTATATACATCTGAGCACATTGGACTTTTCAACAAAATCATTTTCATCATTTGCTTTGGTGTCCAACGCCACCTAGACATGCACCTGATTTTGGTTCTTTCTATTTGTTTCAGATAAACATTGACGAATGTATGTCAATGCCATGTCAACACAATGGCAGCTGTACACAGAGTTCTACTACGCCTGGCCAGTACAATTGCAGCTGCGTCGACGGATGGACGGGACATAACTGTGAAAACCTGGATGAGTTTTGTACTTCTAGTCCCTGCCAGTCTGGTGGAGAATGCTACAGCTTGCAAGATGAATATTTCTGCGAGTAAGTGCTAGAAGTTTTTTTTGTTTTTTTACATTATCATGAACCAGCTTATTTTAGCCAAGTTTTAGAGCTTTTTCGTGGAATTTATTGCCCCATGGTACAAGTCTTTCAGTCCGCTTACCAGCCGTTACACTTCTTTTTTCTCTCTCAGCATCTACAATCTTGCGAGTTGAGTATTTACCAACTACTTCTTAAATGGATTCTTTATATTGGAAATGACGCATTCGTTTTTGCAGATGTATGCCCGCTTGACGGAAGCTCATACGAGAGTTAGACACTTAGAACACTTTTCAATTACTATCGAACACCATCTGCAAAGAGATACGCAAAGCTATGACACTGAAGCTTTTATTGTCTACCCCACTAAATGTGAGGCCTAATAGGCGTTGTGGCTCAAAAGGCACTAATGACCACGAAAAAGCTTTTCAACGCTGCAGGTTCAACAAATAGCAAAGGAAAATGTAGTGTTTTTTTTCACTCATGAATATTTCGGATTGTAGCAGGTGATTGTACACGCCAGGAATGTTAGCCCCTTCTAATTATGGTAAACTCTCAGACCGTTTGATAACAATACGAGCTGTGTTGGAGTGTGGCTCAGGTCTGATCCCGCCTATTCTGGGCCATTTATATTCTTCGCTTACCAGACTGATCAAAAATCAGAGGCTTAAACAGTGTTATAGTCCGCCCGGACGATTGACCGGCTGCAGACAAATACAGAGGTTTTCTTTGATGCTTAGGTTGAGTGAGCCACCTCTTTGAAACGTCACACACTTTCACAGTTCAATGATTGGCAGACGCACTCAATGTGTGGTTGACCACCGTCAGATGTCGGGGTCGAAAAAAGGGTTGTGTATGGGTACAAAAATAGGGGGTTGGGGATAATATCTCTTTGAAAATATACCCACTTCCTGAGTTTAATGATTCGTTATTGTGTTCCTATGTCTCGGTCTTTTATTTAAGGTTGTTGGAAGTTCTGAGAATTTTGCAATTTAGATAAGTGAAATGAAAACAACAGAGTCCGCAGATTACATGTTTTGTGATTTATCGCCAGCTGTGTTGGCGGATCATCCGGCACAAACTGTGAAGAGTCACGCAAAGTGTGCTCCATCCTAAATCCATGTACGCCTACCATTACTTGTCAGGATGCGGATGGAACTGCAAAATGTCCATGCCCAACAAGTAAGTCGTGAGTTCTTGGAAGTGCCCCTGTTTGGGTTATAGTTAGTTTTGTTAAGTTATTTGTAGCTTTTTTTCTCTCTCTCTCTCGCCTCTTATTAATACCCGTCTCACTATGTCATTGTTCCTTTCGATTGCCCAAGTTTTACTTAAAACAAATTGTGTGTTTTTTTAATTAAAAAAAAAATGGACTGCCAACGTTCCAAGTTTCAGAATCAAAATACAAAAAAGGTAAGTTGTGGGAATGTTTAATTTGACATAACAAAACAAAACGTTCACAATACTATATTTCGGAGTATATATCCTAGTTTTGGCTCACATGATTGAGTAGTGGTTCATTGTAATACGTAGTGCCAATTTCTATGAACGGGTGGCCGGGTTAAAGCTGAAACGTTATACACAAGTTCTAAGAGTTTCATGACTTCCCAACATTAACATGAGGCAAATCTGGTTGATCCCTGTAAAATGACAAGGTCACAGTAGTAAACTCAACGAGATTTTCTCAGATTTGTTCTGGTTTAGATTTTTGCAACATTAACATCTTCTAGGATATATCTGTTGTCCTTCCGACAAAGCCCAAGTCTTCAATGTCGATGGAGCTAGAACAGCAGCTAATTTGTTTCTGACTTATATTACTTATGGTGATGGGGAGCTTTTGTTATTGCTGTATTTTAAAACGCATGCCTATCTTTTCTCCTTTAGGCTACACAGGCAGTTCCTGTAATCTGATTGAGGATAGCTGCAGCAACAGTCCCTGTCAGAATGGAGGTACCTGCATGCTCAACAACCTTGGTCACACCTGTCATTGCGCTGGTAAGCGGCACAGTGTTAACATGTGTGTTAGGCAACCTTACATCGTTGTTTGCGAGAATGGCTTGTTGGTCGTTAGTGCATTGTGGATTTTGTTTGTGGCTTTGTCCTTTTTCCTAAGTTGTTTTAAAGATTGCAGTTTCAATTATGAAGAAATGAATTATATATAGTTTCCTGTGGATTATTGTGTGTGTGTGTGCGTGTTTGTGTGTGTGTGTGTGTGTGTGTGTGTGTGTATGTGTGTGTGCGGGGGGGGAGTGGGTGGCTTGAGTGGTCAGTGCTTGTGTGCGTTTGCTGAAATAAGTTCTTTACTTTGATTTGGGCCAGGATTACTTCATTATACTTGTCTAAGCTGTATGGAAGGGCAGGAATTGTTTGAGTTTTTTTTCAATAAAAAAAGTGCAGAATATTTTCGCGTTTCTTTTGTTGCTCGGTTTAGATAATTGAACGCTTGAAGAGCTAAACATATTTGCCCCAAACACTTTTTATTTTGAAATATCACCATTTTATCCTGACATATGTTTCATATTTAGAGGCAATGCTTAGACAAAGTAAACTTCAGCGTAGCCCAGAGTAGGCATGTGATCACGGAAAGTGAGTAGAACCTACAAGCTGCACAGACTGCATACACGAGTTTCTGCAGCATTTGGGGACGCCGTCTTAAAATGTTCTCAAATGAATTGCAGGTTCATCGTATTATATGTCACCATGAATTGTGAACAGAACCTTTGACCATACCCTTGAAAGTGTAATGCGTATGTTTTGTCTTGTCTTAAATACATAACACGGGGGTTATAATTATGATGCTTGGCTGGCAATCTGCTGTTATTGTGATGAGCTGATCTAACCCAACATCGCCTAGTAAGGTGATAACTTTGACCTGGTTATTATGCTCACCGGACTGATAATTGTGCTGTTTAACATGATATTCCATCAAATACTGAATATTTTGTTTCAGAGGGCTTCAGTGGAACCAACTGCACAACAGTAAGCAGCGCATGTGACAGTGTCACCTGTCCCTCGGGCATCACGTGCGTCGAGGTCCTGAAGGAAGCCGTCTGTCTGTGCGGCGCCCAGCAGCTGAAGAGTGGAGACAGCTGTAAAAGTAGGCACAAGTCACCCACCTATTCACCTGTATTTTTGTTTGCAGGTGTACCTGTCAGACTGCCGGAAGAGTACTCCTTGGTCGAATTTGAAGCGATTTGTATTCGAGCTTAGACTTTTGCGGTTGCTGGACGGGTTCGACAAGGAAAGGGGCCGGGTTCAGGTTGATTAAAGAAGGGGGATGGAGAGGGAAATGTAAAAGTGATGTGCATATACTGAGTGATAACGCCACTGCTAAACGTTCATCTACAGCTGAATTGAGATGATGTTTCCTTGGCAAGGGAGAGCCCTTAATATCTCCTTTTAGTCATACTATTCTGCTGTTGTTGTTGTTGTTGTTGTTGTTGTTGTTGTTTGCCTAGTACAGGGTGACACACAAAAAAACTGTCATGTGGTGGTGTCCTTGATGATATCGGTCGTCCAGAGTGTGATTGTCTGTTAGTGTCTTTACTATTGAGGTTACGCACAGTCCCATGGGTTCTGAACTTGTTGACCCATCTGTAGATCATTGAGTGGACAGAACATTCACGACATCCGAACAGTTCTTTGAATTGCAATTGAGCTGCATGGATTGACTTCGGCCGAAAATATGCCTCAACTATAAATGTCTTTTCCTCCGTAGTCCATGCCATCTCACTCATAGAACATTGGTTCCACTTGGTAAATCTGAAAAATTAAAAGAATTGATTAATTATTTCAAAAGTTATTCAAGTTTAGGTGATGACCGTATTTTTGCCCCCTGATCCAAGTGTGCCTGCAGCGCCGTGGAGCTCATGTAGAGCAAATTTTTGTGCGCCAGTGAAACAAAGAGTTTGTGTAGTACAGACTTGACACTTTGGGGATGTCTGCAACATAGGCTTGACCTAATGTGGCTGAAGTTTTGTGTTGATCTAAATAACATTTCTGAAGTTATTCGATTTTTGGTGATGACCGTTTTTTGTTTGTCACCCTGTACTATTTGGAAATATGTCGATTTGAACTGAAGGGAGGCTCCTGCTTTGTAAGCATGTTCAGGAATTACAGCCAGAATATAATATGGTAAAAGGACCTATCGGTACTGAGAGTGTGTGTTCCCAGCTGAAGCAGGTATTATATTGATATACTTAGTTTAATATTTTGTGGGACATTGCGTCACAACAATATTGATAAATACAATGCAGAGCATGAGGCGCACTGAAATGTTATGTGATCAGTACCCCAGGGCTGTCTCCGCGCGTCGGCGGTTTTTTGTATGAGACATGCAAATATGAGAAAAGTCAGAATGTGCGAATTACTTTCTGATATTGCTGACGAATGAAGGCCTCTGAGGGTATCAGCATGATTTCAAAGCAGTGTCACTTGCAGCTGTCTGACAGTGATAGACAGCAGGTTTTCCAAGTACTACTACATTTGTTAACTACCATGTGAAACTCGATTAATGGTGAATTGTCAAAGGTTCCACTTGAAGAAAAAATAACAGAAATTGGCCCTCATTCCCTTTTGATGAAATCTGTCAAATGTCACACCACGTTTTCCGTAAAATCTAAAGCTTGCGAATGTTCTGCTACTTTGCTTTCTTCTGGTTAAATAGCCGATTGCTCATTGTGTTCTAATTACTGCTTTTATTTCTGGTATCCATGGTTGTATCCGTATGGACAGAGGTAGCTTTTTCTGAAAAATTGTGAGCACATAGAAAAGCTCTCTGCGAAGTTCGAGTAATATTCGGTTTCTATTTATTCACTGGTTGATTTCGTTAAAAGAACCATTCTTCACGTTTCAGACGCATCCAATGACTTCGACATGTACTTTGCCAGAAGAGGCAAAGCGGTTCGCTCCATTCAACCAGTCAAGCTGACAAAGGATGTGATGACCGTCATGTTCTGGCTCGCCCCCATGGTGAATACTACCGAAGCTCCAGTACAACTGAAACAAAGGTGAAGAATATGCCCGCCGTTAGCATACTGAAAGAACAAATTCCTGAGCGGTCACTATTCCAAGAGGACGTAATTAATTTCCTGTATCTATCTCTGTGTTCTATACCTTTAGCAAATGCAGCAGTGTCAGCTGGGTATCATGGAACCCTTTATCGTTTTTCATGTTTTCCTCTTTTCTTAAATTGGGTATTATTTGCTCAAGATCTATTTCTAAACAGATGCGACTGTTTTACAAGATGAGTTGTGCCTTACGAATTGCAAGAAAAAATTCGATATCACTGTTTTGTAGTATGTTATCTTTTTTGTGGAGAAGGAGAGATGGGGGAGAGGAAAAGAAAGAGAGAGAGAGAGAGAGAGAGAGAGAGACAGACAGAGACAGAGACAGAGGGAGAGAGACAGAGAGAGAGAGACACACACAGAGAAAGAGAGATAGAGAGAGGGAGGAAGAGAGAGAGGGAGAGACACACAGAGAGAGAACGATGTGCATGTGAAATTCGGTATTGCAGTCTCTTCTTACTGGCGTTACGTTACTCTTTAGCATTGTAATTTATTTTGCCTTTCATAAAGACAAAAAGGGTAGAGATTTCAAGAAAATCAATGTTAACAAACAATATCTCTTTTCACTGTGCGTTTTTCTGTCTTCAGTAATGGAACCAATGTTTTGTCGGTGTTCCGGGGAAGTGTGATGTTTGGCGATGGAGCTCCAGTAAAATTTAGTGCAGTGGCAGGTGAACAAAGTTTTGACAAGAACACGTGGAACCAGTTCAGCGTTACATGGAACGCCACATCATATGAGCTGTATTTGAATGGAAACAGACTTCAGGGAGGAACCCATGTCTTTGCCTTCCCTCCACAGAATGAGTGAGTGAATACTAGATGTGTAGAATGTGTCAAATCATTTAGGTTTTTGAGTCACTTGAGAAAATGTGACTCTATGTAATCGGTCAGTGTTAGTCTGTCCGGCCGGCCGTCCGGCCGGCCGTCCGTAGACACCACCTTAACGTTGGACTTTTCTCGGAAACTATCAAAGCGATCGGGCTCATATTTTGTTTAGTCGTGACCTCCAATGACCTCTACACTTTAACGATGGTTTCGTTGACCTTTGACCTTTTTCAAGGTCACAGGTCAGCGTCAAAGGAAAAATTAGACATTTTATATCTTTGACAAAGTTCATCGGATGTGATTGAAACTTTGTAGGATTATTCTTTACATCAAAGTATTTACATCTGTAGCCTTTTACGAACGTTATCAGAAAAACAAGGGAGATAACTAGCCTTTTCTGTTCGGCAACACACAACTTAACGTTGGGCTTTTCTCGGAAACTATAAAAGTGACCGGGCTCAAATTTTATGTGAACGTGACTCATTGTGTTGTGAATAGCAATTTCTTCCTGTCCATCTGATGCCTCATATAATATTCAGAACTGCGAAAGTGACTCGATCGAGCGTTTGCTCTTCTTGTATATCTTTGACAAAGTTCATCGGATGTGATTGAAACTTTGTAGGATTATTCTTTACATCAAAGTATTTACATCTGTAGCCTTTTACGAACGTTATCAGAAAAACAAGGGAGATAACTAGCCTTTTCTGTTCGGCAACACACAACTTAACGTTGGGCTTTTCTCGGAAACTATAAAAGTGACCGGGCTCAAATTTTATGTGAACGTGACTCATTGTGTTGTGAATAGCAATTTCTTCCTGTCCATCTGATGCCTCATATAATATTCAGAACTGCGAAAGTGACTCGATCGAGCGTTTGCTCTTCTTGTTAAAATGGAATTTACATAATTGTGTATAGAATATGATTCTTACGATGAGTGAAAGTACAGAGTTTTACCATAAGTGTTGCATATCGGAAGACGTAAATTTAGATCGGAACATTTGGATTGCTCAAAATAAAAATCGATAAACAGTTGAAACTTGCCTCAGACTTTCGAGCTTTTAATATGTAGTTGTATGTCTTTAGTTCTTTTTTTTTACTGACTATAGTCTGCAAGAAACCGATGCACACAAAGTCGGCGAGACGTGGATTTGGGAGGCTACCAAGTAACGACGGACAGATAGGTCTCAATTTGCTTTGACTGATTGGGGCTGAAAATTGACTGCAGGCTAATTTAAAAATAAAACCATACATTTTCAATAATATCAAGATGTCGGGACTGGGATGGCCAAGAAATTAAGAATCTCCATCTGCTCATCTGTCTTCTGGTCACAGCTGTGTCAATGCACATGTTAGTGAGCACATCAGCTGTGAACTATCAGTCATTGTTTTCAAAGATTGTAACTAACGGAGATAAAAGCTACTGCTTTTGTACTCACTAATCACAATTCCATTCAACATATTCAAAAGTCCGACTAGAAAGTGAGTCAAACAGCCTGAAATCATAATTGACAATCTACCTTGACGAACGGAAATTGACGCTCTCACCAAGGCTTTGTACGTTTAGGATTGTTTTTTTAAGTCGTTACACAACTCAAGCAGTTATGAAATATTTTCTTCGTTTCTCCCAGACATTGATGCTGTTCATGATTGAGATTATTTAGCTTCTGCAACATGTACAGTACGTTGTTTACACTTAACTGTCATCTTTTAACCTTTCCTTGTCATGTTGATAACGCCACTGGATAGCAAGCAGCGAACAACTGACATGACAGACAACAGTAATAAACCTCTGGGACAAAAAGGTGACATATCGTTCTGTCATCAGCTTAGCACCACACTCCAAAGTTCAGTTTGCAGTTTAGCGACCTCGAGTATGCAACACTTATGTCTCCCCTCTGTAACCATCTACGTACACAGATCAGTTGCCTCGTCAAAGAACAGGAAGAATGTCACCGTGGTTAAGAAATGATACTTAAAACAGTTGAACCAGTAGTCGACTGGAGATGTAATGTTAGAATAGTTGCCGCTTCAGAGAGAGAGAGAGAGAGAGAGAGAGAGAGAGAGAGAGAGAGAGAGAGAGAGAGAGAGAGAGAGAGAGAGAGAGAGAGAGAGAGAGAGAGAGAGAGAGGGACAGTCTGTGGGCCTTGGTTAACTGTGGTGGTTGGGTGATATGAGGCATCTGAGAAAGATCCACACAATCCTCTGTCTATACACCTGTTTTGGGAACAATGTCTGACTTAAAAGATTGGTTTTTGTTACACAAGAAACATTTGGTTAAAGTCTTTGTGACATTTACAAAAGATGAATACTCTGAGAGTACGAAACACTCAAATAAACAAAATCAAGCCATTTCTTCTTTATTTTGTCGGTTGTTTTAATCATTTTGTTGTGCTTTTGTTCTGCTTTCTTGGATGTTGTTCCTTCCGTCTATTAGCCATCCAAGCATTAACTATACAGAAACTTCTGTGTATTCACGCGCACTGGAAATACATGGTTTAGGTCTATATTTTTAAATGAGAAATGTTTAATGTTTCTTTGTGACAGGTTCATGTTCATCTACATCGGCGAAGACTTCGAAGGCTACGTTTCTCAGCTTTCTGTGTGGGAACGCAGGGTAAACTTCACTGAAGTGTTAACAATGTACGGTGCTCCCAAGACTCCATCAACCGAAGACCTGTTGTTGGGCTGGAGTGGTTACCGACTGATGGACAACCTGTGGGCCCGTGTTATCACGCCAAGTTCAGTGGTCACTGGCAACACTACGTGTGAACCTGGGATGTCTGACTGTAACGCCGTAAGACCAGGTACAGATCTGTCCACTCATCACATGGACTTAATGTTTGTTTTGGTGTCTCTAAACGCGCTTAAACTGTCTGTCTATCAACTTGAGGCAGACAAATGTAAACATATACTATTATACATGGCCTGCTGTGTCGTGCCAGATTTACACGAGCTGCTTTTTTGAATATTGAACTGCGAGCGAAAGCGACCTTTTCAATATTTGTAAAAGCAACGAGTGTAAATCTGGAATGACACAGCAAGCCATGTAGTATTCTGTTTATCCTACATACTGTACCTACGTGTATTTTACTCAACACGTCCCGCAGTCGAGGCGTACACATTTAAGACGCTTCTTTTGGAGCCTCGATCTCTTCCAAAGCCTCTTACTTCAAAGCAAAGAGACGTCCCTCTAGAAAGTGTAGCGTGACATGTTAGTTCTAACAATCATCCAGGGGAAACAGCAGGCGTAACAGTGTTTCCAGAATGACGTTTATCCCGGTGACTTTGGCATTATAAGCAGTGGAAAAGCAGTTCCCTGCCAAACTAGTTTGACACGACCTCATTTACATGATATACACATGTGTGGTTTGAACGATATTGTTATCTCACAAGTGGTCTCTCTCATGTATGCCGGGTAAATATGTTTGGTAATGTTGACACT
This sequence comes from Littorina saxatilis, assembly GCF_037325665.1. Lineage (NCBI taxonomy): Eukaryota > Metazoa > Mollusca > Gastropoda > Littorinimorpha > Littorinidae > Littorina > Littorina saxatilis. The sequence continues at coordinate 28,233,251 of NC_090246.1, forward strand.
GTCGGTACTTTCGGTACTTTCTTTTCTGGCTTTGATGACTGAATTCTCCTAATGTCTTAATTATGGCTTACGTTTGTTTGTTTGGGATGCGCAATGTTTGTAGAACTTGCGTTTGAGACTTTGGGGAAACATTTTTTGAAGAAAATAAAAACAACTTTAGTTTTCACAGTGTATGTGTATCGGTCACCACCTGCTTTACTGGAACTATCTGCCAAATTGATGTCACGGTTAATCATAAGAGTCTAATTCGTAAAAGGCACAAAACAAAACCGAACAGAAATGTGTAAGAGTAAATCTGTTTATGAAGAAATGTGTAGTTGCATGGCATATTTTTCTTACGTTCGTTTCCAGTTCGTGAGGAAATGTAAATAAACATATTATTTTGCTTCGATTTTACTCTTTTTGCTAATTACTTAGATAACTTGTGTTATTGTTGTTTCTTTTCTTCTTGTTCACCAGATACAGATCCACTCATCGTACCGAACTGTCCTCAGGATACAGATAAAACTACAAGCCGACTTGTGCAGGTCAACGATTTGTTCGATGGAGAAGACTTGATGTCCAACATCGATGGTAAAATACTGTAAATGATATTCCCATGCAGTATGCCAGTTTATCCTACATACGTGAGAGAGACACCCGTGAGATAATAATCGTTCAAATCACACGTGTGTATATCATGTAAATGAGGTCATGTCAAGCAAGTCTGGCAGGGACCTGTTTTTCCACTGCTTATGGTGCCAAAGTCACCGAGACAAACGTCATTATAGAAACAAAAATTGCGCTCGCTAATTACCCTCGATGAATCTTTAGAACTAACACGTCACGCCACACTTTCAGAGTGACGTTTCTTTGCTTTGACGTAATAGATTGCACGAGGCTTTAGAAGAGATCGAGGTTCCAAAACAAGCGTCTTCAATTTAGCTGCCCCGTCTGCAAGACATTTTCAGTAAAATACACGTAAGTACAGTATGTAGGATAAACAGAATACTACATGGCTTGCTGTGTCGTACCAGATTTACACTCGTTGCTTTTTCAAATAGTGAACAGCTCGCTTTCGCTCGCAGTTCAATATTTAAAAAAACAACTCGTGTAAATCTGGTACGACACAGCAAGCCATGTAGTATTCTCTATATGTCACACGCTTTCCTTCTTTGCCACTACTAAAGCAAACGTGTGCAAGATTGTATGTTACACGCTTTGGAGCATGTGCAAGAACGGATTCAAACTCGAAATCGTCCCTCCAAAAGCCCCAAAATGCACACACGACTTTTATTTCTCCTGCTGTTGTCGTGTCTTCTCTTTACAAATTCTTCAACGCTGAGAATACTGAAAACGGCATCCCAGACTACAGTACTGTTTCCATACGCGAGTTTAGCTTCCCTTGGAAAGTGGCTCGCTCAGGAGGCCTGTTAGTCTGAAACTAGAAGGACAGAGTTCTGAACATAGATGACAAAGACCCCGGAAAGAACAAACATTTCGCGGATGCAGACACAGAAAGACGTCATGAAGAATGGAATGCTTCAAAAGATACAGACTGTGACGATGACTGTGACGTCATTCACATATACCGAGACGTCATTCATAGTTGTTCGTTCACTTTCGTCAAAAAGTAGATCTCTCCACAATGGCTGCTCCTGTGTTTAGGTTTATCAAGCGTGAGTACGCAAAACGTGTTTGTTCTCTCCTCTGTTGAAGCTGTGAGACATAATCGCCATTACGAGCTAGTCGTGTGACAGAGAGTGTTCTTGCACACTCGACTGCTGCTGTTTCACTCCGGCTAAAGCCGTCGTGAAACATCTACAGTCTCGTGTGCAAGAAAACTCTCTGTCACACGACTAGCTCGTAATAGCGGGTAATGCAGTATTTAAAAAAAAACACTGCTGCACGGTGTGTGTGTGTGTGTGTGTGTGTGTGTGTGTGTGTGTGTGTGTGTGTGTGTGTGTGTGTGTGTGTGTGTTATTTTGCAGCTGTTTGGAATAGATGGTTTTTCATCATATGTGATTGCCTCTCGATTCGTATCATGGCAGTTGCTTTGGTCTTTTGACATGGTAAATATGAATACGGCAAAGTAATCTCCATTACAAACCGACAAATTGTGGACAAATACAGTATCACTGCCATATACGGATCATTTTGTTGCGTTTATTAAAATCACTAATGAAAGTCAATTAATTTATTGTTATTCTTAACTCACGATAAACGAAAAACACTGAAATAAATATCGCATCAGTCGTTTAATGGACATTATGGTCGGTAACCTATAGGCTTATATATGAAAATATGAAAAGAGCAGAATGCAGAATTTTACCTTGTTAAAATACCCCCCACTCACCACCCCATCCCCCCTCCACCCCCCCCCCCCCCCTCAGCTCTAGCTCTCCCAAGCTTCCATTGAACCGACATCATTTTAATTTGCTAGAGCTATCATACAAAAGAGGGTATTCAAAATATAAAGATTTTGTATTTGTGTTTCAACAGTGTGCACAATGTGATGTATTTGTACCCTGCAGGTACACTGCTGACATTTGGAGCTCATCGACTCGTTTTCCTGAAACAAGATTCCCAGGGCAACGCCGGGTTCTGTCGTTTTACTGCCTATGTGAGACGAGAAGGTAATAGCTTTTTTTATTTTTATTTATAAAGCTTTCTTTATATTTCAACAATACAAACTTTTATCGAACAATTAGTATCATGTTTGATAGTCAGCTCACTCTTTTAATCTTTGGAGACTTTATAGTTCTGTTGACTTTGGCTACCAAAGTTGTTTTAACATTCGAAACACTAGTATTGTGCTTGTCTATTTACACACTTTTCGGGGTTCTTGATTTTGCTCCTTATTTTCGCACAGCAGCAGCCGTTGTTTGTCACACTTTGGGGACTGCAAGGAGTGTCAAACTAAATTTACCGGACACAGCCTCCGATTTTAAATTTATGACAATAAAAAAAAATTGCGATAAGGCGCTGCCAATGTAATAAGGCGCTGATGATGTTATAAGGAACACGTACAACGAAGTACAACGAGAAAAACAAAAACATATGAAACAAATACTCAAAGAGTTCAATGCTAAACAGATGTTAATGATTTACAGCAATCAGGGTATCAGAGAGCATCACTACAGTTAAAGTCGTAACTTGACAAGTCATATATATATATACAGCATAGCATTTGTTTGATATGCTATGGTAACAGAAATGCGCCCATATATATTTCACCTTCCTTCACAAGACAATAAGTTTACAGAATGTTTGACCTCTCAGAAAAAAAGTAGTACAGGATTCCTTTTGGGGAACAAAGACACACCATAAACTGCGGTTAACTCTGTTTAGAATCGTGAATTCCTGCCGTACGTTGCTTTTGATCCAGGAACGCCAAATGTTTATTTCATATGTGTTTGTTTTTGACACAGATGACTATGTGTGTGTGTGTGTGTGTGTGTGTGTGTGTGTGTGTGTGTGTGTGTGTGTGTGTGTGTGTGTGTGTGTGTGTGTCATGCATAAGGCACAAGCAAAAGAAATACCAGAGGGATGTAAGCTGCAAAACAATGTGTCCTGCATACTCTCCGAATTGCGGCAGTTTGTGTTACATGCATATAATTATGCAGTTTGTTTGTTTATTTGTTTAAAAAAAACCTTTATTATTGTCTGCTTAATGACAGATAGGGGCAGGGCACAGTCTTGTGATGTCCTCGATGGCCTTGACCCAAGCCTTATAACAAGCTGTGAGACAGGGAACAAGGGAAGGAAGGTGCAGTGCAGCCCAGGATCAGTGGCGCCCCTGTCTCCCAAAGTTCTGACCTGTGGGAAGCTTGGTTCCTACAACCTGCACAACCCGGACCGCAGGCCAGCTGCTGTTGTATGTGGAGGTCAGTACAGCATCATTAATGTATCATTTTATGCCTCCGAATTAACTTGGCGAAGTTTTAATGTAAGCAAATATTCTGCGGCAAGGCAAACAACTCCCGCTGTTTGACCAAAGTAGAAACAATATATATGTGCAAAGAAACCGAAAAAAAAAGAATAAAAAGTAAAAGCAAAAACAAAGCAGCAATGGTACACAACTCCAGCTTTTGTCATATACTCATATTGTGTTGTCGCTGCCCTACACGCCACCAGGCGTGAAAGGCAGTAAGTAAGTAAGTCATATTGTGTCAAACCGGCACGGTTGGCCTAGTGGTAAGGCGTCCGCCCCGTGATCGGGAGGTCGTGGGTTCGAACCCCGGGTCATACCTAAGACTTTAAAATTGGCAATCTAGTGGCTGCTCCGCCTGGCGTCTGGCATTATGGGGTTAGTGCTAGCTAGGACTGGTTGGTCCGGTGTCACAATAATGTGACTTGGTGAGACATGAAGCCTGTGCTGCGACTTCTCTCTTGTGTGTGGCGCACGTTATATGTCAAAGCAGCCCCGCCCTGATATGGCCCTTGGTGGTGGGCTGGGCGTTAAACAAACACACAAACAACAAAATATTGTGTTAAGTTACAGCTCACCTTGTTATTGCCTGTAATGCAATCGATCATTGCCTGGCAGCAAGTTGGAACGTTTTCTGAGCTAACTTTATTGTATATATTAAAAGTGTATGTCTGTCCACTTTGACAGACAACTAGGTAAAAGTACCCTGATTATAACGTTTTTATTTGTCAGAAATTAAACGTTCCAATAACGTTTTTATTTGTCAGAAATTAAACGTTCCAATACCGTTTTTATTTGTCAGAAATTAAACGTTCCAATACCGTTTTTGGATAGCAGCTGACCCTTTTTTTTCTTCATTAAAATGAGCCAAAGTAAAAAAAAAAGTTCTTTCATTATTGTTTTGAAAGTGTGCAATTAAACGATTTGATTAACAAAGGTAATTTAATACACATAATTCAACTAAGATGGCACAGGTAGCATAAGTCACAGTTTCATGGTCCCATCATAGGGTTCCGGTTTTGTAGATGTAATATCACATAATATTATGTTCACAGTTATTCGCACACACTCACACACACACACACACACACACACACACACACACACACACACACACACACACACACACACACACACACACACACATACATACACACATACCAAGAGCAACAACAACAACATGGCAGATGCAAATCCAAATAAATTATGACATATACTTGCATTACCAAACAAACATTAATTGTGTGTGTGTGTGTGTGTGTGTGTGTGTGTGTGTGTGTGTGTGTGTGTGTGTGTGTGTGTGTGTGTGTGTGTGTGTGTGTGTGTGTTGCCTCCATCCAAACCATCTACACCTCGCGTGCGAGTTTGTTTGAGTTGTACAAGGGACTTGTAAGGGTGCAGGAATCAACGGTTTTCACTCTATCTTCAAAGCGCTCGTTTTCTCTGAAATATGTTTTCAGTAAATTTACCAATTTCGTTTCCCTTCAAATCAGTAAATATATTATTTGAAATGTTGTACATTTGTAATTTCCCCAAATGAAACAGTACATTTATAAATTTACTGAATTTACTGACCCCAAAGGCTGAGTCTTTTAGGCCGACAGATTGAATGGATGTTTTAATAACACTTCACACGGCTGACTGTTTTATTTAAATTTTATTTATCAACAGCTACCAGTTCTTTCAAGTTCAAGGTCACAATCACATTGAGATACCAGCTGGGCGTTGATTGCACTTCTGGGGAAGAGCAAGATTTGGCTAAAACTCTCAAGACAAAGGTCCAGGAACTCGATAAGGTCTGGCCCGGACTGTGTCCGGGCACTGACTGTGACACTGCTGACACGTCTGATGTCAAGTGCCAGAGCTCCAGCTCACGAATGGTGGTTGTGATGATTGTTCTACAAAATGTTGCGTAAGTATTTGTCTCTGTCTGTCTGTGTGTGTGTATCTGTCTATCCGTGTGTCTGATTCTCATCGCTCTCTCTCTACCTCTCTCTCTCTCTCTCTCTCTCTCTCTCTCTCTCTCTCTCTCTTTCTCTCTCTCTCTCTCTCTCTCGCTCCCTCCCTATCTCTCTCTCTCTACCTCCTTTTGTCACTCTCCATCAATCTACAGAAAATACTTTGAAAGAAAAAATGCTTCTCATATACGTCTCGGAAAAATTGATTAGTGACATGATCTTTTTAAAACACAGCGTTGAGTCAGTTGAATTCAAAGGAGAGAAATAACACAAAAAAGCGGATGTATAAACTAATGCATGAAAACTGAGCATGGGGCAATATGCGTTTGCATAAAAAATTACACCTAAATAAATTGAAGAGATGAAAAGTTCGATTTTTCATCTTAATAATAATAATGATAATAAATGAGCATTTATATAGCGCAACATCATAACTTTACAATTATGCTCTTTGCGCTTGACACATTTAAAATTAAATCAAAACACAGTTATACAAGCATTTACATCAACATTCATAGTCAACAACGCTTAGTTAAAAGCATACACCATCAAACATACATTACAACAAATTCTTCCACTGACTAAGTAATAAAAACATGAATAAAATAGGTAGTGAAAATAAGGAAATACCAGCTGAATACCCTTAATCAAGCAGAACATGTTATCAACAATACTGAAAACAGCCCTAGTTGTTTATATACATTATCACATTATCACTAAAACAACAAATACACTACATGTAGCCTACTGATGGACTGAGAAAAACAAAATCAGGGGTTGTATTTCTTGAAGAGGTGTGTTTTAAGTGCTCGTTTGAATGCTTGGGGTGACTGAGAGTGGCGGATGTGAAAGGGGAGAGAATTCCATTGTGTAGGTGCGCAGAAAGTAAAAGTGCGTTGTCCGTATGTTTATGTTTTGGTGTGTGGAATGGTAAGGATGCGACAGTCAGAAGAGGCACGGAGTTGTCTTGCTGGAGAATAATGCTTTCAATAATTTATTTATAAATGCTGACTATATTCTTAATTTGGGACACATAAATTGTGCGAGTAATCTACCTATTTTCATTTTTCTTCCTGTTCCCAATGGTAACTCCATGCTAAAATGCAAAACTGTTGCTTTTGAATTGTGTTTTTCCTATTATGTGAAACTGTGTCGCCATTAGCAAAGCATATGTCACATGTGCATTATTGTATTTTATTGGTTTACAGATAGGTTAGTACCACCCTCCTTGATAAATATGTCGAACCAGCTAATGGAAATGTGATAGTTACGATATGAATATAAACATTGATTGCCTTTGAATGTCTGTACTTTAACCCGCACTGTTAAATCTATTTCGCTTTTCAGAGCTACCCTCACAAAGGACACTACGACGCTAACAGCAAAGGAGTTGCTAGAAACAGCCACCAAAGAGTTTACTCCATCCGCGTTTGCAATTCCAGTAAGAAAACTTTTGTAGTTTTGTATTTGTGAGCTTGGAAAACATTGACATGAACTTCTACAAAACATGTTACTAAAATAATACAACGTCACGTGTCCTGGTTGCAGGCATTGTGTATCATTAGGTTAAGTTGTCTTGAACTCGTCGGGTTAGAGCAAGTCTGAATTGTCTTTACCTGGCTCTAAGATGCTTCTGATCTTTTCGAGAAAATCTCGGACATACTTGCCGACCGAAAAAAGTCTAAAATGTCATTGATTTTATTTTTCCAGGATTCGTACAACGCTCAGCTGCAGACAAATGACGCAGTGATTGATGCTGAACCGACCTGCGACGCAGGACAGGGACTGCATGATGGTGTTTGTGGTAAGGACGGAATTAAAGATATCCGGCAATAGCTAGGACATCAGTTGTATCTGTTATCTCTCTGTCTCTCCCTCCCCCACTCTCTCTCTCCCGCCCTCTCTATATCTCTCTCCCCTCTCTCTCCTTCTCCCTCCTCTCTTTCTCTTCCTCCCTCTCTCTCTCTCCCTCCCCCTCTCTCTCTCTCCCTCCCCCTCTCTCTCTCTATATATCTCTCTCCAGTCCCTCTTCTTCCTCCCTTCTCCGCCAACATCAGACACTGTATCAAAACCTGTACTGTAGAGTGATGCATGCTCTACAATCAAGACACTGTACTCTAGATGTCTAATAATGACTATGCCAAACACATATTAAAGGATCGTTCTGCCTTATTCAATAGCAGTCACCATACTCTTGACTCAAACGGGACAGCTCATAATTTTGGTTTCTGGGTTTTCTTGTCTAGTTTACGTTCATTTGTATGCTTGTTATTTAAACATGAGATGCGTTTGAGCTTAATTGTACATAGGGAAGTGGAGTGCAGGGGAGTCTGAAGTGATTCCGATGTCCTGACAGAACTTGTGTTTCCATGTTGCAGTGGTGTGCACCAAAGGCAGCTTTTTGAACGAAACCTCAGAGATGTGTCAGCTGTGTCCTGTCGGAAGTTACACCAGCATTGACGAGCAGACACAATGTACACAATGTCCAGATGTAAAAACTACTTTACAGCTGGGAGCCAATACTATGGATGACTGTGTCTGTGAGTACATACACCGCTCTTGTATGGCTGCATTTCTTTATTGTGTGAAGGGTGACGCAGTAGTTCCCCTTTCACGCAGCTGCTTTGTGATGGCGGAGTTGCTTGCTGGTGTGAAAGGATGAAGTGTCTTCTTTATTTGGTGTTTAACGTTGTTTTCAACCACGAAGGTTATATCGCGACGGGGAGATGGGATAGAGCCACTTGTTAATTGTTTCTTGTTCACAAAAGCACTAATAAAAAAAAATGCTCCAGGGGCTTGCAACGTAGTACAATATATTACCTTACTGGGAGAATGCAAGTTTCCAGTACAAAGGACTTAACATTTCTTACATACTGCTTGACTAAAATCTTTACACACATTGACTATATTCTATACAAGAAACACTTAACAAGGGTAAAAGGAGAAACAGAATCCGTTAGTCGCCTCTTACGACATGCTGGGGAGCATCGGGTAAATTCTTCCCCCTAACCCGCGGGGGAAGGATGAAGTGTCTGGTTGTTTGAAAGTCAGGCGGACTTTGGTTCCTAGGAATATAAAAGGAAAAGATGTCACCCGGGACCCTAAGTCCGACTCTCGAAAATAGGTTAGGACTTTCTGTCCTGGAAAAATGTGTTTGCTGAAAGTCTAGGAAAGTTAGTTCGGCTGACCGCTGTGGACTATCGTTCCTTGGAACGAAAGACCGTAGCCTCGGAACTCTCAGTTTTCCCAACGGACATCGTTTACTTTTACACTGGCCTTGAGCGTGAGGTACTTATAAATAAGATAAGATAAGATAAGATAAATTTGCAGATGTCTAAGGCCGCGAGGCCTAGTCTATATCTGATCTTTTGACCAGTACTATTGACTATCCTAACTTTGAGATAGCCTAGTGTAACGATCTTTTGATCGTGCCTTATTGTCTAGACTTTTCTTCCGGTGGCGTTATATTATGGCTGAGAGTGGCATGCGTGGCTTTCGTGGCAACACTGGGTGGCTAACCCTAGCACAGTACATGTAGTCCTTGAACACACTGTCAATTCTGTTCTTGAAACTGTTTAATGACGGCGCCTCCACAGTTGACTTGTCCAGGGCATTCCAAGTGTCTACAACTCTGTTTGTGAAGTGCTGTCTCAAGCTGGTTTTACATTCGTTTTACTTTAACTTGTAACGGTGAACAGTGACCTCTAGTACCAGACTGCTGATTGAGTGCGAGAGGATTCTTGCAGTTATACACACCGTGCATGAACTTGTACACTTCTATCATATCACCTCTCACTCTTCTGTAACACATACTAGGTATCTTCATGACTTTGAGACGCTCCTCATACTCTAGGTCCTTATAATATCTCTACGTTTCTTATTCATTGGTAGACAACACACCCGCCAGATGTATAGAGCTGTTTGTGATGGGGCATGACTGCTCCTGTCTCCTGGTATGCTCTTGTGGTCCTTTGCTTGTCTGCGTCTGTGTATGGCTGTGTGAATGACCCTGTCAAAAAACCCACTTCAAAACTGGTCACAAAATAAAAGTCAACCATTATGATCCTATGGCTGTCAGCATATTGATTAGTTATACTCAAATGAATATATTATTTAATTATATTACAAGGTTTCTTGTATATTTCACCGGATTTTCACACATCTGGCAGGTAGCAAAAAGAAAATGAATATTGTTTTTCTACTACCCTGTATATATTTAGATCTAGCCTCACAAGTTTGAAAGTGTCTTTTATTGATATATTCGATATATTTGTTGACAGAACCATCTGAGAAACAGAGGAAGTTAAACACTCTAAGTGCACACAACATGTGTTATAGAATAGATGAGATTTGTCAAGAATCAATCTCCTAGCACCTGAGAGAATAACAATTATTAAAATGAACAAGCGACTGTCATCCTCATTATGAAATGAAATGAAACTCTGACATGAAATGAAAATGACAATAAAATGAAAAGGGATGAAAGCTGCTTGTTCTGTATACATTTTCAAAGCGTGTTATGCTGCTGTGAACCAGGAGATTGGTTCCATATACCTCTCACTTACTCTATTACACATGCCGTATGCATTTAGAGCGCTTACTTCCCTGTTTCTCAGATCTTAAAATGTGACCCTCCACCACGAAATGAGTCGCATGTCACCTTTGCATGATTTTCATATTTTTACATTTTTCTAGAGAGTTTTTTTTATGCTCTATCCAGTGGTGAAACCCGTTTTAGAAAAGAGCAAAAACTGTTTGAGTTATAAGCCTGTGACTAAGGTGACCCTCACACTGTTACCAGACACTCTCCGGACTTATATTAAGCCTAGCGCAGAACCGCGCGAGGTGACATGCGACTCATTTCGTGGTGGAGGGTCACAAATAGCGCTCTGCCTCATTTGCTTAAGATTTTGACAGAAACAGTTTTGTGAAACCAAATTCCATGCATAATTCATTCGTCCTTAAAAATTATCTCTGAATGGGCACCTTCTTTTTTTTAAATATTTTGTCTGCTCATTTGTGCATGATTTTTCACAGTATTTGATACATGATGTTTGATTTGAGTATCATAATGCCTTTCAAAATGATTATCTAAATTGTAAAAGAGGATGCGTTGTTTTATTGTGCCTGTATTTTTTCTTCTTCAGTGGAATGCGCGGCTGGCACTTCCTATAACAGAAACGATCCAAAGTGTGAGCCGTGCCCGAAGAACTTCTACAACAACAAAACTGGACAGGAATACTGTACGCCCTGCCCTGCTGGCAAGGCCACTCAAACTGTGGGCGCCTCCATGCTTAGTCTCTGCTTTGGTGAGCGGTTTTCATTTGAAACATTTTTTGAAACAGTTCATCTTTACCCAAGAAAATCAAACTGAAGAGCATCTAACCTATACACACGCTGGCATCTTTCTTCTTAATCCTTGTTGCGCTTCCATGGTGTACTTCTTCTTCTTCTTCGGCGTTCGACGGTTGTGTACCTGGTGTATAGGTAAATGTCTGCAAGGTCACGCCAGAGTAGCACGCTGTCACAGGTCAGTTTTCGTCAGCCTGTTTCTTTCTGCGTGCGCCTTCCAAAGGAAGTTTATGGAAGGAAAACACGCCGCCTTTTCGTATTAGCTAAAGAAACAGGTACTGCCTGGACTTTACTTTCCTTCACTCTTTCCCATGCTCTCGAAGTAGCGGAGAAAGGTCAACATTGGTTTACATAATTTAATACATGGATAGTGTTAATAAAATTCTTGCAATGCAGCACACATTAATCAGGTTAGTCTATATATTTTGCTAAATATCAGTATCGTACTAAATGTATCACACACTGTTCAAGCTAGGTCATGTTACTTGCATCTCAGCACACTCTGATCACATGTCTATTGCTGCTGGATTTCAATTCTGTCACGGTAATCTAACGTGACTCCGCTGCTGCAAACGTTCTTCATAATTTTCCCTTGGAGGACATCAAAACAAAAGGAATACACATAATGTTTATGAAGTTTTGACTTAGCTCGATGTCATTGAAAAGGTACTCGAGATGACTTGTAGCACTTGACTGGTCTAGAAGACCGCGCTCCTGGTTTGGTTCGTCACTCTTCTTCTCAAGACACCATCATCAAGTTAATAGCAGAAGTAGTCTGGTTACATCTCTCTCCACAATTACGGCAACATGAGGAAGAGGAAGATGAATGAATCAATTGGACCGTGGGTTCCTGAAACAGATCAAAGGGCCATATGTGTTACCTACACAGCCTGTCTAAAAGACTTGGTTTGTTCATGTTTTATTATCGTTCTCATTCTATTACTGTGTTTCGAAAAATGGGGATTTGGCAACAGCGCACATTCAAACGTACACAACTTGACAACAACACAATGTACATGACTGACACGATACACTCATCTCCGCCCAGGTCCCGTGGAACGATTGTCGATGCAATAATCACAGTCACTTACCTACAAAGACAGGGGAACGGCTTTTCCTCCAAGCGTTCTTCGCTCCATGGACTTGCGGAAAACGACCCTCTCGTGAAACGATTTTAGTTTACGTCAGTACACTTGGATACGTCACATGAATACGTCACTTGGCTACGTCGTGTAATGCGCGAGTAGTCTCGGTTGCCTATTCTATTCTTGACAGGTTCGCGCCTCATAATAATAATTCATGACAGCCCCTTTCTTGAGAATGAATTTCCCAAATTTAGTCACTATATGAAGCGCGACTTAAATAATCTGCTCCATGGTTGTCACAACCCGGTATTTCTTACCTCCTTTCTTCTTCACAAAAACGATTGGAGCATTGTACGGTGAGTTTGCCGGTTCAATGACCCCGAGCTTCAACATCTCGTCGATCTCGTCTTCGACCGTTTTCACCATCGCATGAGGTACGAGTCTCGGTCGAACAAACACAGGTTTCTTCTCTGTAAGTTCGATTCTGCACTTCTCCAAGTTGGTAGTAATCGGTACATCAGTCAGATTCTTGGAGAATGCACTACAGATCGCTTTCGCCTCTTTTGTTCTTTCTCTACTCAATTCTTTACAGAAGTTCACGCTTGTGACATCTTCTGTACGAGTAGTTTCCAGCAGAGGAATCATCTTCTGAGTGTCTATTCGGAAGATATCATCGTTCATCGTATCATCTTCCTCGATGACTACGGCGATGTGTTCTTCTGCTTCTTCTTTTTTTTCGTCAATTCTGTTGCTGAGGTCGACAACGTATTCTGCTGACGTCTTCTGATCACCTTCGACCCATTCATCAGTCCATGCACGACGTAGAACCTGCATGGGACCTCTGATGGTCTTGCCATACCGCATTTCAAAGGGTGAGAACCCCAGACTGTCTTGAGGTGCTTTCTTGGTTCTGCCTTTTGGCGCTGTTCTTTGGCATGTGTCACACGAGAGACAGTAACGTTTTATGTCTCCGACCAAACCTGGCCACCAGAACTCACACCTGATTCTATCAGTGGTTTTCTTCTGCCCGAGATGACCTGTCATCGGGTGGTCGTGCCCAAAAGAAAGCACTTTGCTTCTCATTTCTTTGGGAACAACGACTTTACTAGATTCACTCCCGGTTTTGTCGAGGGTTGTCCTGTACAAGATTTCTTTCTTGTATACATATTTCACACCGTGGAATGATTCTCCTGAAACAGCCATTTGGCGTACTTTTGCCAGTGTTTCATCATCATTCTGAGCCTTCTTGAGATCTTGCGGGGAATACATCTTGTGTGTATTTCTGTCATCATGACTAGTTCCCGGCACAGGTTTCTCATTCCGTTTTTTTTTTCTCTTCTCTTGCTTCCGTGTACTGACCGCCGCGTTGGTCTCACCTTGATACCAACTCGGGTCACGTACTGGAAACAAAGGGGTCTTCCTCTTGTTCTGGCCTACACCATACCATTTTCCTATGAGGACAGGATAAATGGGATCTTCGAGTATGACCACTTCGGTTTTGGCATCAAAATACGGACAGTCAATGTGGGCCACAGCTGTGGGACACAATTTCCGTGTTTTCTTCTCTGCGAGCGTAGTTTCTTTTTTCTTTGCCAAGTACCTTTCTTCAGGTATAAGGTCGGCCCTGACCATAATACCTGAGCATCCGGAATCGCGTAATGCTTTTACGATTCGGCCGTCTAATTTGATGAACACTTCCTCTTTGAAATCCTTCTTTTTGCACGACTTGCACAGCTTGTCAAGATGTACGGGGATTTCTTGTCCATCAAATTCATTTCGAACATGAACTGCGTGAACGCTTTCTCCCTTATTGGGACAAAATCGCGACAGGTGCCCTTTGCCCTTGCACAAAAAACAACAGCCTGTGGTTTTCAGTCTTTGTTTTTCATCATCGCTCACGTATTTATGTTCTTTCTGTGACGATTTCTCTTTCGCGTCACTTTCGACGACGTTCGAACCTTTCGTGTTCGAAAACGCGCTGCCGCTAGAATGGTTTTGGTGAGATTGCCGTGGCCTAATGTTCGAACGTGATTGTTCGTACTCCGTGGCAATTTCGCCCATTTCTTTCGCAGACTTCGGTTTCCGATCAAGTACGTGCAACATCACTTCGGTAGGGAAGGTGTTCTCTAATTGTTCTCTGAGAACTAGATCCTTCAGATCTGCCACATGTTCATCGCACTTGGCTAACTCGATCCATTTATCGAGGATGCGCTCAAGTTTGGTGACATGTTCTTTGTACGTGTCAGATGGGTTTCGCTTCAGCTGACGGAATTTCTTCCGATATTGATCTGCTGTCAGTTGAAATCCATCATACAACGCATTCTTCAAAGTGTTGTAGTTGCGCGCGTCTTCGAAACTGAGTTTTGCATAAATGGTTCTCGCCTTTCCTTTCAGGAAATACACCATCCTCGTAGCTTTGCGTTCGTCGTCGAGATGACAGTCGGTTGCATAATGTTCAAATTGTGCAAACCAACTCTCGATGTCGTCTTTGTCATCAAGAAAAGGGATTTTTGGGATAAAGTCGTCATCCCCACGACGCCTCGACGCGTTATTGTTGGCGTTGTCTCGGCGTGCTTCCGTTTGTATCCTCAACTGTTCTAGCTGAAACGCGCGATCGGCTTCTCGTTCACGTGCGCGTTCGAGAACTTCACGTTCACGTTCACGTTCCTCTCGTGCGCGTTCTTCACGTTCACGTTCGCGTTCGTGAACTTCACGTTCACGTTCACGTTCCTCTCGTGCGCGTTCTTCACGTTCACGTTCGCGTTCGTGAGCTTCTCGTTCCTCTCGTGCGCGTTCTTCAGCTACAAACTCACGCAAGTCTTTGCCTTCGAGTCCTAACTCTCGTCCTATCGCCAAAAGTTCGCGAGTCCACTCTAATCCGGATTTTTCAGGGTGGATCGGACCTGCACGTTCATTACTCGCAGCGGATACATAAGTCGTTACACGCGCGCCTAACGTCTGAGAATCATTATCGCTCGATTCTCCTTGGGTGTTGACATATGTGTCACCACCTTCAACATCTGAGACTACTGCCTCGGCCGTATTCTGGTTCTGCGGGTCAGCGTTCATTCTTGCTATATGCGCCCTAGTACTCGGGTGTTTGGATGTTTGCATATCCTTTACGTTAACTCACACACAGATATTCACTGAATCAAACTGCAAATACGTGATGCTCGGTTGAAAAACCGATTTGACTAAACTGCTTTTCACACACTATTTACTAGAGAGAGAAAACTCCCCCACTATAGAATGAAGTGTTACTTTAGTGAAGCTCACTTTGCTACTTGAATTCATGAACGTTCAACGTTACCTCAGTAAACGTTACGTGTCCCAATGACACGATTTCTCTGAACCATTCTAATATCCTTTTATAACCACGGATACCTAACACTAGAATTTATGGTTCTTCTGGTATATGTCAAACAATATACCGTTCTATCGAGTGAACTTCATTTTAATATCTCATCGGCGCTCCATCAACGTGGACCTTTCGCCTATATCAATATCAACTCGATTCTATCGCACAGTAAGTCGAAATAAGATTCTTCAATTATCTACTGCTGTATAGACAATAATCTAAATTTCCTAACCCTTACTCTTGGCGTTGTGAAGTGTGACTGTCTGCAGAATCAACTTCACTTCCACGGTCCTTCTGGACGAAGATGAGTGCTATCCCTCGTATATAACCCAATTCGCCCACCAACCTCCCACGGCGACCAACAATATTATAATTTTGTCGACTAAGGGACACAGGATGGCCTGACAGGGTGTTAGTCCACTGTCTTCTGTTATAGCTTTTTGTTTAGCACAGCCAAATAGGGGGAACTAAACTACTATAACATTAGTGCTTTACGTGAATTATTATAGTGACGTCAAAGCCTTGCGTCACTCTTCATTTGGATTATTCCCGTGTGCTGAAGCACACACGTCAGACTCTGTTATCGTTAAATGATGAACTAACTATAAACATGAATAAATACAAAAGTTGATTTATACGATGATGAACATGAACGGACGAACACACAAACGAAAAACGAATAGGGAATTTGTTTGAAGAAAATTTGTTTGGGGAAGCCAAATTGAAATTACGAGTTACAAAATCCCGGACGAAGCCCCCATATGTCACAGGTCAGTTTTCGTCAGCCTGTTTCTTTCTGCGTGCGCCTTCCAAAGGAAGTTTATGGAAGGAAAACACGCCGCCTTTTCGTATTAGCTAAAGAAACAGGTACTGCCTGGACTTTACTTTCCTTCACTCTTTCCCATGCTCTCGAAGTAGCGGAGAAAGGTCAACATTGGTTTACATAATTTAATACATGGATAGTGTTAATAAAATTCTTGCAATGCAGCACACATTAATCAGGTTAGTCTATATTTTTGCTAAATATCAGTATCGTACTAAATGTATCACACACTGTTCAAGCTAGGTCATGTTACTTGCATCTCAGCACACTCTGATCACATGTCTATTGCTGCTGGATTTCAATTCTGTCACGGTAATCTAACGTGACTCCGCTGCTGCAAACGTTCTTCATAATTTTCCCTTGGAGGACATCAAAACAAAAGGAATACACATAATGTTTATGAAGTTTTGACTTAGCTCGATGTCATTGAAAAGGTACTCGAGATGACTTGTAGCACTTGACTGGTCTAGAAGACCGCGCTCCTGGTTTGGTTCGTCACTCTTCTTCTCAAGACACCATCATCAAGTTAATAGCAGAAGTAGTCTGGTTACATCTCTCTCCACAATTACGGCAACATGAGGAAGAGGAAGATGAATGAATCAATTGGACCGTGGGTTCCTGAAACAGATCAAAGGGCCATATGTGTTACCTACACAGCCTGTCTAAAAGACTTGGTTTGTTCATGTTTTATTATCGTTCTCATTCTATTACTGTGTTTCGAAAAATGGGGATTTGGCAACAGCGCACATTCAAACGTACACAACTTGACAACAACACAATGTACATGACTGACACGATACACTCATCTCCGCCCAGGTCCCGTGGAACGATTGTCGATGCAATAATCACAGTCACTTACCTACAAAGACAGGGGAACGGCTTTTCCTCCAAGCGTTCTTCGCTCCATGGACTTGCGGAAAACGACCCTCTCGTGAAACGATTTTAGTTTACGTCAGTACACTTGGATACGTCACATGAATACGTCACTTGGCTACGTCGTGTAATGCGCGAGTAGTCTCGGTTGCCTATTCTATTCTTGACAGGTTCGCGCCTCATAATAATAATTCATGACACATGCATGCATAATAAAATAAAATAAAGTTTGTTTATGTGTGTGCTTGTTTGTGTTCTGTAAGATGGAGACCTGAAACTTTCCAGACAGGCGTCTTTCCAGAGCTCAAGTTATGAAGAACATGAACATTTCGCTATACGTAGTGGACAGGATATTAAGAAATACTTCATTGAAGAACGGTTCGGCGGCAAAATCGTCCGTATATGTCCGGAGAAAAGCCGCGAGCTTGTTTTTTTTGTTTACTTTATTTATTTTATTCCAACTGAAGAAAATTCTTTTATGATGTATTGATTTATTGACTTATGTATACATTTTAATATGCGCGTTTTAAATGTGTATTGTAATGTCATGTTTAGTTTGATATGTTAATGTTTTGTCTCCGCAGACACCTGTCCGGCAGGAACACAGTTGAACGGCTCGGACTGTGTCCCCTGTCCACGTGGCATGTACAGTGATGGAGTCCAACATGAGATCTGTGTCAGTTGTCCTGTTGGAAACACAACTGCCAACACGGGGTCTACATCTCTCAGCTCCTGTCATCAGAGTATGAACCGTGGAGAGAGAGAGAGAGAGAGAGAGAGAGAGAGTGAGAATGAGAGAGACGGAGAGAGACTCGAGGTGGAGAGAGAGAGAGAGAGAGAGAGAGAGAGAGAGAGAGAGAGAGAGAGAGAGAGAGAGAGAGAGAAGCGGGCAGGGTTATTTGTGTTTTTGTATGCTAACATGCGCGCGCAGTGTTTCTTTGTGTGTGTGTGTGTGTGTGGGTGGGGGTGTGTGTGCACGCATGCGTCTGTGTAGGCAGTGTGTGTGTTGTGTGTGTGTGTGTGTGTGTGTGCATGCATGCGTCTGTGGGTATGTGTTACTGTGTGTATGTGTGTGTGCATGCGTCTGTGGGTATGTGTTAGTGTGTGTGTGTCCGTGTGTGTGTGTGTGTGTGTGTGTGTGTGTGTGTGTGTGTGTGTGTGTGTGTGTGCGTGCGTGTGTTGGCCTGGCTGGTTGGTTGGTTGTTTGGTTTGCATTTGTGTTGGCATCTGGATGTGTGACGCTAAGTGAGAAGATAAGATCACAGCTGAGCATATTCCACCACTGTTTGGCAGGTAGTTTGTTCTGTTTTCAGCTGCCTGCGAACCAGGAAATTACAGAGACAGTGACACAAACACGTGTATGGAGTGTGACTACGGGTCATACCAGCCAGAAAAATGGCAAGACATGTGTATGCCGTGCAACACCAGCTACACTACCGAAAATAAGGGTTCCACCAGTGCTCAGCAGTGCATGTGTAAGTGTGATTTAGCATGTGACAGTTGCCGGTTTTAGTCCTCATGGAATAGCAAGTTTATTTTTGCTATATAAGCAGACACTTTGTTAGACACACAGGACATGATTTCAAAGTCATCATACAAACATACATATTTAATCACGTTATGGGTACAAAATATCAAGCTAGAATCAGAATGAAATCGTTTTATTTGTACTCACGACTTCATTTTTTTGTAAGAACAAGAACTTATTTTGACATCATTTCTGGTCAGGTTTAAATGAATCGAATACTATTCTTTAAGAATGTGTTTAATGTTTCCTCACCGGCTTTAAGAGATCTGAAGCATTATTCAAATTGTTGCACACAGGTATAGTTCGAACTCATACTCGCACTCAGAGTATTCAACAAGCCCGAAAAGCTGTGCCATCGCACATTCTGTCATATTTTGGTTGAGAATTGAAGACAAAGCTGTGGTGTGGTTTTTTTTCTTCTAAATTCAATGTACGTAGTGTTGAATGAGATCATACCGGTACCTGATTGGTCAAATAGGAGTTTGTGTACGTTTATTTTTGAAAGCTACTATTTTTGAATGTAAGTTACCCTATGCATAAATACAGTACTGGCTTTGTATTAGTCAGCTTGTAAATAAAAGAGAATGCCTGCCTCCTTCGAGGTACATTCTGTCTCTGAAAATGCACTGCTAGAATGTTGTGTGGGAGTTCATTTGCTTGCGACAAATCAATGTAGGGTAATGTGGTCTCATATTGGTATGGGGCTGGATGTAGACAGTACATATGCTCGCCTCAGTCCCCTCAAAAATAACAAGAGTTTCCATTCTTTCTTTTTCCCCACAATGTTTAGTTGTGTGTGAGGCCGGCAAAGAGAACCTGAGTGGTACAATGTGTTCACCTTGCAAGAAGGGATTTTACCGCGACGGCTCCGTGGAACAACGCTTTATGAACTGCACGGCTTGCAACGACACTTTCACCACCGAAGGTGAAAGCTCCAATTCCGCAGATGACTGCAAAATCAGTGAGTGTTCTCGTGCAGACCATTAACACTGTATGCATGTACAAATGGACACGAATTTTTACCGTTGTAGAAATCATGATGGAACCTTATTTTTACGTGTGTGTGTATGTGTGAGTCGAGTGTGTGTGTGTGTGTGGGGGGGGGGGGTGTGGGTGGGGGGTGGGTGGGGTAGTAGTGCGTGTGTGTAGTCTAGACATGTACGTGTGTGTGTTTTTGCCTGCGTCTGCTTGTGTGTGTGTGTGTGTGTGTGTGTGTGTGTGTGTGTGTGTGTGTGTACGTGTGTCAGTGTGTGTGTGTGTGTGTGTCTGTGCGTGTGTGTGAGTGTGTGTGTGCGTTTGTATAGGTGTGTGTGTGTGTGTGTGTGTGTGTGTGTGTGTGTGTGTGTGTATGTGCGTGTGTGTGTGTGCGTGTGTGATTTTGGAGATCGACATTTAAAATGTTGATCACACTTTCTTTATTGTATAGGCTTACAATGTGTTTTATTCTCAACGAGAATCTGGTACGGACGGAAAGCGTGAGACAGGGTTTGCATAAATATAGCTCAAACATTTCTTGCGAATAATTTCATGAAAGGACCTTACTTGATAAACCAGAAGTGAACTTTCACAATTGTCCTTTTTTGAAAGGAACTTGTTGGTATGCCAAGAGATCATGAGACAACAGAACATGTCACTTGTTTCCTGTTGTCCAACCTCGTTTAACTAGTACAGCTGTGTACGAGTAAATAAACAAAATGTAATGCTAAAAAAGCCAGATTAAATGTAAACATTCTAAGATTGTGCGAACAGATTATAACGGTCACCTCAGAGGTATTTTCGACCTGTAATCAGAACTGTAGCATGCCTTAGTAAATCTTCTCAAGGCCGGACTAGGGGGGGGGGGGGGGGTTATAGGGGTTGCGCAACCCCCCCCCCCCCCCCCTGGCTTAAGCATGTACCTCCCAAACGCATCGGGATCATCATGAAATCCGAGGAGAAATCGCACCTTTCACCCCCTCATCTCTTCATTGCCAATACAGCTTGCTGTCGAATTTACCTTTTTCGTTCAAGGAGAGGCTTCCTTTCCCTCCAGAAACATCAAACAAGTCGCGTAAGGCGAAAATACAATATTTAGTCAAGTAGCTGTCGAACTCACAGAATGAAACTGAACGCAATGCAACGCAGCAAGACCGTATACTCGTAGTCCACCGCTCACGGCATAGGCAGTGAAATTGACAAGAAGAGCGGGGTAGTAGTTGCGCTAAGAAGGATAGCACGCTTGTCGGTACCTCTCTTTGTTTTAACTTTCTGAGCGTGTTTTTAATCCAAACATATCATATCTATATGTTTTTGGAATCAGGAACCGACAAGGAATAAGATGAAAGTGTTTTTAAATTGATTTGGACACTTTAATTTTGATAATAATGTTTATATATTTAATTTTCAGAGCTTGTTTTTAATCCAAATATAACATATTTATATGTTTTTGGAGTCAGCAAATGATGGAGAATAAGATAAACGTAAATTTGGATCGTTTTATAAATTTTTATTTTTTTTTACAATTTTCAGATTTTTAATGACCAAAGTCATTAATTAATGTTTAAGCCACCAAGCTGAAATGCAATACCGAAGTCCGGGCTTCGTCGAAGATTACTTGACCAAAATTTCAACCAATTTGGTTGAAAAATGAGGGCGTGACAGTGCCGCCTCAACTTTCACGAAAAGCCGGATATGACGTCATCAAAGACATTTATCAAAAAAATGAAAAAAACATTCGGGGATTTCATACCCAGGAACTCTCATGTCAAATTTCATAAAGATCGGTCCAGTAGTTTAGTCTGAATCGCTCTACACACACACACAGACAGACAGACAGACACACACACGCACATACACCACGACCCTCGTTTCGATTCCCCCTCGATGTTAAAATATTTAGTCAAAACTTGACTAAATATAAAAACGTTCAGCTTCAAGGGGGCGAAGCCCCCTTGCAACCCCCACCAAGAGGGCTTCGCCCTCTGGACCCCCATCTGTAACCCACCCACCCCCCCTCGTACTTACCTAGTCCGGCCCTGCTTCTAACTCCAATGTCTTTTTTGTCAGGAATGTGTCATGCTGGCAGTTACCGCAATGAGACAGACAACGAGTGTTACGCGTGCCCTATGGGAGAGTATCAACCAGACAGCCTGCAGACAGCCTGCTTGACTTGCCCCAGGAACCTCACCACTGAGCAGGAGAGCAGTGACAACATGACCCAGTGTGTCTGTACGTATCTTTATTTGCTGTTCCATCCAATCCAAAATGGTGTTCTTATAAACGCTGTGTGCTGATACATACCCTGAATAGGTAGTGTGCACCTTCAGTTGTTAACCGTTGTTTTGTACTTAATATGATTGCTTAAAATAAGCATCATATTCTTGAGTTTAATAGTAATCGTAAAATCCATGCATTTTTTCTTGTCATGATAAAAATGTAATAAAGTATTGTTTAAACCAAATGTAGTGTGCTGATACCGTATAAAGATGCGTTTTACAGAACACTAGTAACTTGAGATGTTTTTGATCATTATCAGGTTTAGGATTGCACGTGGTAACAGCGTGACACCGCACAAAGATACGTTTCGTAACAGAAGTTGAACACGAGTAACATGCTTTCAATAACAGTTTGCACATGGTAACAGCGTGTTAGTCGCTATCCTGCTAGTCACGCAGCGCGATTGAAGGTAATCTGAGTGGATAGTCCTATGCCACCATGTGAGTTACTTCACCTGAATGCACCCCTTCTTTCTGACCGAGTCTACCAATCAAACAGCTCTCATACTCGTAACTAAGCTGCAACCATTCGCGGTCCCGACACTACAAAGTTACCTGCGACAGCAATTGTAAATCAAAGCCGTTCTTAATTGACTGCTTGACTACTGAAAACTCATACACTGTTTAATACAACTGAAGTGCCGTTTTACAGGCAGGCCTCTCTGTCAGGGGACGATGCTGTTGAAAGGAGTTGCATGACAGAGCAAGATGAGCATTTATGTTTTGTATGTTTCAGTCTATTGTGCGGAAGGTTACCAAGTGATGTCTGCTGAAAAAGAGACATGCCAGGCGTGTGAAAGAGGAAAGTACAAGACCAACGTAGGAGCTGCTAAATTTGGAATGTGCCAGTCGTGTACTGTCAATCAGTTTACGGACGATGAGGCCTCTGTTTCCGCTGCTTATTGTAGCATCCGTACGTCGTTATTCATTTCTCAGTTTAAATACTGTTTTTGTCTTCTTTTTAAGGTGTTTCTGTCTCTGACTATTTTTGTATTTGTGTAACTTATTATAATGTTGCCATCTGTAAAAAGACATAAAGGCAAGCTTCATTTGTTTTCACTTATTAATTGCCATTGGCAGTGTAATAATAATTGTTTTAACAAGGACGAATGTACCTCCACACGCTGTTAATTCATTTTAGTCAGGCAGTGTACGACATTCAGTGCCAAAGTGATTAATTGTAACTTTGACGGTCTCTCTTAAACAGGGTTTTTTGTTTCCAGCTTTCAATACAAGTATTTTGCAAATGATCAGATTCAAAATTGCATTCAAGTTTTGGCTATAGGGTCTCTTCAAACCAAAGGAACCAAAAGCATGTAGAACTTACGTGTGACGTTTTTTTTTATCATTATTTAAGTTCCGAGTTGATTATTCTGGTTCATGTTGTGTCTCAGTTGTGTGTTTGCATGTGTGTCTGGGTGTATGTATGTGTGACTTTCTACCTGGTAATACCTGACTGTTTCGTTGTCTGCTTGCTTACCTCTCTCTCCCTCTCCCCCCTATCTCTCTCTCTCTCTCTCTCTCTCTTTCTCTCTCTCTCTCCCTTTCTCTCTTCCACACTGAGTCTATGAATATCTTTCTCTCTCTCTCTCTCTCTCTCTCTCTCTCTCTCTCTCTCTCTCTCTCTCTCTCTCTCTCTTTTACTTTGTTATTGTGTTGTTTGTTTGGTTGTTTGTTCGTTTGCTTTGCTTATTTGTCCGGTTGTCTGTTTGCTTGTTTGTTCGTTTCGTTTTCATATTAATTTGTCCGGTTGTTTTACTTATTTATCATTTATAAGAAATGTGTATTAGAAGTAAGAACCGGTTGAAAGAAAAGGCGTAGCCTTTAACCTCTATCCTTGAAAAATAAAGTTCCATCATCATCATCATCATCATCATCTCTCTCTCTCTCTCTCTCTCTCTCTCTCTCTCTCTCTCTTAGAAACTGGTTTGTTAGTTTATATTAATGAATCATTAACCTACAAGCGTCTTGAAAAACTTGAATCTCATGGAATAGAATCCATTTGGGTGGAAATATGCTTACAAAAATCAGCATCAATTATTGTTGGATTCTGTTACAGAAACCCAGCAGAGAAGGTAAACTGGTGTGATAAATTCATGGACATGATGGATGCAGTTTTAAATGAATCAAAAGAAATCATTCTTCTTGGAGACTTTAATATCGATCTTCTGAAGCAAAATAAGAATTGGTTGGAAACACTAAATCTATTAAATTTACATCAAATGATTCAAAAACCTACTCGTATTACTTCCACCTCTAAAACACTTATTGATCATATCTATGTTTCTGAAAAACGTCATATTAAAGAAACATGTGTACCATGTTTTGCTGTGAGTGACCATTTTCCCATTTGTACCACATGGTCTCGTAAAGGGGTAAAAATTCCAAAAACAGGTCACAAAACAATTCTCTCATTTCAATGAAAGTGGATTTCTTTCTGATCTAAAAAATAGTCCACTCACAAATACTTACAATTTTACAAACCCTGACCAAGCTTTGGATTTTTGGATATCTATATTCATTAATATTTATAACAAACACGCACCCCTTAAAACACATCGAATCAAGCAGATTGAAAAACCTAAATGGATCGACAAAGACATAGAAAATGCAGCAAATTACCGTGATTTTTTAAAAGAACATGGTACACATGAAGAGTACAAACAACAAAGAAATAAAGTGAACTCCCTGAAACGAAAACGTAAACAACAATATTTTCAAAACCTCATTACATCTAAACAAGATTCAAAATCTATTTGGAAAGCAATTAACCAACTCACAAACAAAGACATTGCAAATAAATCCTCACAAGTTATTAATATTTCTGTAGATACACTTAATGAACATTTCTCAAAAATTGCCGATAAAGTGATTTCTTATGATCGGACAGAATCAAATGATTTAAAACTTTTGAAAGAATACTGCAATTCCAAACATATCCATGTTCATCATGCATTGCAACCAATGACTATATTGGATGTTTACTCTCAGCTACAACATCTTAAACAAAGCGGAACACGTGACATAGATGGGCTTGATGCAAAAATTATAAAAATGGCAGCTCCAATAATCACGGATACATTAACTTTCATTTATAACATATGTATCGACCAATGCTGTTTTCCAAGTAAATTCAAACAGGCTAAAGTGATTCCTCTTTTTAAATCGGGGGATACTACAAATCCTTCAAATTACAGACCAATATCAATTCTATCAATCCTTTCAAAGCCTCTTGAAAAACATATCAATAAGCATATTCTTTTGCACTTTGAGGACAACAAATTGATACATGATAAGCAATCAGGTTTTAGGAAAAAACACTCATGTCAAACAGCGCTGATTAGCTTAGTTGACCAATGGCTAAACAACATTAATAGTAACCAGTTCTGTGCTGCTCTATTTGTTGACTTTGCTAAAGCTTTTGACCTAATTGACCATAAACTCCTTATCAAAAAGCTTGAGATTTATGGTTTGGCAACTGATTCTGTTAAATTGTTAAAATCTTTCCTGTCAGACAGACAGCAAAGTACTTATCTGAATCAATCATACTCTTGTAAACAAACAGTAAGGTTTGGAGTTCCACAAGGTTCTATTCTTGGTCCTTTACTATTTTCTATCTATATTAATGACCTACCATTATTTGTTAAATGTATGTGTGAACTATTTGCAGATGATACTACAATTCATTCTAGTCACAAAGATCTAAGTGAGCTAGCAAGAGTCCTCCAAGAAAACATTGATCGATTGCTGGAATGGTCAGAACTAAACCATATGTCACTGAACCCAAATAAAACTAAATGCATGCTTCTAACCACTAGACAAAAACGACAAAATCTATCATCAAAATTTCCTAAACTACAAATACAAAATCAAGATGTAACTGAAGTTGATAACCATAAGGTTTTGGGAATAACCATTGATAATAATCTGTCTTGGTCAAAACATTTAGATACACTTTGTAAAAATACTTCTAAAAAAATATATCAGTTATCAAAAATTAAACACTTTCTAGACCTACGCACACGGAAACTGTTTTTTCAGGCATATATTCAATCAACTATTGATTATGCGTCCACAGTGTGGGACTCTGCAAGTGCAAACACTTTGAAACACTTATGCTTTTTACATAGACGAGCTGTAAAATTAATTCTTTTAAAAAATGCATCTCTCTCTATGTCTGATTATAACAAATTAAAGATTCTTCCTATCAAATCACGATTCATCTACAACAAAGGTGTAATGATGCATAGAATTATGTCAGGGAATGCACCTACATTCATTGCCTCAGATTTCAAACTGAATAATTCAATAAAACTAAACAAATTAATTACCCCAACCCCTAGAATTGACCTTTACAAATCAAGTCTTTCTTATTCTGGCGCCTTATTGTGGAACTCCATTCCTGATTTAATTAAAATGCAATTCAGTGAAACTTCCTTCAAAGAAATGTATATGCTGTTTCTCTTGGAAACAAGTAAATAATTATGTGATAATAATACATCATTGCTTGATATTCATAATGCATTTTGAATGTCTTTTTAACTGTTTGACATGTTAATTATATACATTGTATTGTAATTAACTTAACTTCTATTTCTTCTTGTTATTAATCGAGTTACCCTCAATGGGCGAGGGCCGGACGAAAAAAAGCATGTATATTATTTTTGCTTATTCTGTTACCCTCGATAAATAAATAAAGTTCAAAGTTCAAAGTTCTCTCTCTCTCTCTCACCTCCGGCCTCTCCTTCACCCCCCCCCTCCCCAATGTCCTCCCTCAACAGTTTTATTTTGTGTGCAGCTAAATGTGAGGCAGGCCAGGACATTATGGGTATTGGTTGTTTGAACTGCCCAGTCAACACCTACCAGCCTATGGCCAACCCTAAGAGCAGCACTGATTGTATGGCTTGTGGCCCTGGCAAAGGCACGAAAGAAGACAAACGGACGTCATTAACTGACTGTCTGCGTAAGTGTTTATTGCATTATGTGACGGCATGAGAGTGAGAGAGCATTTAAGGCTCAAATATGGCTTGATATAAATCAGTTCCGAGAGATGTGAAATTAAGGAAAGTTTGTGAACACAAGTAAATAGGTTCAGCGTCTTTAATCCAGTACTGTTGCTGCTTGTTTTCTTGGGTTGAAGCTAGTGATGAATTTATGACAGTTGTTATGTGATCGTGAACAAGTTGCTGTGACCTATGTTGGCTTTATGAAATAATTAAGTTCATGTGTGTTCACAGCTGTCTGTGATGCTGGCAACCAATACAACATGACCATGATGTCCTGTCAGCTGTGTCCCCTGGGCACGTTCAACACGGGAAACGACACTCAGCGCTTCGAGCAGTGTGAGGCTTGCCCTGTTGGCTATGTTACTGTGGGTGAGATGATGGGGGCCACCAGCATTGATAACTGCACCCTGCGTAAGTTTGTTCTCCTTTATTCGTTGTGTATTGAATTTGTTTTTAATTATTTTGTTTTGCGTATTTGTAACTTTGAATGGATATTATTGGAAATAAGGGGATCGTTAATTGTGTAGTGAATGTTTATATTTCAGTCTGTCTTTTTTCTCTTTGATGACTGGATTGTTGTTGTTGTTGTTGTTGTTGTTGTTGTTGTTGTTGTTGTTGTTGTTGTTGTTGTTACCTGCTCGCTCAGGTTTGGCTTCTTGCTTTGTTATTCGTATTTTGTTTTTAGCAGAAACTAAGCTGCACAGACTTTTTTTTTAGAAACATGTGTTCTTTTGAGTTATTTTAAGTGATGTGTGAAGAAAAGTGACTTTTCCTATTGTTTGGTGTTGTGTCAACAGGAGACTGCCCTCCTGGAATGTACATCAGTGGCTCTGGCTGCTTGTCTTGCCCTGTTGGAACCTACCAAGACATACCGCGCCAGACAACATGCAAAGCTTGCAGAGAAAACACCAACACATCTGGGGAAGGCAAAGCTGATGCAAATGAATGCACAAGTATGTTGTTGTGATGCTTTTATGCTCGAAGATTGTTTAATTTGAGGTATGCTCTGAACACACTGAATATATTCTGATGATTCGGTATGCTTTCTTGCGCATACAATAATGCTTTTCCCTTTACATGAAAGCTCAACATCTGTTTCCAAAGCCTTATTATAGTAGTAGGCCACAGAGCTAAATTTAGTGTTGCCAGCGACACCGGATGTAGTTCAGGCACGAAAAGAAAGAGATACATTAATTTTGTCACGCCCGCATACATGCAGATGTTGGCCTTTGAAGGTTCAAGCAGTCATGTGTGCCGTTCACTCCATGTTGCAGTATCTTGCTTTACTGGACAGGAGCAAGAGGTCGGTTCAGAAAACTGCATACCCTGTCGAGAAGACCATGTGAAGGAAACTCCAGGTCCTGGCAGGTGTGACCAGTGCAAAGGGAACTTCACTGCTAACGATGTCCGGACCGACTGTGATGTCTGTATGTGACAGCCTATTTTTTAAATCTTGGTAGTATTTATCTTGTTTATCTTTCTAAGTGTTTATACTTTGTTTCCAGAGTTTGGTGTTTCTACCCAGCTATCTTTATTTGCAGTGCACAAGTTTTGCAGTATACCCTGCAGAAAATTCTTCATAACCAGTTAACTGATAAGATTATATGTGAGTTCTGCCCGCATTTATAGTGTCCATGTGCCCCATTGCCAGTGTAGCCGATGAACAAAGGATGATATATAGTTTCATGAATGCATGAGGAGAATCAAATTGTAGTTTTTTTCGTTCAAGAGGCAAGTATAAATCCGCTGTTTTCAGGTAATCAAATGTCTTACATCTCACTATAAAAAAAAGATGTTGCCCAATTTACAGCTTAGTTAGAACTGTTGCTGCATCTTGTTGTTGGGTAATTAACAGTGGCTGATTTAAGGCAAGCACCGAGAGAATGGCCATCAAACACTGGTGCTTTTCAAGGCATATATATGGTACTATATTGTTAAAATAGATGTTCACAGAAATCCACGAAAAAACAGATTAGAAGAAACAGCGAAACACTGTGCCTTTGGTGGAAAGGAGATTTATCACTTGGGCAATGCTGCATATTGAGTGAGAGAGGAAGCTAAGTGAATTAGTAAATTTAGCAGTTTGCTTCAAGCTCATTCTTATCTGATAGGGAAGGGACTGCGTTCACTCACGACAGCGCATGCTCATTGAAATTAGCATGAGGTGTCGAGAGACTTGTTCAACTCTCATTGTGTTTTGAACGTTTCCTAAAACTCCCTTGTTACAAGATCTTACTGCAGTCGTACTCTAGTTTCTCTCTCTTGTTTTATACTTCCATAATATTACTCCAAAAGAGTAGAATTATTTGTGATTTTGTGTCGATGCATTGACTGTTTAAGTGGTTTTGTTTTGCTTTCCACAGTGTTCTGTGACAAAGGATTCAAGTACAACGCTGCAGGCCCTCCTTGTGATCCCTGTGAAATGGGAACATACAAGGACATGAGAGCAAATGCCACTGAGTGTATGCCATGTCCCACAAACACGACCACTGCTGGAGTGGCCTCAACATCCGTGGGAGACTGCAACAAAGGTAAACGCCATGTTTTGTGGAAAGTCATAAAATGAGTTGACCATGCCAGTGTTTGGGCTACGTGAAGATTTGATGCCATTATGTATACTTGCATACTGAATTAGTCCAAGAGTTGTGAACAGTTAACGTCCATTTGCACTTTCAGTGTAAGGTTTCTTACATGTTGGCTTGATATGTCTCTAGACGCATGCGTATTAATCAGATATTAATAATGAATGAAAACACCTCGTATGAAGGGAATTGCTTTCCTGGGCGACTTCAGGGTAATTCCCTTCATCAGCTATTGCTCCCTTTCCCTTAAAATGTTTGTTATATTATAATCCTTTACTGTGAGTATTTTTTGTGGTGCTTGTGAAATTGTACAAAGGATACTGTGTAGGATATGTAGACTCTCTAATGGCCGTACATTCATGCATGCAACATACTGCAGTACATAACGCACACAACCCATCTCTTTTCTTCCGATTATTGCATACCAGTGTTGTTGTTTTTTTCTCACGTGATTTACACGTCAGGAGCGGATCAGTTCATTTTAGGGGGGGGGGGGGGGTTCCAAAAGTATATAGTGAAGATATGGGTGTGAAGGCGCCTAGCTTGCTAGGGGGGTCCGGGGGCATGCCCCCCCCCCCCCGGAAAATGTTGAAAAAAAGGATGCAAAATGGTGCAATCTGGTGCATTCTGAGGATGATCATTACCAGTTTCAGGCAGCAGATTTTGTCACTGATTAATACCCCAAAAATTGAAACTCAATGTAAAATAAAGAAATGCACCATAAAAATATTTTTATTTTTTGGCTGTTTTTTTTTCCAGAAACCCCAGAAACCCCTCCCCCCCCCCCCCTCGTCCGCCCCTGCACGTGGCCCACTTAGAGAATAGATATGGGTACCTAGATTGTTGGTCGCCGAAAAATGTGTGTCGTGCTTTTAATGTTGTAGTATTTTAACAGCTTGAGGCACCAGAAGAAGGGGGAGGGGGGGTATCGCATCTAGGCAACAACAAAAAACGTTTGCATGAAACAATTTTAGATTCCTTCCTGTATAAAAAGCTAATGTTGTGAACCTGTGTGTGTGTATTTCCAGCAAAATGTGACAAAGGTTTCTACTCCCCTGATGATACACTGCCCTGCCTGGCATGTCCTGTCGGGAAATATAAGAATGCCACTGGTAACATGAACTGCACAGACTGTAGTGCTGGCCTCACTACAGACAGTGTGGCCAGTACAGAGGCCAGCCAGTGTTCTCTCAGTGAGTGTAGCATACGCAGCGCAGTAGAAACGCGAATAAACACATAATGAAAATGAGGTCTTTAAATAGATGTCTTAACATAGAAATCACAAAAAGTAGAAAGGGTTACAACATATTAGCGTTTAATTGACCAAGAATAAGAATAAGAGACTGCAGGTGAGTCTCTATATTTCTTGTAAGTATATTTGTATTGTTATCTTATTCAATTTATCAGACCCATTTTTGTTTTGTCCTGAACAAAACGTTCCACAAATGTAACCTTTCTTGGGTTTTTGTTATTCTTGATTTGAAACGTTTTGGATTTCTTAAAATGGGGATGTACCTGTGGTACTATATGATGTCCACAAAGGAAACAAGTGTAAATTGTTGCAACACTAAGGCATTAGTGAAACAATAAATTCGAATTACTTACAATGATTTTATTAGAAAAGCAGATTGATGAGCAGAAATAAATATAAAGGCCACCATAGACTTTTGATGAGTTTCAGGTAAAAAGCGTTTCCCAAAGGTTCACCAGATTTCAGACCAATTCTCGGTTGCAGCACCTATTTGCAGAGCTTTAGGAATGTATAAATTCTGTATGGGATTAAGACAATCATAACTGAGCAAACACATTTTGACAGACAGCTTACTGGCATCAGTCTTTTGCATTGCCTTCCGTGATTTAAGTATGTGAATGGTGCCCATTGTGCTTATGCTCATTGCTTCTATCGCTTCATGTTTCAGATATTTGCCCAGTGGGTCAATATAGGGACATGGTCAACCAATGTGTAAACTGTGCAGTGGGATTCTACCAAAATGAAACAGGACAGACAGAGTGCATGATGTGTCCTACTGGTTACACAACTGGTGGTACTGGTGCTGACAATCAAAACGATTGTAAAAGTAGGTTGAAGATGTCTTTTTGTTTGGATTACATGTATTTCAATGTGTTGAATAACCGTGTTTGAGCTTTTTTGTTACTTGTGTTTACAATTAGCCTGTAAACTCAGTCTTGCTTTCACCGGATTGTTGTGTGTGTGGTTTTAAATTTTTATTTTTTTTAGATATTCAGTTCTGGGGAATTGGATTTCTGTGCTTTTCAATGGATATTTTAAACACCTTGGCGTATTACTAAAGTGTTAGTTAAGATCTGTTGAAGTTAGGGTTAAGCTCGCCTCCTTTCATAGCCCCTCTTTACACGAAATATGAATACCAATCTATATGTGCTCATCAACCTGTGACACATCCGAAAGATGTCTCAGTGGTGGACATCCTTCCTTTCCATGAGAAATACTTCTGAACTTATAAGAGGCCAGGTTGCCTGTTTCGTGAAAAAATGAACACATTTGTTCAATGGAACCAGTGGTTGTTATTGAGATTTAAGGAAAATAAAGTTAACAGCCGAGGTGTAAGCTAGCGCTCGTGACATTGGACGTAAAATGTATGTACATCAAAAGTCGTGTTTGCAGTTGTGTGCTCAGCGGGCTTGTATCGGAACGACACAACCAACATGTGTGAGCAGTGCCCTGTGGGGCAGTACCAGGAAAGTGAGGGACAGACAGAATGCTCCATGTGTTCTGCCGACTATACCACGGCTGATGCTGGGTCCAACAGTAGCACAGACTGTTACGGTGAGTGTAAGCTTGGCATTGGAACTATGAGTGCATGATTTGCAAAACGGAATATTTTCATTGGAATTATAATTTTAAACAAGTCGCGTAAGGCGAAAATACAACATTTAGTCAAGTAGCTGTCGAACTCACAGAATGAAACTGAACGCAATGCAATGCAGCAAGACCGTAACTATACTCGTAGCATCGTCAGTCCACCGCTCATACTCCGTCACGGCGGAGGGCTGACCGTGCACCCAAAAGCGGACTCTACCAAATGGGTATTTTTTGAAAGCTTGGGACCTGCCAAACATAAAAATCGATGTTAACAAGAAATATTCAAGGGCGCACTTTCTCTTCTCAGTCAAAATTCAACTATACCCTGAAGAGTGATGCACGAGCATTTCAGACGCTTGCCTCTGAAAAAAGAAGTTCTCAGCCAAATTACGAACTCAAACTGGTACATTTTGCATATAAATGTGTTAGTTGGTATCTTTTGATTATCACAAAACAATTTTCGACTGCTTTGGCCGAGGATGCTGGTGACAGTATCATTATTATGAACCCTACCCTAAATCCAGGAAAGACTTCGTCCAAAATGTAGGTAAGTTTTCATTAAAAATAAATTCACACAAGACTAGTATTGTTGTTTGGCTTCAATGGATATATTTTCGTCAAGTATGATGTCTTTACATAATATCTGTATAATATGAATGGATTTGAACCATATACTATGTCATTATGACCTTCCAATCTTCCTAACCCCCAGCCCAGTAAAGCGTGCGAGACGTTTCCTGAACAAATGTCGCTTTGTGGTGCGAGTTCAGTGTGACATGATTAGTTTCCAGAACCCCATTTCTGACTTTCAAAGTTTATCTACATACATTTAGCAATGCACGAGCAAAATATGACAACTTAATGGTGCCGTTTGGTTTAATGCTATGGTAAAATTGCTAGTGATAGTGTTTACAGCTTGAAACAAAACATAACAGATGGGAATAGTCTTCCTCAATCTGGTTCAGAGCATAATGTATTTCTATTTTCAGAGGTAGCATTATTTCTGATAAGAGCTAGAGCCAATATAATGATGCTGAATATTTGAAAAATGAACTTTGTGACTCATCTGAGTAGCAAGAGAGCCTTCGTGATCGTCAGCGTAAGGCTGGCTGTCTTCAAGGCAATTCCTTGATGAACAACCACTGCGTTCGATTATTCGCCCGTTTCTTAAGCTAGAGCTTTGAGACTTTACACGCGTCTAGGGCTACATGAACGCTTTACAATACGTAAAATATAGTTGACTCTCGCGTTATTTAAAGGTCACAACAAGGTCATTACCAGGCAAAACCGAGGGAAAACCGAAGGAAAGTACTATTTTCTGCAACTGTTTGCAAGAAAAAGATTTCAAATTCAATTGTTTCTTGGGATTAACGCATCTCTAGACATGACAATATTCCGATTATCAGACATCAATTGTGGAGGTCACGACTAGGTCATTACCGGGTAAAAACGAGGGAAACCCGAGGGAAAATACAATTTTCTGCAATTTGTGTGTAAGTAAAAGCTTTCAAACTCCATCTTCTTCTGGTATTGGCGCATCTCTAGGCATGACAATCATCTGATTAACAGTCCTCAATTTTCAAGGTCACAACAAGGTTATTACCAGATAGAACCGAGAGAAAACCGAGGGAAAATACCATTTTCTATAACTTTTTTGTAAGTAAGAGCTTATAAACTCCATCTTCTTCTGGGATTAGCGCTGATTTCAATGACCCTGAAGTCCGAGGAAAGTTTTCTTGACCCATGCCTACTTTGAAGGTCATGACAAGGTCAAATTTACACGTTTTCTATTTGGGAATATCTTTTACGATCAAATAAAATACTTTCTGGACGTCAGCTATTTTCGAAGCTAAAGCTTAATTACAACTTTGCACACGTCTTGGGATTTATGAGACATAACGCAAATATTGTTGACTCTCGTAATATTTAAAGGTCACACAACAAGGTCATCACCAGGTAAAACCGAAGAAAAACCGAGGGAAAGTACCATTTTCTGCAACTGTTTGTAAGAATGAACTTTCAAATTCAATTGTTTCCTGGGATTAGCGCATCTCTAGACATGACAATCATCTGATTAACAGTCATGAATTGTGGAGGTCACGACAAGGTCATTACTGGGGAAAACCGAGGGAAAATACCATTTTCTGCAACTTGTGTGTAAGTAAATGCTTTCAAACTCCATCTTCTTCTGGTATTGGCGCATCTCTAGACATGACAATCATCTGATTAACAGTCCTAAATTTTCAAGGTCACAACAAGGTCATTACCAGATAAAACCGATGGAAAACCGAGGGAAAATACCATTTTCTGCAACTTTTTTGTAAGTAAGAGCTTATAAACTCCATCTTCTTCTAGGATTAGCGCTGATTTCAATGACCCTGAAGTCTTTGGAAAGTTTTCTTGACCCATGCAATGTTTGAAGGTCATGACAAGGATGGGATTTTACACACGTGTAGGGCATTATAAGACATGAAACAAATATTGTTGACTCTCGTAATATTTAAAGGTCACACAACAAGGTCATTACTGGGTAAAACGACGGAAAATATATCAACTTTATGACTCGTCTGAGTGCCAGGACAGCCGGTGTGATCCTCAGAGTCAGGCTTGCAGACCGCAAGGCTATCGGTAGATGAACACCTTAACATTGACTTTTTCTTCTCTCTCCCCTTCTCTTCTACCCCTATTACATCCAGCCCCGCCCACCCCCCTAGAGCCCCTGTGGGCGAAGGAAGATGTCATGAATCTGCCTCAACAGCTTTAGCTTAGAAAATAGCCGAACACAAATAGAAAACGTGTAAACTTGACCTTGTCATGACCTTCAAACTAGCATGGGCCAAGAAAACTTTCCTCGGACTTCAGGGTCATAGAAATCAGCGCTAATCCCAGAAGAAGATGGAGTTTATAAGCTCTTACTTACAAAAAAGTTATAGAAAATGGTATTTTTTCTCGGTTTTCTCTCGGTTCTATCTGGTAATGACCTGGTAGTGACCTTGAAAATTGAGGACTGTTAATCAGATGATTGTCATGCCTAGAGATGCGCCAATACCAGAAGAAGATGGAGTTTGAAAGCTTTTAATTTCACACAAGTTGCAGAAAATGGTATTTTCCCTCGGTTTTCCCTCGTTTTTGCCTGGTAATGACCTTGTCGTGACCTCCACAATTGATGTCTGATAATCGGAAGATTGTCATGTCTAGAGATGCGTTAATCCCCCCCAAAAAATTGAATTTGAAAGCTTTTTCTAACAAACAGTTGCAGAAAATGGTACTTTCCGTCGGTTTTCCCTCGTTTTTGCCTGGTAATGACCTTGTTGTGACCTTTAAATAACGCGAGAGTCAACTATATTGTATGTATTGTAAAGCGTTCATGTAGCCCTAGACGCGTGTAAAGTTTCAAAGCTCTAGCTTAAGAAACGGGCGAATAATCGAACGCAGTGTTAAGTTGTTCATCTAGGAATTGCCTTGAAGACAGCCAGCCTTACGCTGACGATCACGAAAGCTCTTCTGCTACTCAGATGAGTCACAAAGTTCATTTTTCAAATATTCAGCATCATTATTTTGGCTCTAGCTCTTATCAGAAATAATGCTACCTCTGAAAATAGAAATACATTATGCTCTGAACCAGATTGAGGAAGACTACTCCGCTCTGTTATGTTTTGTTTCAAGCTGTAAACACTATCACAAGAATTTTTACCATAGCATTAAACCAAAAGGCACCATTAAGTTGTCATATTTTGCTCGTGCATTGCTAAATGTATGTAGATAAACTTCGAAAGTCAGAAATGGGGTTCTGGAAACTAATCATGTCACACTGAACTCGCACCACAAAGCGACATTTGTTCAGGAAACGTCTCGCACGCTTTACTGGGCTGGGGGTTAGGAAGATTGGAAGGTCATAGTGACATAGTATATGGTTCAAATCCATTCATATTTTACAGATATTATGTAAAGACATCATATTTGACGAAAATATATCCATTGAAGCCAAACAACAATACTAGTCTTGTGTGAAATTATTTTTAATGAAAACTTACCTACATTTTGGACGACGTCTTTCCTGGATTTAGGGTAGGGTTCATAATAATGATACTGTCACCAGCATCCTCGGCCAAAGCAGTCGAAAATTGTTTTGTGATAATCAAAAGATACCAACTAACACATTTATATGTAAAACGTACCAGTTCGAGTTCGTAATTTGGCTGAGAACTTCTTTTTTCAGAGGCAAGCGTCCGAAATGCTTGTGCATCACTCTTCAGGGTATAGTTGAATTTTGACTGAAAAGAGAAAGTGCGCCCTTGAATATTTCTTGTTAACATCGATTGTTATGTTCGGCAGGCCCCAAGCTTTCAAAAAATACCCATTTGGTTGAGTCCGCTTTTGGGTGCACGGTCAGCCCTCCGCCGTGACGGAGTATCACGGCAAAGGCCGTGAAATTGACAAGAAGAGCGGGGTAGTAGTTGCGCTGAGAAGGATAGCACGCTTTTCTGTACCTCTCTTCGTTTTAACTTTCTGAGCGTGTTTTTAATCCAAACATATCATATCTATATGTTTTTGGAATCAGGAACCGACAAGGAATAAGATGAAAGTGTTTTTAAATTGATTTCGAAAATTTAATTTTGATAATAATTTTTATATATTTAATTTTCAGAGCTTGTTTTTAATCCAAATATAACATATTTCTATGTTTTTGGAATCAGCAAATGATACTAAGAGAATAAGATGAACGTAAATTTGGATCGTTTTATAAAAAAAAAATTGTTTTACAATTTTCTGATTTTTAATGACCAAATTCATTAATTAATTTTTAAGCCACCACGCTGAAATGCAATACCGAAGTCCGAGCTTCGTCGAAGAATACTTGACCAAAATTTCAACCAATTTGGTTGAAAAATGAGAGCGTGACAGTGCCGCCTCAACTTTCACGAAAAGCCGGATATGACGTCATCAAAGACATTTATTGAAAAAATGAAAAAAACGTATGGGGATTTCATACCCAGGAACTCTCATGTCAAATTTCATAAAGATCGGTCCAGTAGTTTAGTCTGAATCGCTCTACACACACACACAGACAGACACACACACACACACACACACACACACACACACACACACACACACACACACACACACACACACACACACACGCACGCACATACACCACGACCCTCGTCTCGATTCCCCCCTCTACGTTAAAACATTGACTAAATGTAAAAATATCATTCTCCTGCTTTTGCTTTTCCCTGGCCGAATAAAATTGTCGTCCTCAGCAGTGTATGCACTGTTGTTGCTTGAAAGAAGAACAGGCGACTGGTATTTTGAAACGTGCGTCAGATAAACATGCTTGTGAATATTCACAAGAATGATCCTAGTCAAGTGCCTCTGTGTGCGCTGTGCCCGTCTACAATATGCCCCTCTACAATATGCCCGTCTACAATGTACCCGTCTACAA
This sequence comes from Littorina saxatilis, assembly GCF_037325665.1. Taxonomy (NCBI): domain Eukaryota; kingdom Metazoa; phylum Mollusca; class Gastropoda; order Littorinimorpha; family Littorinidae; genus Littorina; species Littorina saxatilis. Next base: position 28,271,271 of record NC_090246.1, read on the forward strand.
TGTGCCCGCCTGTTATGTGCAGTGATCTGTCCATCTGGTTCTGCTGCAACGGCCAGGGACAGTTGTGAGAAGTGTCCCCATGGCCAGTATCAATCAGCTGATAACGCCAACGCCTGCAAAGCTTGTGACAGCGGTTACACCACACTGGCGACAGGATCCACATCAGCGGAACAGTGCCAACGTGAGTCGACAACCTGTTAATTGGCTGTTGTACTATATACATTCATTTTCTAATTTAGCTAGCTTGTTTATAATAACAGTGTGCGTTGTTTACCATTGACCAATGTTTATCCCTCGTGTTGCTATTATCTTCTCTTGAGGCTTGTTCCGCCACGTGGACTTTTTTACAATCATTGCCGTCCATGCATAGATTTTAGTTATCGCTACAATAGTGCCCGTCCCCTCCCCCCCCCCCCCCCCCCCGGTCATGGTCATTTGAATTGCACTTCCTGTATTTGTATTTGTGTTTATTTTTTTGTTTTTGGTATCGTTTCTGGAATGTGTCTGGTTTGATTATTGCAAGAAAGCGGAGAGAGCGTGGAATCGTGTGTGTGTATCTGTGTGTGTGTGTCTGTGAGTGTATCTGTCTGTGTCTGTGTCTGTGTGTGTCTGTGTGCCTGTGTGTGTCTGTGTCTGTGTTTGTGCGCACATGCAAGAGTGTGTGCATGCGTGTGTGCATTTAATAGCTAAAGGTCAGCTGTGTACATTCTTTCTGGCAAGAAAAAAAAGTTTGCTGTCCTTGTTTCTTCTAGCCATCTGTACCAGTGGCCAGTTCCTAAACAAGACGTCCAGGATGTGCATGCCTTGCCCGTTGGGTACCTACAATGGTAAAGCCGGCACCAACACAACAGCTGAAATTGAATGTACCGCATGCCCAGAGGGTAATACCACAAGCACCACTGGAGCAGAGACGTTGAGTTCCTGCAGTATTCGTGAGTGTTCCTTTCCCTCTTTTTGCAGATTCTAAACCTTGCTGTGATCTTTTGGGAGTGTCATATCTTAATGGATCTATTTTGTCTTGTTTCAGTTTTTCATGTATATATTTGCAGTTACATAAACCTGATGTAACACATGACATGGTCAGGTTTCTGTGAATGAAGATTTACCGTTGTCAAAGAAAACTTATTGGGAGCAATGTAGAAGCTTACATGGCATCAAGTGAGAAGCTTTTGTGACAGCGCCCAAACGGAGGTGGATGAACTGAACAATCTAGAAGCTCGGATGGCAATTAGATAGAAGCTATGACTGCGTATCAAATTCAATGGAGATGCATATCCTTCGCGAAGTGAAAACTACTTTAAATACATTCCGTTGTCAATACCCCCACCCCCCTCCAAAGAAAATTATAAGTATGGAATGGTTTACAACTGCTGCAAAAGCATCGTCTCAGTTCCTATTCTTGGTGTTCCTGTGTGCAGCTGACTGCCTTGCGGGTTCCTTTAGGTCCTCTAATGGCGGATGTCAAGAGTGTGAAGTGGGAACCTACCAGCCGGAGAAAAGTCAGACGTCATGCATCTCTTGTGATAAGGGCAACACCACACTTCTCCCTGGCCGCGATGACAGCAAGTACTGTGTTCGTGAGTATCGCGCTCAATGCGTCTAAAACATTTCGCTTTAATGCTTTATGTTGCGTTTCACTTCTTTTGCAAAGAATGGGCATACAGGATACGGCTGTTTGCTGTTCTACCAGCAGGCATTATTGTTATTTTTCATTTATTATTCTGTTGTTTACTGTTTTGGTTTTTCAGTCTTATTCTACTTTTGTTCTTCATTGACCTGTTTCTGCCTTTCGATCTTGTTTGTTAATATGATGGTAACATCTGTGTTTCATACACCCTGTGGTCTCGTGGTCGTTGTTCAGATCACACATACAAACGCACACCCGCATGCACGTACACACACACACACACACACACATACACATACACGCACACACACACACATACACACGCACTGTGACACACACACACACACACACACACACACACACAGGCTCATACACACACATCTATACATACAAACACACATACATTCACACGTACGCACACACACACACACACATATACACACACACATACACACACACCCACACACACACATACACACACAAACACACGCACAAGCGCACACACGCACACATGCACGCACACGCTAGCATGCGCAAGCGCAAATTACAAAATGCAACAAAATGTCGTGATTTCCTGGTTATTGAGTATTAGGTCAAACTTCAAATGGCGCAACAGCTGACTTTTTGGATGGTTCATTGTTTTCCCTGTCTACATATTATGATTTCAAATACTTCTCAAGCTAAATGTTTATCATGTTCTGCATTCGCTATGAAGGCGAAAATATATCTATCTCTTTTAGTCCCCTTATTGACTGCCACATATACCCTCTTCTACCGATTATGCGAATTTTGTGTTTGTGAATACGTATTCATACTGTCGCCAGCCTTCTTCTGACATTTATATCAGCAAGTGAGCATGCTAAAAGACAGTAGTTGACGCTGTAAAACAAAACAAGTCGCGTAAGGCGAAAATACAACATTTAGTCAAGCTGTCGAACTCACAGAATGAAACTGAACGCACTGCAATTTTTCAGCAAGACCGTATACTCGTAGCATCGTCAGTCCACCGCTCGTGGCAAAGGCAGTGAAATTGACAAGAAGAGCGGGGTAGTAGTTGCGCTGAGAAGGATAGCACGCTTTTCTGTACCTCTCTTCGTTTTAACTTTCTGAGCGTGTTTTCAATCCAAGCATATCATATCTATATGTTTTTGGAATCAGGAACCGACAAGGAATAAGATGAAAGTGTTTTTAAATTGATTTCAAAAAAAATATTTTTGATCATAATTTTTATATTTTTAATTTTCAGAGCTTGTTTTTAATCCAAATATAACATATTTATATGTTTTTAGAATCAGGAAATGATGAAGAATAAGTTGAACGTAAATTTGGATCGTTTTATAAAAATATATTTTTTGTTACAATTTTCTGATTCTTAATGACCAAAATCATTAATTAATGTTTAAGCCACCAAGCTGAAATGCAATACCGAAGTCCGGGCTTCGTCGGAGATTACCTGACCAAAATTTCAACCAATTTGGTTGAAAAATGAGAGCGTGACAGTGCCGCCTCAACTTTCACGAAAAGCCGGATATGACGTCATCAAAGACATGTATCGAAAAATGAAAACAATCGTCCGGGGATATCATACCCAGGAACTCTCATGTCAAATTTCATAAAGATCGGTCCAGTAGCTTAGTCTGAATCGCTCTACACACACACACACACACACACATACACAGACTCACACACATACACCACGACCCTCGTCCCGATTCCCCCTCTATGTTCAAACATTTTGTCAAAACTTAACTAAATGTAAACAAGTCGCGTAAGGCGAAATTACTACATTTAGTCAAGCTGTGGAACTCACAGAATGAAACTGAACATAGTCCGCCGCTAGTGCAAAAGGCAGTGAAAGTGACGAGCCTGTTTGGCGCGGTAGCGGTTGCGCTGTGCTTCATAGCACGCTTTACTGTACCTCTCTTCGTTTTAACTTTCTGAGCGTGTTTCTAATCCAAACATATCATATCTATATGTTTTTGGAATCAGGAACCGACAAGAAATAAGATGAAATTGTTTTTTAATCGATTTCGGAAATTTGATTTTGATCATATTTTTTATATTTTTTTATTTTCAGAGCTTGTTTTTCATCCGAATATAACATTTATATGTTTTTGGAATCAGAACATGATAAAGAATAAGATGAACGTAAATTTGGATCGTTTTATAAAAAAAAATTTTTTTACAATTTTCAGATTTTTAATGACCAAAGTCATTAATAAATTTTTAAGCCACCAAGCTGAAATGCAATACCGAAGTCCGGCCTTCGTCGAAGATTGCTTGGCCAAAATTTCAATCAATTTGATTGAAAAATGAGGGTGTGACAGTGCCGCCTCAACTTTTACAAAAAGCCGGATATGACGTCATCAAAGACATTTATCGAAAAAAAGAAAAAAAAGTCCGGGGATATCATTCCCAGAAACTCTCAAGTCAAATTTCATAAAGATCGGTCCAGTAGTTTGGTCTGAATCGCTCTACACACACACGCACAGACAGACAGACAGACACACGCACACACACACATACACACACACATACACACACACATACACCACGACCCTCGTTTCGATTCCCCCTCGATGTTAAAATATTTAGTCTAAACTTGACTAAATATAAAAAGAAGATATAAGCAAGTCAGTGGGTATGAACTCGAATTGGAGACCTTGGATACAATTACGTCTCTCCATTTGCTGACCTGTGTTATGAGACCATGCTCTTACGTATAAGTGTGTGTATATGTGTGTGTTTGACTTCTTTTGTCTTATTTATCATGCATTGTCACTATTACAAGGAGTTGTAAATATTAGTCTTCTTGTTTTGTGGAAGTTGTTGTTGAAAGTAGAGTACTTTCAGCGGGCTGTCCTATTAGGCTACTATTGAACGGTTGGTTTACTTCAGATACAGATTCATGTCAGATTTGGACATTCAGAAAGACACACTTGCACATCTGTTGACATATGATCTTGTGTACACATCATGCAAGATTTGCGCCAAAGGACACCCAGCTTTAGTCAGTATCCAACTATTTCAGTCACCTGCCCCGATGGAAAGGCGTACATGCAGGCCAGCGGGACATGCGTGGAATGTAAAATTGGTTTTTACCGCAAGGCGTCACCAAATGACACAGACTGCATCAGGTGCCCTTCAGGTACAACTACAATCACGCCAGGAAAGGACATCTGCGTCGAAGAGGCACAAGGAACAGGTCAGTGTGTCCATCTCTTTGTATTTTACATTGGTATTCAGCGATGATAGGACACTCTTTGAGAGATAGCCAAAGGTGTTCCCACATTGAACAAAATGGTAGACAAAGATACTACAGACTTTCGAGATGTCTTCTCATCAGAGCGGCCTCACGTCGCAGGTACCACTGAAGTATGCCTAGGGATAGGATGAGTTCAAGTTAAGTTTATTTTGTAGATTTTATTTGGTTTGTTTGTCTGTTTGTTTGCTTAACGCCCAGCCGACCACGAAGGGCCATATCAGGGCGGTGCTGCTTTGACATATAACGTGCGCCACACACAAGACAGAAGTCGCAACACAGGCTTCATGTCTCACCCAGTCACATTATTCTGACACCGGACCAACCAGTCCTAGCACTAACCCCATAATGCCAGACGCCAGGCGGAGCAGCCACTAGATTGCCAATTTTAAAGTCTTAGGTATGACCCGGCCGGGGTTCGAACCCACGACCTCCCCGATCACGGGGCGGACGCCTTACCACTAGGCCAACCGTGCCGGTATTTCATTTGGTCACAAGCAGTACATTGTCAGAGTTTGCATTGATGGTAGGAAAATGGATATTGAAAGTTGGTTTGTCCATCTGCCAAACTTTCAATATGAGGAAGAGGGAGGGTGTATGGGGGTATGAATTGGACTTTTTTGTTTTGTACTCAGTAGGTCGCTGGTTCATCAATCTGTTGTTCAGGGTTTCTTAATGCATACGCTTGTATCACAGGGTTTGCAAATTAAGTTATCTCGTCCTATCTCACTTTTAGTTTTCTGGAAGATGTGTGTGCTAAGTTCATACACGGAAGCTATGGTTCTAATAGTTGTGATCTACTCGCACGAGTTACAACGTTTGGTTATATGTACACTGTACACACTGTTACAAGGGGTACTTGCCGGTCTCCCTAAAATGTTTATTTACAGAAGACCCAAACATTCTGTTGCTCATCCAACAGACCACCTTTTTATCTGTAATAGAATGACACTTCTGTGGCACAATTTACTCATCTGAGTATAATCAGTGAGACATAACAATTCGCAGTGCTTGGATACATTGGCGGCCGATTGTGGCTGGCCAACTCTCTGTGAGCAAGGAGTTTAACCTCAAGATTCCCTCGAAAGCGGCGTATGGCTGCCTGAATGGCGGGCCGGGGTACAACGGTCATAGAACGTAAAACCTCACTCGTGCAAAACATGAGTGAACGTGGGATGTTTGTGTGATAGAAAAATAACAATAATGTTATATATGGTAAACTCAAGGTGTGTTTGGAGAGAGAAAAAAATAAAATAAAGTGGGAAAATTATGACACAACTGCCGGAAGCGGAGATTGGACAAGCAAACGGAGATTAAGAAATTTAATGAATGATAACATTGATAATATTAATAATTATAATAAAAATGTTGATGATAATAGTTATAATAATAAGATCAAAAAACTGTTTACAGATAGGTATTTAATAATGATAGTTATTTAAAAATAAAATAAATTATAAACAATTAAAAGAGAGTAAAAGAGTATAAATTTAAGTTGTTCGATTTCTATTCAATAATGTTAAAAGAAAAAAGAAAATAATTGTAAGAACTTTTTTTTTTTTGACCTCAGTTGCATGCAAGGCTGCTTCAACCCATCTCTTTTGCCTCTTTCGTCTTTTTTTCTTTATTTATTTTTTCTTTCTTTTTGGGCGGTGAGCATATCCTTCTTCATTGGTCTTTTTTTTCAATGAAATTTTAATTTTGTTTTCTTTTACATTACAGGTTACATTTCCATTAAATTACTTTTTAATTCAACAACAATCTAACAAGGACAATGGGGATAAACCTTTCGTAGCGCAAGTTCTTGTTGAAATACAATTTCCAATGGAATATGCGATTTAGTTTTCTTAACTTTGCTAATGCACATTTTTGCTATCAATAAAACATGGTTAATTAACGCTGATTCCTGACATTTTTCGATTCCGAATAATACATCTGTAATAGACAATAAGAAAGCCAACAATGCCAACAATAAAAGAAAGTCAGACTGTTCAACATGTTTTCAATATTGAAAAATGTGTTAGTTTTGTTTTGTTAAATTAGGTGTTTAGGTTAAAGTTGTTGTCATTTTATGTTTAGCTTTTCCATTTTATGAATTTGAATACCTATTTATTTGTTAAGTATTGATTGATATATTTTTCGATTTACTTATCGATTAATTTATTTTATTTTGCACGATTTTGAAAAAGTGTTGATGTGTGAAGATATTTTTGTAAGGAACGTAAATTAAGGCACCTCCGTTTGTAAGCCCTAATATATCAGAAGAAAAGCTGATTCCCATTTAAAGATAAAGAAAAAGAAAATTAAAAAAAAACTTTGAAGTTCACAGTGGTGTTGAGTTTACATAAAACAAGTCGCGTGAGGCGAAAATACAACATTTAGTCAAGCTCAGTCGAACTCACAGAATGAAACTGAACGCAAAGAATTTTTTTCCGCAAGACCGTACACTCGTAGCATCGTCTGTCCACCGCTTGTGGCAAAGGCAGGGAAATTAACAATACAGAAAAGCGCGGTAGCGGTTGCGCTGAGGAGGAAAGCCCGCTTTTCTATATCTCTATTCTTTTTACCTCTCTGAACGTGTTTTTAATCCAAACATATCATATATATATGTTTTTGGAATCAGGAACGGACAAGAAATAAAAGAAATTGTTTTTAAATCGATTTCGGAAATTTAATTTTAATCATAATTTTTATATTTTTAATTTTCAGAGCTTGTTTTTAATCCGAATGTAACATGATTATATGTTTTTGGAATCACAAAATGATGCAAAATACGATAAACGTAATTTTGGATCGTTTTATAAAAAAATAATTTTAATTACAATTTTCAGATTTTTAATGACCAAAGTCATTGATTGAATGTTAAGCCTCCAAACTGAAATGCAATACCAAAGTCCGGCCTTCGTCGAAGATTGCTTTGCCAAAATTTCAATCAATTTGATTGAAAAATGAGGGTGTGACAGTGCCGCCTCAACTTTTACAAAATGCCGGATATGACGTCATCAAAGACATTTATCGAAAAAAAGGAAAAACAAATTTTCTGGGGATATCATACCCAGGAACTCTCATGAAAAATTTCATACAAATCGGTCCAGTAGTTTAGTCTGAATCGCTCTACACACACACACACACACACACACACACACACACACACACACACACACACACACACACACACACACACACACACACACACACACACACACACACACACACACACACATACACGACGACCCTCGTCTCGATTCCCCCCTCTATGTTAAAACATTTTGTCAAAACTTGACTAAATGTAAAAAAAGAGACCGTTATTATTTTCTTGAACATGTTTGACTTGCCTGAGCAATGAGGATAGTAGTTGTAATGACCAGTGTTAGGCCGTGCATAGACGAAAAACTAAATGTTTTGCTTTTCTCTGATGTTATTAAGCTAGATCTTTGAATCTGTACAAGTCTCTAGGACCTGATGGCTATGTTCCAGACATAACACAAAATCTGTCTGGCCGTTGTCAAATAAGAAGGTTACAGCAGGATCGACATTAAGAAATGGGAAAATAGTCAATTCATTACAGTTTTATTTTCAAGCAGGAGCATTGAAACTGTGCATACTTTTCCGGTTTGATAACCTTGAGACATGACTAAAGTCTCATTGACCCTCATCAAATTACAAGGTCACGGTAGGGTAATGCTGGGATCAGAATCTGCAATATTATTAATTTCTGTAACCTTTTTAAAGCTAAAACTGTGAATCTTCTCGCCGTTTGACGGCCCCCAGCCATAACCCAAGCGTGTTTGACTTTTCTCAAGTTTCAAGTTCACAGTGGGATAAAACTGGGGTAAAGAAAAACATTATGGTCGATGTTTTTGAAGCTATATCAGTCTTCACAAACTTCCAGGGTTCGTTGATCTCTGAACACTACCCAAGTTAGACGAATTCTGATCGTATTTCAAGGTCGCAGTGGGGTCGAGTTTGGGAAAAGTGGTCGACAAATGTCAGTTGCTTATAATGGGGCGAGAGCTGCAGATAATACATTTTGTAGGCTAGTTCATATTACCTGTGGCAAAAATGGGTCAGCATTTGTTCCTCTAGGTCTTTGATAACGTACACACTCTCAGCGTGTGATTACCTCAGCTCCCGACATCATCACAGTCAGGTTTGCTCTTGTCAAATGTCAAGGTCGCCTTGGTGTCAAGTTCCAGTCACAGTATGGACAAATGATTATTTCAAACTTTACGTTTAAAAGCTATACCTTTTAAAATGTTTACAAACTTTTGGGATCTGATGACATCACGTCATGAAACATATCTGGTTAACCCTTTCAAAAGTGAAGGTCACGGTGGAGTTAAAAAGTAGGAAATAATAATTTTCTTGGACAATAATATCTAGAACTTTCAAAATTAAAACGTCCAATCCTTTGTTTGCTTCTAGAACTTACAGAGTTCTGGTTGACCCTCGTCAAATATCCAGGTAACAGTGGGAGTCAAGTATTCGTCCAAAAAAAAAAAAAAGTCGCGTAAGGCGAAATTACTACATTTAGTCAAGGTGTGGAACTCACAGAATGAAACTGAACGCACTGCATTTTTTCACAATGACCGTAGTCCGCCGCTTGTGCAAAACGGAGTGAAACTGACGAGCCTGTTCAGCGCGGTTGTGGTTTCGCTGTGGTGCATAGCACGCTTTTCTGTACCTCTCTTCGTTTTAACTTTCTGAGCGTGTTTTTAATCCAAACATATCATATCTATATGTTTTTGGAATCAGGAACCGACAAGGAATAAGATGAAATTGTTTTTAAATCGATTTCGGAAATTTAATTTTGATCATAATTTTTATATTTTTAATTTTCAGAGCTTGTTTTTAATCCGAATATAACATATTTATATGTTTTTGGAAATCAGGAAATGATGTAGAATAAGATGAACGTAAATTTGGATCGTTTTTTAAAAAAAAAGATTATTACAATTTTCAGATTTTTAATGACCAAAGTCATTAATTAATTGTTAAGCCACCAAGCTGAAATGCAATACGGAAGTCCGGCCTTCGTCGAAGATTGCTTTACAAACACTTCAATCAATTTGATTGAAAAATGAGCGTGTGACTGCCGCCTCAACTTTTACAAAAAGCCGGATATGACGTCATCAAAGGTATTTATCGAAAAAATGAAAAAACCCGTCCAGGGATATTATTCCCAGGAACTCTCATGTCAAATTTCATAAAGATCGGTCCAGTAGTTTGGTCTGAATCGCTCTACACACACACACACGCACAGACAGTTACACACACACACACACACACACACACACACACACACACACACACACACACACACACACACACCACGACCCTCGTCTCGATTCCCCATCTATGTTAAAACATTTAGTCAAAACTTGACTAAATGTAAAAACAAGTCGCGTAAGGCGAAATTACTACATTTAGTCAAGCTGTGGAACTCACAGAATGAAACTGAACGCACTGCATTTTTTCACAATGACCGTAGTCTGCCGCTAGTGCAAAAGGCAGTAAAAGTGACGAGCCTGTTTAGTGCGGTAGCGGTTGCGCTGTGCTGCATAGCACGCTTTACTGTACCTCTCTTCGTTTTAACTTTCTGAACGTGTTTTTAATCCAAACATATCATGTCTATATATTTTTGGAATCAGGAACTGACAAGGAATAAGATGGAATTGTTTTTAAAACGATTTCGGAAATTTAATTTTAATCATAATTTTTATATTTTTAATTTTCAGAGCTTGTTTTTAATCCAAATATAACATGTTTATATGTTTTTGGAATTAGAACATGATGAAGAATAAAATAAAAGTTATTTTGGATCGTTTTATAAAAAATAATTTTAATTACAATTTTCAGATTTTAAATGACCAAAGTCATTATTTAATTTTTAAGCCTCCATACTGTAATGCAATACCGAAGTCCGGCCTTTGTCGAAGATTGCTTGGCCAAAATTTCAATCAATTTGATTGAAAAATGAAGGTGTGACAGTGCCGCCTCAACTTTTACAAAAAGCCGGATATGACGTCATCAAAGACATTTATAAAAAAATTAAAAAAAAGACGTCTGGGGATATTATACCCAGGAACTATCATGTAAAATTTCATAAAGATCGGTCCAGTAGTTTACTCTTAATCGCTCTACACACACACGCACAGACACACAGACACACAGACACACACACACAGACACACACACACACACACACACACACACACACACACACACACACACACACACACATACACCGCGACCCTCGTCTCGATTCCCCCTCTATATTAAAACATTTAGTCAAAACTTGACTAAATGTAAAAAGCATTACTGTTCCTTTACGTTTTTGAAACTGGTTTTTTTAAAATTTCAACTCTAGGGTTTTATGACTTCTAGACAAGGCACAGAGGTGTCGGGTTCAGGTCAATAACGAGAAAAATAAGATTTTTCTTGAAAGCCAATGGAACTAGAGCAGCTGATTATTATGGGGGCGAGGACGCCCCCATTCTATACGGATAGTTTAGAGGTTGACCATGGGCAGCGCCATTTTGTTGTGAAATACGTCATCAGTTTGTGTACACAGGAAGTTGTGACATCCGTCACCCTATGGGAGGTGTGAAGGCAACATTGTTCATCTGTAGAAAGTTGTGAAATACGTCACCCTATGGGAGGGGTGACGTCAAAATTGGTCATCACAGAGTTTGTGTAACACAGGAAGTTGTGAAATACGTCACCCTATGGGAGGGGTGACGTCAAAATTGTTCAACAAAAACAGGTTATGTCGCATTGTGCAGGGTCAACTGCAACAAACTCAAACCGAGCCATTCATACCTAGCTGTATTTGAGAGACTTATATACCCGACATTTTTATTTCTTATTTTTAGCACAGGTGTAGGAAAAATCATGAACCAAAATGTTATTTATTTTCTAATTTAACATTTTTTTTACAAATATGACCATGGTCTTTTAAACATACAGTGACATTAAACATTGTTATGTTAAAAAAAAGAAAAAAGAAATAAAGCTTTTGTGCACAAATCAGAAAATACATTGTACATTTTACCTACAGGCCAAACAGTGTCTGTTGGCGGCAGAGGGCCCAGCAAGTTGCTATTTTTAGATCGATTAAAAGTTGTCAAGAACAGGCGCTTACATTTGGATGTGTCCACTGATAGTAGGTTTGGTTGTGATCAATCAGAATGATGTAGGAATAAAAATGTATGACAGTTTGGTATGATGACATGTAATTCAAATATGCTGAAATGTAATATTATACATGATATAATATTATTATGGCTGTTGCCATGACCATGAACCCCAAGAAAGGTTTAATGTTATGTAAAATCAAAATACCAAAATCAAGCACCTACTAATCCGGTCTTGGGTGCGGCTTGGACCAAAAAAGGATGGACACGCAACTCGCTCAGCCAGCCAGCGCTGCGAGACTTACAGCGGCCAACTTCGCCGCGGCGCGCTCATTGCCTCAGTATTGAACTTGCGTCAAGGCCGATGCGCGTAGATTCCCAGAATGTTTACTTTCGGTTAGATTCTTCGACAGCATTCGCAGAGGTGACTGCCGTATTGTGTACCGCAGTCAGAAGTAATTTATTACTTTTGGGAGTTTAGTAACGTGATATCAGTTTTCAATTGTTCGTTCACTTATATTGCTTTCAGATTTAACACACAAGAAACAGTAGCACGGTTTTCGTTGCGAAAATGTGCATTGGCAGTGCTACGCGATCGAATTGTGTATTATGTACACGCGGTGTTCTTCTCAGGAAAAGACTGAAGCGACATGTGACGTCAGTCGTTCAGCCCGCGAGCGGTGGGATGGGGGGGTTCACATGGTTTGTTTGTTTCAGAACCACACCCATATACACACATTTCACATGTAAACCATTTGTCCGCCCCCTGTCGATATTTATCGACTAAGTTCCTTGTTTCTGATCCTGTTGGCGTGGGACGAAGGTGTTTGGCATGAGATATCTCTCCTCCTGGTATTAAGGTTACGATTAACGGGTTGGTTTCATAATGTTTCACAAATGATGTCATTTTTCAATTTTCAGTGCCAGCTGTAAGGAATGTCAAGATAGTTGTACGTGTGAAGATTCGCCTACGCGTCAAGCCTTGCGGAAGATCTGATTACAACAAAAACCAATTGGGAACAGTCATTACGGATTTCATCCTTCGAATCATGGAGATATTAGACATGCGCTTCCCAGCAATCTGCGTTTCCCGTGATAACAAAAATTGTGTCAACGTGAAGATCAAATTCAAAGTTGGGTGTCTGCAAAACTTCTCGTCAAGACGGAAACGTCAAACAGACCCTGAAGAAAATGAGGTTGAAATTGAGGTCAGCGGAGTTGAGTAAGTGATATTTTGTGTGATTTATGTACAAACTGTCCATCTTCTGATCTGGACGAAAATAGGCTAGACCGTCAAGTACTGATTTTTTTGTGTAAACGATGTAAAGGACTGTTTAGACTTTAACAGCCAACGCTCCTTAGTATTCACAGGAAGAGAATCGTGAACTTCTTTGAACATTTTGCTGGGTTTTTTCTTCTGCAGCTGATGATGCCTGCTATGATTAATGTGTGTATGTTGCTGAAAGTACTGACACAGACATCCCTACCCCACGCAATACATCGCTTATGTGCACACACACACGCACGCACGCACATACACACGCACACACACACACACACACATACACACTTACACACACACACACACACATACACATACATACACACACACCACACACACACACTCACACACACCCCACACACACACACACTCACACACACACACACACACACACACACACACACACACACACACACACACACACTCGATCTGTTATGGCAGACGGGTTCAGGATGCGAATACCAGACAGCACAGAATATACGATATAACTGTTTCATGCGTGTTTTTCCAGTTCTGAGGTTGAAGACAATGCTACAAAACAAATCCACGATTCTGCAGTTGCAATTGAAAGGGCTTTTTACGATAGCCAAGTGCAAGAAAAAAACCTGGTGAGTTAAAGTTTTTGTTTGTTTGTAGGTTTGTTTGTTTTCTGCAATGTTTGTTTGGATGTCAGGATAGCACCTGACCCCATATGCCTGATATTGTCTGCAACTAAAGATGTTTTCATTTGCCAGAACATTTGGTTCGTAACTGCACTGCTCTGTGGTGCTGCTCAGTGGTCTCGGGGTCAACCCCAAAGTGTGGCGGGGAGAGAGTGGTTGTTCTCAGTATTGTTTTAAATGCATGCTTGTCAGTGTGAATCTTTGGATTTTGTATTTGTTAACTAGTATTCTCTTAATACATCAGACAAATGAAATCTCACGTAGTTATCTCTTTGCTCACATAGCTTATATATGAATGCACATTTTTTTTAAATGCAGTCAAGAATCAATAGAATGTATGTCCCTTCTGTGTATTTATTTACAGGAAAACGAAATATAGTGCTACATACAATTGTGACCCTCCACCACGGAATGAGTCGCATGTCACCTTTGCATGATTTTCATATTTTTACATTTTCCTAAAGAATGTTTTATGCTCTATCCAGTGGTGAAAATCGTTTTAGAAAAGAGCGAAAACTTTTCGAGTTATAAGCCTGTGACTAAGGTGACCCTCTCACTGTTACCACAGTCCCCCCGGACTTATATTAAGCCTGGCGCAGAACCGCGCGAGGTGACATGCGACTCACTCCGTGGTGGAGGGTCACGTATACCACTGCAAGAAAATGTTTTCTTCAATACGCGTATACTTACTTATTATACTTTAGAAATACTATCTAAAGTTTTCATTTTAGCCTGGCAATTCTTAAAAGCACATTTTCCGACCCAACAAACACGTTTTGCATCTAAGACTGCAAGGGAATGTTTTGTCCAAGACGCCTTATACTCACTGTATATACCTTTGAAATAATATCTACAATGTTAATGTTAGCCTTGCAAATGCTATAAGAAAATTGTCCGACCAAAGAATTGCGTTTTGTTTTCTTATCAAATACCTGCTATTACACCTCTGCTACTCCACAAGGAGTGAGTTGTACGAGTATGACATAGCAAGACAAACTGATGTGTATATAATTATATGGTAAATTACCTCTTTTAATTTAAGCAGTGGACTTCATACAACAACAACTGTTTGATCAGTATCCCTGCAATGAATAAGTTAGGATACTTGCATTGTCGGAAAATTGTTTCCTTGTCTACAGGACAATCTCGGGCGATACTGTGTATACCCAGGTCCTTCGACTTCTATTCTGTGATTTTTCTGTCATAAAGTGTTGAACATATACATCAATGAGTACATCTCCATGTTTCTGTCACCAGAATAACAATGACATTGAATACCTGGGTGTGGACAATGTGGCTTCGGTCTACGAACCTGTGCCTGGGCAGGGCCCGCTCAAGTCTGATGGCACGCCTGCTGGCTCTGTCGACTTGGTGAGCCCTGGTGCCTCAGGATTTACCTATGGTGAGTGCAGCTCTCTTTCTCTCTCTGTCTCTCTCTCTCTCTCTCTGTCTCTCTCTCTGTCTCTCTCTTCTTTCTCTCTTTCTCTCTCTCTCTCTCTCTCTCTCTCTCTCTTTCTCTCTCTCTCTCTGTCTCTCTCTGTCTCTCTCTCTTTCTCTCTCTCTCTCTCTCTCTCTCTCTCTCTCTCTCTCTCTCTCTCTCTCTCTCTCTCTCTCTCTCTCTCTCTCTCTAACAACATCAGCTGTGGCAAATTTTGAACTAGCATATTAGATTAAAACATTTAGTTTAGATGTCCTGTGAATCTAAGATCACAGATACATGTAAATTTACATTCAGGCAAGCGGAAATTACATTCGGGGCTCTCACGCTCATTCAAACAACTTATATTTCCTTCATTGTCACCGGTCACCTGCTTAGCTTTGTTGAAATGATTGCATAGTATGAAGCTATATTTTGACCAGTTCATATGAATTTTTCACGAAAAGAATATTCTTGGCCTAATAATACGGTCTCAAACCGCCCAATAAGCTACTCAGTTCTTTGTGGTGATAGAAAAACGTTGTATGATTAGATTGAGAGGATTTGAATTCCTACACAGGATATATAATCAAATGACAAATTGCAGGGCCTTGTCCTAACGGAACCTACTCAACTGACGGGACAGAATGTGTATCATGTGCAAAGAACACATACCAGGACCAGACAGGCCAAACCAGCTGCAAGGACTGCCCAGGGAAGACGTTCACAACCTCCACAGGAGCCAAGGCTGAATCTCAGTGTGGCAGTAAGTGATACGTCAATGAAATCCATAACAGATAGAGTGTAAACGTTTCAAAATCAAGAATTTACTGGAACGTTTAATTTTGGAGAAAAAACGCCACAACTAACCATTCTCAAGGACGTTGATCTATCCTGTATGCCTATCTTAAACTGTGCGAGTACGTTGCGAAAAAGTTAAGAATATGACTTCCTTGCGAATATTAGGAACATGTTGCTATGTTGGAAACAAGAGACGGATGGTGGCGAATGGTTAAGAACATTTAAGAATGCCTTGCAACCATGTCCCGATCATTGCGAATTGTTGGAAATTTCTATTCGCAAGGGCAATTCGGCACAGTGTAAGAGTAGCATTAGAGTGGACACACAAGATTCAAAACAGGCAAAAATCGCTCATAACCGATCATGTGACTTATCTTCGAATAGTTGTGGCAGCCAATATGTACGCATCAAATGAATATGAACATCGAACAGCGTCTACATGAACAGGTTCAGAAAAAAGGGGGGGGGGGAGGGGGAGTAAACAGAATGTTACAGTTAAAATCGCAAGCTGCAAAAATTGTAATTGCTCGTTTATTTCAATGTCAGTCCATCCTTTTACCACCATTTGCCTGACTTGTAAATATTGCACTTGTTTAGTTTTCATGACCAGATTAGTTGTAAAAAAACAGCAAGGGTCTTTGTGCCTTGCAGCCAGTGCTGGAAACTTTAAGAGCAATGATTAGTTTGACCAGTGAAGAAAGTACTGCTTAGTTCAAACCCATGATTGCGTAGTTATCATGAGTCATCACTACTCAGCTGCCGACCTCGTGCTTGCACAGCGTTTAGGATAATGGTAACACAAATAATCATAGCATTCACTCCTGAGTCATCCCTTCTCGTGAACGCTCACGGTTGGTCAGTAGTTGTTTTCTAACGTCCCTTCAACTGATATGGTTATGCGGGGCTGATGCAAGTTTTTTCTTTCCTTTTTCTGAGTTCTCACAGTAGTCTCTGCGTGTGAAATTATTTTCATTTAGTTCTATTCGTCTTAAAAGAAGGTTCATCAAAACTATAGTCTTTTTACACTTTTTACCAAAAAAAACCAAATCTTGTCCGGGGCACGTCCCCGATTAAAACCTTCAAAGTACATGCACTGTAGTATTTGACATTTCTGAAGTTCTTTCACGTCCTCACACTTGATGGGGACGTGTTCATGAAAGCGTGAAGAAATGTAATATCACACATGTATATAATACAGTGTTCTAGATGATCGAACGTGTAGCAAAGACCAGGACGCGTAAGTGTAGATATTAGCAAGATCTAGATCAGCACTTTTGAGGACGTGTACGGGAACGTGTACGGGTAACGTCATCAAATCTAGTTTTTACGTCACGCGTTTGCCAAGATCTGCAGTCTTGGTGGGAGCAAAACAACGTATGCATTTGGAACATTGGAGAACAAAGTGAGTCACGTGACGGGTGACGCAATATCTACACGTACAGGTCTTTGCTACACGTTCGATCATCTAGAACACTGTATTGTGTCACCCGTGACTCACTTTTTTCTCCAATGTTCCAAATGCATATGTTGTTTTGCTACCACCAAGACTGCAGATCTTGGCAAACGCGTGGTGTAAAACCTAGATTTGATGACGTTACCCGTACACGTTCCCGTACCGTGCTGAAAAGTACCACATCTAGATCTTGCTATTAATGAAAACAGTGACCCGTGAAACACGTAAACCAATGGATGTAATAATGTAACAGAAATCTAAAATATCCAGATAGTCTCTCATGTTCTCACTCCTGAATGTTAATAACTACATGATCATTTGGGGAAAAGTCGTTACAAGTCCACTGATGGTCGGTCGTATGTTGGTACGAAGAGGGTGCGTAATATAGAGGTAAAAAATATTAAGAAAAAGAAAGACAAAAAATCCGTCAAAGAAAAATGGGTCGTACTATTAAGAGAGATGTAAAATAGAGGGGTCGTTGAGGGAGGTACCACTGTATCCTTTTGTGTTGCGCCTTTGCAGAGAAGTGTGAGGAGGACAATGCCGATGCTACGTACTGTTCAGGGCAAGGCAGCTGCTCCTACGATCCTGCCACCAGTAATGGAGTGCGCTGTATCTGCAAAGAAGGTTTTGAAGGCATTAGCTGCACATCCAGGAAAGGTGAGTACAGTTGTTGTCAGTTCTCCGTGCTTTTTAGAAAGTCGTTGAACTATGAAGGTCCATCTATTAGGAAGGATTGAGAGTTGTTAAAAAAAGCCCTTTAATTGGCTGGTCTTGTTCCTGAGGTAGGGGTGCGTGTGTGTGTGTGTGTGTGTGTGTGTGTTTGTTTGTTTGTTTGTGCGTGCGCGTGTGTGTGAGTGAGTGTGTGTGTGAGTGTGTGTGTGTGTGTGCGTGCGCGCGCAAGCATCCGTGCATGCATGTGTATGTTCCTTCCACACTTAAATAAATAGTAATCACACTGACATGTTTTCAAGAACATGTGTAGCCTACATTCATTAGATTATGGTCGTTTTGTTACCTTGTCGAATCCTTGATTTGGCGGGATGTACCCGGTCAATTGATACATGCCATATTCAAACTGTGCCATACATTTCCCTTATTAGCTCCGACCAGCGACAAGACTACCATGGTCGCTGGAATTGCAGGAGGAGCAGGCGCATTTTTGGTTCTCTTGATCATCATCGTTGGTATTGTAGCTTGTCTGTAAGTATATTGATCCTGGTCATCCAGAGAAAGAGAGAGAGGGAGAGAGAGAGAGAGAGAGAGAGAGAGAGAGAGAGAGAGAGAGAGAGAGAGAGAGAGAGAGAGAGAGAGAATTGAATTGAATTGAATTTTTTTTTATCGAAGGTGAAAGAGAGAGAGAGAGGGGGAGAGACATAGAGAGAAAGGGTGTGTGTGTGTGTGTGTGTGTGTGTGTGTGTGTGAAGGGTTAGGATGCCATGTTGATTTCAACAATTTTCACTGCATCACTTGAAGGGATGTATATGAGAACACTTAAAAGCTCAATGATTAAATAAACAATGATTGCAAGTAAGGTTATGTCTGGGTGAGTGTACGTTCTAACATGTGGGAGTTAATCAAAGTGTTGCACTGCATTAGAAAGTCTACCTCTGATGAAATTTCTGTACAAACACCCACATTTGTCCTCATCCTGAGTATGTGAATTCTCCACAGGCGACACAAGGCGAAAAAGGGGAAGAAAGAAAGCAGTGAAGGTACTGAAAGCAAGCAGGTCTATGAAAATGAGGCGTACGCAGACTACGCTCATCCCATGTTTGCGAGCCCATCGTCCCGCGCTCTGCCAGGTCAGCCCAGCCTTGTGTTTTACAACCCTGAGGCTTACGACCAGGAGGTCAGAGACTTCTATCATACTGGCAGGAGCAGTGGTCCACCCAGCAGGTACAGCTACTGACTTCCATAATGCTGAAGATTGTTTTCACATGTAATGCATTGTGTGTCGTAGCATTGCTCGTAAAGGAGCAGAGGGAAGAGAAAATACTCACGTTTTGGTAATCGAGAAATAAACTTCGAAATTGATTGTAGATTTGTTCCACTTTAGGGTACAACGTTTCTCAGTGGAAAGTATATGACACCTCCTTTTAGATTTTACTGGAAATAATAAGAATAATCGTTATGGTTTTATATGTATCCTGTGATTAATGTTTTAGCAATAAAACACAGAATTGTAATAATCCTTCTTGTACAAGTTGCTGGGCAAGTGAAACAATGACAGGTGCTTCATTTAATATTCATGTGTTTCAGGAGAACTTAAGTTAGTTGTGGTGAGTGCAGGTTACAAAATTGTATCATTCAGCTTGCAGAAACAGTTACTTAACATTGGAGCTTTCTTATTAGCTGTACGTCGACCTGGTCCTATTTTGGCTAGCCAGGGCGAATAAAATAGGCTGCGTAAGCATCGTTTGGGGGAAGTTTGCCAGTAGTTAAATTTACTGTAAGTTTATGGTCTTGGGGTTTAAGAGAAAAAACAAACAAGGGTGGGCATTTCTGACAGGCTTTCACAGTTGGAGTATTCACGTTTTGCTTGTGTGTCATTTTTGTTAAGACTTATTACCTTGCAAAATGCCCTTAATGATTTCATATATCCACTTTAAAATTGATTTTGACTAAATTGTAAAACCATACCAGTCTTCTGTAGACTGAACAAAATCCTCCTCTTTGAAGTTGACCTTTCGATGCTGATCTAATTGATCAGGACTATGTTTCAGGGGAAAATGAAAGCAAGTCTTCCGCACACTTACTCTTCCTAGCCTCCCTTCTGTAAGGGAACATGGTCAGGGTCAAGGGTTGGTACTTTTGGGGCAGGGTTTTAGTGCAAAGGGTTTGAAGCGTTCCATCTACACATTTCTTACATAATTTCACATGCCTGCTCCCCTTGTGCCGTTTCAGACAAAGATCTCGTTCATACACGGATGAGTGGAATGACCTCCCAGACGTTTTGTAAGGGTGTTTGCATGCAAATCATGTTTCATCTTCAAGGTCTTGCTTTCCTTACTTGCACTTAGCTTCTGTGCTGATCACTCTTCGTCTTAAAACAGAGTAAAGCTAAAAAAAAATAAAAAAAAGAGAAAAATCTTCAAAGTGACAGCATAATGATGGACAATGCACAAAATTCCATGTTCATGATGTTTAAACCCTTGTAAATGATTACGCAATTCAACAGTCTGCAAAACTAAATTGGAATTAGAGAAACATAAATATCGTATCCAATAGAGTGCTAGCAGGAACATTATTTTAGTACGCTTTGTTGTAAGTAGACTTTTATTGAAGAACAGGATAAGAAAAAAATGAAACACAGAGACATTTCTTCTATTACTTAACATTCCTGTAAAGATGAAATGTGCCGAGTTTTCCTCTAAAAATAAAGTCCACATAGAGGCTCATTGAATATGTGACTGTCACAGTAAAGCATGTATGGACATGACCAGGCAGACCACCATTTGGTCCATGATCCTTTCCTTATCACTTCTTCCCAGACATGTATCAATTAAACTCACCACCATACCTCCCCCCCATCCAACCCTACCCTGCTATTGCCTTGCCTATACCCATTCCTTTTTTAAGTGCACTGACTGCAATCGTGCAGAGAAATAACGCAGACTTTCTTCAAATGATGGTTTCACCCTTTGATTCGTGACTGTCTGGGGCGATAACTGCATATATACGAATTGAATAAAGGCATTTATCGTGTATGCTTGTTATGTTGCTTGATATGATATGTGTCTGTTGCAAGCATTTATGGGAAATAAGCTCATGTGTTGGTTGTTTATTCCGTTTCTTTGCAGTGTAGCCAACAGCTTTCTTCCCTGCATAATAATCTTTTCAGTTTGCTTGTTGTGCATACCCTCTTCTTTCGTTTCTCGGATTCCTTTTCTGCTTCTTGTGTTGCTGTTGTCTTTAGGAGATAACAGTACACTTTCAACATTATTTCTTTTTTTTCGTGCTGCAGGTATCTTCTATAATTTAAGTCTTCGTATACATTTTTTCCCAATGTTTTGTATCCACTGAAACATATGTCTGACAGTATGTCCCAGGTCAGTTAGTTTGACATCACTTAAAGGAGTAGGTTTTTGGTCAAGCATGTTCTTGAAATGAGCTGTCGGTTGTTTTATTGGAAGTGCAGTGATGATTTTGAAGTGCAGTGTTAATTCGGAACTAATGTAGTTTGATTATTCTATGAGTAATAATTCTTGCTTCAGAAATATGGCGTAAAATGTGTGCAATGAATATCATACAAATCTGTGAGTCATTCATTCGCAAGTACATGTACTTTTTCTTCAAACATCTCAGTAACTGTCAGCAATATATACTTGCTTGAAGAATTTCTGGATTTTTGTTTATTTGTATTCATATTCATGCTTTATTCTGCATGCCTTCTGTGTCTCGTGTTTTCTGCGTCTGTCCTTGTGTATCTCCAGCTCATCTTACTCTTCTTTTTATCCCTCATGCTTCGTATCCATCTATTGCCATGTCATAACCATTGCTTTAAAATTACGAAATACATATAAACAGTATCACATACATGCCTGCAAGGTTTGCTACAACAAGCTTTGATCACAATATTTCATACATGACCGTGAATTAATGTTGCTATATACATGCCTTAAAACAATGTGTTTAATGTGTAAGAATGAAAACAAGGGTACTTGTTTGTGGGGTTTTTCCCTCTTGAATAAAAGACATGATCGTGAATCGTTTACTTAAAAAAAAAAAAATGGGTGTACAAGCTGGCTACTGTAATCTTTCATGGACGATAATATGAAGTCTAGCAGTTGTATCCTGTTGCCCATGTTATAATTACAAGTACAGATTTTGAACACACTTTATATTGATTTTTTTTCTCAAGTTTGGCCACAAATCCTATGTTCGAATTAATGTGTTTAAGAAATGAAATTATAAGCTTCCAGTGAAAAATGGTAGATCAGAGTACATCCCATGTGATATAGTGAGAAACGAATTGTTTAAAATGCAATACTGTTGATATTGGACATTGAAATCCAGGAATGTTTGTGTTGGATTTGTTTTTGTTGTTTATGTGTTGTTTGTTTTTATGGAGAAAATAGAACAAAAATATCTTCTTTTTATTGTAAAAATTCTGTATCAAAATGTGCTGAAATTTTCATTTTTTTTTGTTTTTTTGTTTTTGGTTAAAACAAGCATGTACTGATTAACTTAGCGAAGTTTCTTAAATATGTTTGAAATGTACATGAATATCTTACGTTACATTTTGTTCCATTTAGTCCCGTATAAAGATATGTAATACATTTGTTGTCTTCATTTTCCCTGTCTTTTTTAAAATATGTTTTACTCATCAGAATAATCAGGTAGTAATAGTACTGATTAGTGTTTGAATGTGTGGACATGCAGCCAGTGTGATTTGAAACTTCACACACTTACAGAGTTTGCTGAACTAGTACTGATTAGTGTTTGAATGTGTGGTCAGCCAGTGTGATTTGAAACTTCACACACTTCAGGAGTTTGCTGAACTTTAGGCATCATGCGAGTCTAGTTTGACCCTCATCAAATTTCAAGGTCACAGCGGGGAAAAGTATGGGTCAAAAGATGAAATCAGTTTACTCAATTGTTTTTTGAGCTAAAAATATTGACACTTGGCAATTTAATATTCTTTGATAATGTTCACTTCACCCTTGGTGTAATGTTAGTTGAGCATGGTCGTCTGTCAAAATCTTTTAATTATGATGAACTCCTCAAGCTTCATAAGAAGTGTCTAAATGAAAACAGGGTTCAAATAATGGGCCAAAGTGGCTGTAAATCATGTTGTAGCTGGAAAGAGGGGAAAACAGGGGAACTTTGGGGAATCAAAAACGTTTTTTGTTTTTTCAAATGCTTTTCAGTAGCAAAAGAGAGGCATTTTCATCTCGATTTTTTCTTTCCAAAAGATTGTGTTCATTTGTCTTCTTTTGCCTACAATTTCCCACACAACAGGATTTTGCAGATGTTAGTGGGCTTAGCTGTGCATGCAGTTCCTCCCATCCCACCCAAATTGTATTGAATTTTGGGCTTTATTTGCTCTTGTTTTGTATTTTTGTTTACTTCAATTTGGAGGGGTGGGGAGAATAATTTGCTCAGAGGTATCCCTTGTTATTGTTCCTTAGTGTTACATCAAGGTGCAAAGTGAAACTATGCAATCAAACTCATTGTATTTCTTGTATTTGTATTCATATCATCACATAGTCAAGATGTACATGTGTATATATATTTTCATGCGAAATAAACATATGTTTTCTAAACTCTGATGTGGTGTGTCTGTGCAGTAATGCAACTGATATGAGATGAAGAATGTGTTTATATTCACTGAAGTTATGAAGCACTCTTTGTTGAGTGGGAGGACATAACATTAGATGACAAAATCTCATACACACACATGGAATTGCACCAGTTTCATACACCTTCCATTGGTGTATCCATACCTTTCCTACTTGATCACGCAGGCATTGCACACAAGTGTGTTGTCGGGGATGTCATTTTAAATCAGCAGTGGGTGAAAGGACTCATCATATTTTAACCCTTTCACTGGTGCAATTCTGTAACACACGTTACATAGCCACTGGTGAATTAACAGAGAGAAAAATAAAGAAAAACAGTCATATAGGTTTTTGTGTCCATGGAAGGTAATCGGAACCGACCGAACAGACAGCTAGTAACGCGACACATATCGTGACAACCAGGTGACAGTATACGTAACGTAGCGCAACAACCAGCCTAAGGTTTAAATTAATAAAACTTTGCATACTACAGAAAAACTGTTCCGTAAAACTCTCGCTTACTCCATACACATCATATGCATTTAGAGCGCTTACTTCCCTTTGGTTATTTTGATCTCTAAATAGCGCTCTGCCTCATTTATTTCAGATGTTCACAGTGAATTAGAACTCCGGATTAATTACGTTTTATTGTTCTGGTTTCAAGCTTAATAAATAAGCTCAGCCACAGAGGCAGTATTCGTCCACACCAGACCTGATTCACAAAAGTCACAGGTCAAACTGATCACAATCATGTTTTCGAAGCACAACAGATGATGAATTAATTTCTTCTTATCGGAATATGACTCAAGAGTTCCATTTGTGTACGTCTTCTGCGCAAATTAAAACTATCATTTTCATTTTTTATTTGACAAGTTGCTAAACAAGAAAGTAAAACTTAAAGTTGGGAAAATTCTTTCATTGAAAAAGTTTGATGGGGCACCTGTGACCTGTCCACTAAATGCTCTCCAGAGCATTGAAAGGTTTCCCCAGTGTTAAGGTTTCTTTTTGTTTTGTTGTTCTTTTGGCTCGTTGATTTCAGTGTCTGCCAGAGGAGAACATCATTTCCATCACCGATTTAAGTTTTTCTTTTTTCTTGATTTTTTCATAAATTGATGTTTGCATAGGACCTAAAATGCAGAAATGCTGCAAAGCATGACAGAAGTTTATGTCAGGGGTGGCACCAAAGACTTTATGCCTAAAACTTTCAAAAGTTACTTGTACGGACATGCAGGCAAATTTACCCCAAAAAAGAAATCCTACTCGCATCCCTAATGTATATATGTATCACGTCTTTTCTTGTCTTAATGACAGTAATGAAGAAGCACTCTTGTTTGAACATACATGTCCTGAATGTTTGACTTAATCATGATTACATGGTGGTTTGAGCTCATTCACACAAAACATTTAAAGAAGACAATACAGATACAAGTTTGAGGTTTATTCAAGAAACAACTTTATACAACCGGTTCTGATCTGTAATTAACCCAAAATAAAAACAATTTCAGAGGACATGAAGATCAGAAAATCACAGATTTAGTTTTTTTCAGGTCAAGGTTTCATAAAACAACATGACTTTGAATAAGAACAGAGAAAATCACAGCTGATGTGGAGCAGTCCTAACCACCAAGATATTCTACAATGACTCAGTAGACTCGTACAGACACTTCATGTTTTCCTCCTTGTGATGTGATCATAAATGACGATCTGGATATACCTTGGTGTTTGGATGATTGTTCGTGAAGAGTTGTCACCTGGTGAGGAAGCCTGTACGAAGAGAAGAACAAGTATCTGTATAAGACACCTGTAAAAAGACCCTGTGGATCCTACCTGATGGTTTGGTCGGTAAGCATGGTTCCTTCAAAACTGTTCTGGGTGTAGAAAGAGCAAAGACAGTGCAAGCTCACTTTTGAAGAAAGTAAGAGAGACATGATAGAAAGGCAGAGAAACAAACAAACACACAAAAGACACACAGCCAGAGAAATGTACAAAGCAAAGCCAAAGGAATCTAGGTTTTTTTTAACGTTCTTCCTCTAAACTTTATCAGCCTGGAAACAAGTCACTGCTTATTGCATTAACATCATAAACTGATTATCATCTGGACAACATAACCATAAGCAATATTTCTAAATCTGAAATCTGAAAAACTAAATGACTATTTGTGAGACAAACAGTGTTGGAAAACAAAAGAATTCTGTACTCACCAAGACAAGGACAGCACAAACTGTCAAAATGTTTTCCTATGGAGGCTTCTTTGTGACACAAATAAAAATAGAACCAAAAAGCAAAAGTATGGAGCAGAGAGCAGATGAGACGAAAAACCGAGGTCCCTTCGTGTACACTACATTGGGGTGTGCACGTTAAAGATCCCACGATTGACAAAAGGGTCTTTCCTGGCAAAATTGCATAGACATAGATAAAAATGTCCACCAAAATACCCGTGTGACTTGGAATAATAGGCCGTGAAAAGTAGGATATGCGCCGAAACGGCTGCGATCTGCTGGCCAATGTGAATGCGTGATGTATTGTGTAAAAAAATTCCATCTCACACGGCATAAATAAATCCCTGCGCCTTGAATAAAGAAAATAAAAAAATAAATCCCTGCGCTTAGAACTGTACCCACGGAATACGCGCGATATAAGCCTCATATTGATTGATTGAGAACAAAGCTTTTGCTTTTTGGTTCTCTTTTTATTTGTGTCTGGTGCTTTTATACCAGATCTGTGCTGGTTTACACATGTTGAAATAGGAGAGAAGGTATCTTTAAATTTACAAAATGAATTAATTCTTGTGAGTCATACCTTTGGATCCACGTTGATGATCTTACGGTCACGTTTGTTCTTGAAGAGAAGCCCAGATGCATTTTCAGCTATCACCTGGTAGTTTGGAGTGGGGTTGGATGTGGATGTCTGAGTTTCCCAGTTGTAGAAACTGAAAATAAAAAAATTGCCTTTCCCTGAAAAAATCATCACTTTTTTCTTGTTTATACTTACTGACCTGCATCTACTGTCAGATCCTTTTCATCTGAGATTGTTCAACTCCAATTACAAAGGTTACGTATGTCAGCATAAGTTTCCCTGCTTGACAGCATCCTCTCGCATGAAAACTGTACAGCAAGCAATGAACTCTTTTGCTCATCAATTTCAAGCTCCCAGCGTTTTAATACTGAAAAGCATATAAAACATAAGATTGTATTTCAACAATGTTCCGTACACTATGAATATCAATTGCTTGGTCTGAGTACATTCAATACATTCAAACATTCAATACATTCAAACACAACACAATGCAAAGTGCTCACGGATTTACTTACACTGATAAACATACAAACACACACACACACACAGAAACACACTCCACATTGTACCATGTCCTTCAGTGTATAAAGTTGACCAGCTTGTCTTATAATCATCTGGTCAATGCAAAGGAGAATTCAGAGAAAACTTTTCACATCAAATTAAACCACTAGGTCATACCTTAACTATCAAACCCTATTTCTCTTCAGCTCTCAGCATTTCTGTCTCGTTTTGTAGAGAAAACTTTTAGCAATGAAGAAGTAGGTGGTAAGCAAGATTTACCAGGTGAGGTTGATGTGTGAGGCTCACATTCATAATGTAAGATGAATGCATGTACTGGCAGCAACAAAATTACAAAAGTTGCTTGACTGATAGACTATACCAGATTCTTCTTTGTTCATGGGCTGAAAATCCCATGGTACACTCATGTTTTTTGCACGAGTGGGTTTTTACGTGTATGACCATTTTTACCATGCCATTTACGCAGCCATATGCCACTTTTGGGGGAACTATATCAGATTTGACTCGGTCATACCTGAGGTCAGATGGTCGGGGAAGAAGACGTTTCCGTCCTGCAAAGTACGGCTCAAAATCTTCAGCTTTTAGTCGGTAGGCGTAGTCAATGTAACCTGAGATTTCCTGTCCTCTGGCATTTTTGTCTCTGATGAAGATGATTGTCTGAAAAAAGCAAAGACATCTTTACCATACAATGTTTCACCTCTAAAAGCTGCAAACAAGCTAAGAATTTTTCACACCCATCTCCACGGTTTTAGACATGCAAAGCCTGCAATTGCAGGCCCAAGACATCATTCACCAACAGCAAGAATCACCTTCTAACGGAAAAGATAGTAAATCCTACCGTCATCTTGCCGCTCCTGTTGGCCTCTTCTCGTGTGGCAAGGGCTCGCAGCAACGGGTCCTTCAACTCTTTTCCAGAGCTGGTAAGGGTTCTGCAAACACATTTTAGGCATTTGGATAAAATTATGAAATGATGAGATTTTGTGCAGCAGAGAAGAGTCAAGGAATGAAAACATAAATGGTTGCAACAACAACTAAGTGAACAAATTCTACAGATATTCAAAACAATGCACGCATAGCAGAAGAAAAGTGGTGTCGTTAAGACACCTGAACTGTTGTTCATGCAATGCATACAGCCTATCCCATGCATGTACATGCTTACCTCAGCAATGTTGCACCCACACAGACAATTTACAAGTTAGTGATAAATCACGGGGATGTAGCTCAGTCGGTAGCGCGCTGGATTTGTATCCAGTTGGCCGCTGTCAGCGTGAGTTCGTCCCCACGTTCGGCGAGAGATTTATTTCTCACAGTCAACTTTGTGTGCAGACTCTCCTCGGTGTCCGAACACCCCCGTGTGTACACGCAAGCACAAGACCAAGTGTGCACGAAAAAGATCCTGTAATCCATGTCAGAGTTCGGTGGGTTATAGAAACACGAAAATACCCAGCATTGCTTCCTCTGAAAGCGGCGTATGGCTGCCTAAATGGCGGGGTAAAAAACGGTCATACACGTAAAATTCCACTCGTGTAAAAAACACGAGTGTACGTGGGAGTTTCAGCCCACGAACGCAGAAGAAGAAGAAGAAGTGATAAATCAGCTACATATTATATACTCTTGGGCTGACATGCAGCCCTGACGAGTCCTTACTTCTGTTGGCTCCGTTTGGACAACCGGCTGGCTTCGGCTGCAGCTTTTCTTGCCTCAAACTCTTCTCTCTTCAGGACCTCGCCACTACCACGGTAACCCAGCTCCACCAACTGCCTTGCAAGCTCCTGGTCCTGGAAATCACATGCAGGAAAAGGTTTGGTAAAACACAATCACAAAGAAGGGGTAACACTTTCAAAGCAATGGGTCTGATCTGGCTTTCAGTAAGGTGCACTTGCGAGAATCATTTCATTTTCAGTGATATAAACGCTTGGTTAAAGTCAGGTTTCATAGTGTATGAATCAATTGGTTTAGCCTAGTCAGCTTGTAAGAATGTTAAAGCTAATTGGCACACAAGATCATTAAAACAGAGCTAGGTAGTTTTATTTACAACATCTTTTACACTTCTGGTAAAACATTGATAAAGGTAACCTTACTTGCACATTCATGTGTGTGTGTGTGTGTGATTATGTGTTATGTAAGCTCAGTTTGCTCGCCTCTGTTTTATTAAATGATTTTTATGGTCTTTGTATGTTTTTAGGTTACATGTTTTCATAGCTGTGTATTCAGGGATGGCCAAATCTCGAAAATGTAACTCACCAGCTGGGCGAGTAACTTTAAGAAAGTCACTAGTCTGTCAGAAATGTCACAAGCCCAGTACATACCACACACAAAAATTATGAAACAGTGTTAGTATGAATGGCTGTCAGATTTATATTTACATACACAAAATAGTGTGGTATGTATGATCGAGAACTCGACCGTGCTCAGTCTGGAGTTTTACACCGTCCTTCACTGACGCAAGTAGCATTGAACAATTTATATTTCATGCGACTTGTCATTTTTAACTTGAGCAATGTTGATACAATTTAAAATGCATTATTTTTCTCTACTTCTTCTTAAAAAATGTGAGCAAAATCAAACCCGCCATCGTCTTCAAATTCAACTCAAACTTGCTAATCTCCTCTCGGCAATCACACTCCAGTGATCTTTGAATGGTCAATCTTTTCTCTTTCTTATGCTGTTTACTTAAATAAAACAGCTCAACCGCAGCCCAAATGAAACGTTGAAAGTGCGCCTGTGACTGATTTAATTGAGCCTAATGTTCTCAAATCACTAGAACATGGCTGTGATTTTGTGGAGAACAGAAGTCTCTGCACATGTGCTCTGTTTATTTGGCTTTAAAAAATGAACCTCAATTGTACAAACAAAAGCTATTTATTATTATAATCTTTAAAGGCACAGTGCAGCTCACAGCCTTCGTTTTGCGTTTTTGTTGCAGCTGAGTGCATTTACAGTTCAAAAATCCTCCTATGGTAGTAAAACAAACCCAAAACTACCCAACGACGACATCTGTGAAGCTCGACAGTTTCTTGTTCACGCGAGTGCATAAATTAACCTAGTTATTACATGGTGTTTGGTCGGAGTTCGATTCAACTGAGTGATTCCGGCCTCCATTTTGTTTTACACAAACTCATGATGATGTCTGACATAGTTTGCTAGTGACGTGTCTTTTTGTGCATGATGTGGTGATCTACCTGATCTAAATTTAGATCCAAAAATAGGTCAAGACCAGCTGGGTCCGAGTACGAAATTAATTCGCAAAAACAATCGCAGTTCTTGACTCTTTGGGTGCAAGTCAATGAAACTTGGTAGTTCTTCTAACGGATAGCTGCCTGAGGTATGACTAAAAGCCCCAGGGGCTCCGTGAACCTGGATTTGACAAGTTCAGTACCTTTAACACTCTTACTTGGTTATGATCCTCTCTTTCATTCTCATGATTTACATGAATCTATAAAGCAGCCCTTCCTCTTCTAATTGTGCACGTCCATGATACTGGGTAACAGTTACAATATCAGTGAGTGTCTAACTTTGCTGGTCTATAAACTTCTTTTCTTTTCTTTCTTTCTTTGGTGTTTAACGTCGTTTTCAACCACGAAGGTTATATCGCGACGAGGGAAAGGGGGGAGATGGGATAGGGGAAAGGGGGAGATGGGATAGAGCCACTTGTTAAGTGTTTCTTGTTCACAAAAGCACCAATCAAAAAATTGCTCCAGGGGCTTGCAACGTAGTACAATATATATGACCTCACTGGGAGAATGCAAGTTTCCAGTACAAAGGACCAAACACCTCCTACACACTGCTTGACCAAAATCTTTATAAACATTGACCATATTCTATACAAGAACCACTTAACAAGGGTCAAAGGAGAAACAGAATCCGTTAGTCGCCTCATACGACATGCGGGGTGCAGAGAAATAAGGATGTGGAAAAGAAGACTTTTGGTAAGTGAAATAAAGGTGATGGATCCAGTCAGGTAGAAATAAGACAACAAGAAAAGAATTGGAAAACTGCAGGGAATAGTAGGGAGAGTTTTCTTGGAAGGAAATATAGGTGAAAGGACTGGTAAGGCAGAAATAAGACAAAAGAAGAGAAGAAACAGAACCGTTAGTCGCCTCTTACGACATGCTGGTTAGCATCGGGTAAATTCTTTCTAGTCCCAACCAATATGGGACTCCCCCTAACCCGCGGGGGGTTCTATAAACTTGCTCTCACAAAGTCTTGGACTCAGTTGATGGTTTCATGTGATGTATGACAACTTTGTCTGATGAAATAAAACCTGTTTGCAAAAAGTGTTTGTGAATTTTTTAAATATTTTTGTTTATCGAAGCATGGCCTCAAACTGGCGCTTTAAAGTGGGACATGAACAAAGCTTCTCACTTCTATGCATTGGTGTTTTTGTTAGAAACACCAAAGATTTTCGTTTTCATTACTTTATTGTCCCATCGCTGGGAAATTCGGGTCGCTTCCTCTCAGGGGAAAGCTAGCAGCAACGGAGTCGCGCCACCCAGGTGTCTGCGTGTTTAGGTGTATTCAGCCACCTGCACTTATGGCAAAATGACCAAGGTCTTTTACGTGCTATTGTGGTGACATGGGGGTGGGACATGGCTTCCGTCTCCGGGTCTGCACATAAAGTTGATCTGTGTCCGTCCCGGCCTGAATTCGAACCTGCGACCTTCCGATCACAAGTTCAGTGCTCTACCAACTGAGCTACAAAAGATCATTTGTTAGGGCACATGATTTTAGGTTAGGACACATTTTTCCAATAAAAACACAGAAAATAATAAAACACTTACGTGATTTTGTTATTTCAGATTTAGATGGAAAAGCCTTGTCGTAAGTTACTTTCGTTTTCATAAACGCTTTAGGGAGAATGAATTGTCTAAAGTACTAACGCGCACACTTTACAGCAACAACATTATTTTGTATGTTGGATTATAACTTAATTAACTGAGCAATAGATCTTTCAAAAATATCAATGATCGGCGATAAACACAGACAATTTTCTGATCTCACTCGGTTTCGTTTCCTTCTGTAATGTACGCAAAGCACACTAACTGACAACACGCAGTCGACCCGACCCTCTTGTCAATGTGTTGTGATGACGTAGATGCTCGAGAACCTTCCAATTTGTGTCTGATTGAAAACAGGTCTTTTGTATGTGGACAAGCCTGTTTCAGTTTAATTATTTACACTTTTTTGTAAAGTGCTCATGTCCCCTAACTGTTACCCAGTATCATGGACGTGCACAATTATCTTTTTCGTTTCTTTTTAATTTTAGAACACACCTCTCCTCGGGTACTTATTTTCTCAGGGTTTTTCGTTTTTTTTGGGAGGGGGACAAATAGTCCGCTCTCCTTCCCTGCCAACTGTAGAACAATCTGGCAAAGCAGTCATTAGAATATGCACGGTAGCCTAAGCAAAATAAGAATTAAAGCTGTGATAAACTCCTACTGATGTCCCCGAAAACAGATATCATGCAACAAATACTTGCGATACAAACTTGTCAGAAAGGCAGTCGCCTGACCCCAGGCAACTACAGACCGGTGAGCCTGACCTGTATCCTGTGCAAAGTGATGGAGGGTCTAGTGAGGGAGAGAGTCATGAAGCACCTGGCAGAGAATAACCTTATCCACAAAGAGCAGCACGGTTTCGTCGCAGGTCGGTCATGCGTGACTCAACTCCTGGATGTTTTGGATGCCTGGACTGAGGTTCTTGACGATGGCGGGAGTGTGGACATCATTTACACTGATTTCATGAAAGCGTTCGACTCGGTGCCTCACAAACGTCTGCTGTCAAAAGTTGCGGCCCACGGAATCCAAGGAAAGGTCCTAAGATGGGTGGAGTCATTCCTCACGGACAGAACCCAGTGCGTAGTAGTCAACGGAGCATCCTCACAGCAAGCTAAAGTTACTAGCGGCGTGCCGCAAGGCAGTGTTTGCGGGCCTCTACTCTTCGTCATCTACATCAACGACCTGCCGGAGGTGTGTTCCTGTCCTGTCCGCCTATTCGCCGACGATACGAAGGTCTACACTCGCAGCGACACAGAGGGGGGGCCAGAGGCACTACAGCATGACCTGGACAGTCTACAACAGTGGTCGGACAACTGGCTGCTCCGCTTCCACCCAGATAAGTGCCACACCTTGAAGCTCGGCAACAAGAAGTCCGAGGCAAAGTACTTTATGAAGGGGAAGAGGGGAGGAGTGGATGTCAACATTGAGCTACAGGAGAGTGAAGTGGAGAAAGACTTGGGTGTGCAAGTCGACAACAGACTGAGCTTCAAAGAACACGTCAGCATAGTCTCTGGAAAGGCCAATCAGATCGTGGGCGTCATCAGGAGAACTTTTGACTACCTGACGGAGGAAATGCTCATCCAACTATACAAGAGTCTGGTCCGACCCAAGCTGGAATACGGGCACTCAGTGTGGCAGCCACACAACAAGACGCTATGTGCTGAAGTGGAGAACGTGCAACGCAGAGCGACCAAACTCATTCCAGGTCTGAAAGATGAGCCCTACTGTGAGAGGCTGAAAGCTCTGAAACTTCCAAGCCTGGAACACCGTCGCCTGCGGGGCGACATGATAGACACCTTCAAGTATGTGCACGGCATGTACGAAGCGGACAGACCCCACTTTGAGCCCATCAGCAGTAGAGACACTAGAGGCCACTCTCTGAAACTCGGCAAAGACCACTGTAGACTGAACGTACGAAGCAATTACTTCTCCCAGCGAGTAGTGAACACCTGGAACAGTTTGCCTGAAGAGGCAGTAACAGCGCCATCAGTCAACAGCTTTAAGACCAGGATAGACAATTTCTGGCGCCACAGTACTTCTATGTACAACCCTACCTGCCTAGTCTAGATTGTAAAATAGCCCGCCACGCATGCTACAGTCTAGTAATAGGACCTATGTAAAGGCTACACAGCCTACCACATAGTAAACTTCAAGTTCAAGTTCAAGTTCAAGTTCAAGAAAGGGATGTAAGCGCTCTGCATGCATACGACATCGGACATGTGCAACAAAAGTACGCAACACATACTCGAGATTCACACACGCTAAAGTTAATATCTTTTACCTCCAAGTAGTAGAGATCAAATGAAGTAATCTGTGAATCCAGAAAGTCTTCATAAGAATTGAATTCAGTGACAATATTGTCACCACTACCGCTTGGTGCCTCTTCGTCCATCTTGGTTGTTTACATGGACGATTTGTGACGATGATACTTCCGCTAGAGAAAAGGGAGTGCACAGCCAAATGTTAGAGAACTATCACAGTTAGAGAATGCATAATATAGATATGCATAAGATATCAAGCAAAAATATATTTTGTGTCTGATTTAATCGAATCGTTTTCTTACTACCACAATCACTATTTTTGTGAAAAACCAAAACTCTTGCGTATGAATATTCCGAGCCATGGAGATTTAGGGGAGAGTACTCTCAAAACTTTGTTTATTTATTAAAATGATAAGCAATGCATCAAAAATAGCGGAAATGTCATTAACTTAAGTTTCAAATAATAAGTTCACTTTCTAATCAAATGAGAGAAAAAATTGCAGTGTTCCATTCAACCATTGTTGTCGTTCCCATGACAACAAAATGGTGGCACTTCCGAGGCTTCTGGAAGAGGAAGGCATCATGAGAGTGTGAAAGTGGACTGTACCCTGCTAGCTACAGCTGCTCAATCTAAGATTCACTATTGAATCGGAAGATTCAGGTGAGGAGAGAATGTTGGTGTTGATAAAAGGTGTCTCAATTCGATTCAACGTCAAAACAGCCTTGTTCAGGTGCCCTCTATGTATGTCACAGTCTATTAATACATTTGTGGTATGTGGTCTGCCTGATTGCCAATCTCTCTCTCTCTCTTTCTGTCTGTCTGTCTGTCTGTCTGTTTCTCCATTTCTCTGTCTCTGATTCCCGCTGTCTCTGTCTGTCTGTCTGTCTGTCTGTCTGTCTGTCTGTCTGTCTGTCTCTCTGTCTCTCTCTCTTTTTTTTCTCTCTCTCTTTTTTCTCTCTCTCTCTTTTCTCTCTCTCTCTCTCGATCTCTCCAGCTCTCTCCCCACAGAATAAAATGTTTATATGTCATGTAAAATATTGTTCAGTTGTTCCTTTGATTACATTTATAGTCAAGTTGTTTTAAATATCATAGACTGGGAATTGAGATGAGGGTGGTCGGGTATATGTGTGTGTGTGTGTGTGTGTGTGTGTGTGTGTGTGTGTGTGTGTGTGTGCATGTATGCATGTGTGCGAGCATGAGTGTGCGTGTGTGTTTGTGTGTGTGTGTGTGTGTGTGTGTGCATGCATGCATGCGTGTAGAGTGATTCTGGGAAAACTACTGGACCGATCTTTAGAAACTTTACAAACAAATTTTTCGAGATTATATCCCTCGACTGTTTTATCTTGATATATGTCTTTAATGACATAATTTCCGGTTTTTAGTAAAAGTTGAGACAGCTGTGTCACGCCCTCATTTTTTGATCACATTGCTTGAAATTTTGGTCACGCAATCTTGAAAGCTTTAAAATTAACTATAATGAGTTTAGTAATTAAAAATGTCAAAATTCGAATCAAAATTTACATTTTAGTAATCGATCTAAAAATGATCCATCTTATTCTTTATTATTTTCTTAATAAAAAAAATGTACAGACATGTCATGTTTACTCTGAAAATGTACTCACTTTGAAAGAAAATAGGTTAATTAGCACTAAGTAAGCTGGACCCATCTCAGTCTTCGGGTTTTGTCTAGCGAACCTGAGTACACGTAGTCTCAATGTTGGCTGTTAGTGTTGATCTTTTAGTTTTAGGTGGACAGATTGAATGGTTTTACATCGCTTCACGCGACTTGTTTATTTGTCAATTGATTCCATGGCTATCACTGGCAAGCTGACATATTTAGGTTGCTTTAAGCTGAAGATGTAGGATGAGTTGTTTTTGTTGATTAAATCATAATCTTCAGGAGCGCTGAGCAGGCATAGAAAGCATTATGAGTTTTTTCTAATGTACTGACGGTTAGCATGAGATAAAAGACATGTCAAGGAAACTAATATCAACGTGAGCCAGGAGGTAAGTGTTGATACAGTATAATTTTCATGATATATCTTATCATATTTTGCTAACAGTTCACATTGAAATTAACAGTTTTACTACCGGCTAATTTCAACCAAAATGATATCCGAAGCGATCTTGCGAAAAGCAAGAAAGGACCCTAACGTGACCTCATTTACCTGACCTTATGACCTTATCATATTAACAGCTTAAAAGTTTGTACATGAAAAAGGAAAAGAGTTAGAATCAACATCAGACACTAGGAAATAATGTTAAACTATATTTGACATAAACTGAGTTACGCAATTTCATTTGATTCTTCAGAACTTTGACCATGCAATTTTCAAGCGAGCAGAGAACATGATAGCATTCTGAAAAGGTGGGCGGTGCCTTGCCATTCTGTTCACACACACACACACACACCCCACCTACAAAGTTGGCTTTTCTGTAATTTAACATATGGTAAAGTGTTTTTATCACTGTATTAAGAATAAGAAGTTTAATTCCTTAGAATAAGTCATCCTGAAATCCCTGCGCTTAGAACTGTACCCACGGAATACGCGCGATATAAGCCTCATATTGATATTGATTGATTCATTGATTGAAATGCTTAATTCAAAATGTTAGTTTTTCTTTAGTTATTTTTAGAGTCATAAACAAAATGTGTCCCATCCTGACCATTACAACATATTTATGGGACTGTCACATTGCCGCGATTTAATTGTACAATTTGTTCCCCATCAACCATTACGAGCCGATCACCGATTGACTGGCATGATGATACCAGTCACACAGCAAGTGCGCTGCGCTAGAGCAGACAACTTTTGGAGAAGCGTGTTTGGCTGATGTTCGAACATTGCTCTCACCCCTTCTAAAAACACCTCTAACTTCTAAGCATTAGAACTTCCTGAGAAAG
>NC_090246.1:28313454-28315954 GCF_037325665.1 Littorina saxatilis
GTCCAGTAGTTTAGTCTGAATCGCTCTACACACACACACAGACACACAGACACACATACACCACGACCCTCGTCTCGATTCCCCCCTCTACGTTAAAACATTTAGTCATAACTTGACTAAATGTAATAAAAAGGAAAGAAGGATTTTTTTTATATACAAATTATCTTACTAGATTTCATTGGGCTTTTCAGCATGGAACGGTATCAAGGATACACACAGTTTAAAAAAAACCCAAAAAATTGTAAACAAAAAAGTTTTTGGAAGATTGCCAGTTTAAAAGCTTACAAGAAGTAGCATTTTTCCTTGTTTTTTTAAATGTTATTTTATTTTCAATTTTATTTGGCTATATAGTACCAAACCACTATATTAATTTTTTTTTTCTTCTTCTAATTCGTGATTTTCATCTCAACAAACCTTAAAGGCATACTAACGCACTCCCGTGTTTACAAAGTGTAGTTTGCCCACAATCGATGTCAAACGCACCATAAGACCATATAATGACGATATGTCACCATGCGCGGACCATAATACATGCATTACAGCTTGTTCTAGCCTCTGAAAAAGTGAGGATGTCAACAAAGCCGCGGAGTTCTCTCCCTTGCATCAACGTTACATGTGTTGCCAAATCTATAAATAGGACGATCCAGATCAAAATGAAAATTCAAATATCTCAACATTTAAGGGGTCCTAGACCACAATATTTTGCAGGGAACTTAATTTAGCATGTCTCCAGCTGTTGGTAAAGCAATTAGCGTGTATAGTCATCGAGTACATATGGCTTTAATTTGGGTGAATCTACAACATTTCTGCCCATGAACTTATAACCTCAGAAGGAACAGTATGCTTAAACTTTTGTTGACTGACTGTATGGGGCTGTTTCTGTTCCTTTATGTTTATTTTGCAATTGTCACAGTCATCGGTAAAGTAGCTATGACATATTTTGCAGGCAGTTGTAACTCAAACCCTGAAAATGCTTCCTTTACCTTTAAAGAAGTGTTTTTCTCCTTGAATATTGGAATAGAGAAGATAACAAAATGTTGCTTTGAATCTGAATTAAGTTAATTTTATCATTGAAAGCACATTTGCACTATCTTTCTGTAACAGGCATTCTTAGTGTGTTGAGTTACAAAAGCCTCACTTGTGATCCACAGGCACACGTGCTATAAACGTTTAGTACATTTCCTAAAACTGGTTCTGCTAGAACGGCAGTATATTCTTCAGCAAGTAGTAGACAGATGCCTGCTCTGCACAACAAAGACATTGTTTATAATTCTGTAATTCCAAGTGCCTGTGGGTCACCACACTGTATAATTGTCGCATGCTGCTTGGACTTAGTGTGGTGGTGGTGTGCTCAGCCATGAAAACTTATACTTTCAGATTGGATCACAAAGAACGCATCAGAATGTACTTACTGCTCAGCTGGAAAAAGCTCAAAGCAGAAAAGTAGATTTGAAGAAGTGAGTCTGATTCGGACCACCAAACATGAATCAATGCGTGAGGCTGAAAGAGCAAAAATGAAACATATATCAATGATGTAAAATATACTTCTTCTTCATTTCAAGAAATCTCATAAGCGTGTTGCTAATTTTTAATTACAAATGAATCAATGCGTGATGAAAGAGCAAAAATGAAATGTGTATCGATGATGTAACATACATTGGGGTGTGCACGTTAAAGATCCCACGATTGACAAAAGGGTCTTACCTGGCAAAATTGTATAGGCATAGATAAAAATGTCCACCAAAATACCCGTGTGACTTGGAATAATAGGCCGTGAAAAGTAGGATATGCGCCAAAATGGCTGCGATCTGCTGGCCGATGTGAATGCGTGATGTTTTGTGTAAAAAAATTCCATCTCACACGGCATAAATAAATCCCTGCGCCTTGAATATGTGCGCAATATAAATTGCATAAAATAAAAATAAAAAAATAAAAAAATAAATCCCTGCGCTTAGAACTGTACCCACGGAATACGCGCGATATAAGCCTCATATTGATTGATTGATATACTTCTTCTTCATTTCAACAAATCTCATAAGCGTGTTCCTAATCTTTAATTGCACAACAACCGAGACAAAAGTATCTGAAAAGATACAATGTAAGAAAACGTTCATTGGCATATTGATTAATGACATGCATATTAAATTTAGGCGAGAAGTTGTATGAAAATCTTGAAAAAACAGACCTAGCTGAAGTGAACACATGTTTTTACTTCCTTTTTGTCAAGACGTTCTGCTGCGACAATAACAACAAAAAGTTGAATTGTTTTTACAAAGGTTTACATGAGAGAGAAAAGATAAGAAATGGTCCAATAATTATATTAATTGGTCAGCCAAATTGTTTAAAATAAATCTGATGCCTCATCTTTTGAAAAGAAAAGAAAGTACTTCAAATTTTAATTGAGCTTGACTGGAGAAGATACCTTCTGATGCAAAACAGAATGTTTTTTTAATCCGTAAAACTAAATACAAATATCAACAACAGTAAACACACTAACAAA
>NC_090246.1:28320954-28395954 GCF_037325665.1 Littorina saxatilis
GGTGCGGGGGGATATGGGAGTTGGATATGCGTGGGGGGAGTGTTTTTTTAAGGAGAGTAATTCATTGCAGAGGTGTTTTTGCACGTAAAGTTGACCTCTGGTGCCAGTGCATTGACTGGCCATCACAGTTTTACGAAGCATTAATACCAAAGTGAGAGTCAGTGTTGTGTTTGTGCACACTTTGTTAGAGTGGGTGGGAGTGCTTTTTTCTTGCTGGGAAATTCCTGGTTGGTGCTTCAATGGAAAACCTGCGGTGAAAATAGGTCTATTATAATATTACTTAGATTTATGGATAAAGGCAAGACAGTCACACACTGGTGTGTGCCATTTGAACCAGTATTTAAGAGCCCAACATGTGCTAATCCCTAGAAGTGAAATATAACATATTAGTCCTTTTTAGTAAAATGGGCAATGGGATGGACCTTTTATTTGAAAAAAGGTGATGCGGATTTGGTTCTTGAATAGTATTTTTTCTGCATAGAAAATTGGAAGGAGGGGTTCATGGAGAAAAAGATGGAGTACAAATATGATATAATACCAGGGAACAATACAACCAAAATTAGTCCACTTTGTCCAAGCACTTTTTTTGTGGTTTTCACATGAACATAACACGTCGCCACACGACTGTTATTAAGGTGTTGGCTGCCAGTGGTGCGTGTGAAAGGGGGTCAATGGTAGGCCAGTCTCTCCTGGGAAAAGGAAAAACGTTTTTGGAGACAAAAAAAATATCTGTGTGATTGACAGGAACTACAGCGTAGTACGTGTTAGATTGGTGGGGGAAATTAAGTTGCTATAGGTCGCGTACACCGCCACTCTGTGGACTTTTCACCTGTTGGGTGAGTCACCGCTATCCTTCTACCCTTTTCATCCCCTTCTCTCTCCCCCCCCTCCCCTCCCCTCCATCCAATTTGCTCCTGATCCATGCACATTCCCTCTCTCTCTTACTTCATTTTTTCTATATATTTGTTATACTGTTGTTGTTTTGTTTTCTTTCCCTGTTGTAATCCTCGAAAATATGTTTATAGTTTATAAAACAAAGTAACTAACAACTTACAAGCAAAGACTGAGTACCATCAACAGACTGGTGTTGCAAGCTTGAAAAATACTTGGTTTTGTTTCTATACTTGATTATGAGGGACGCAACCGTCGAACGCTGAAGGAGAAGTTTCTATATTATTTTGATATACAAGCCAGGTTTATATTGGGGACATTTCGAGTGAACAGTTACTTGATTCTTCTTATTTCTTTTTCTTCGCTTCAATACTAGTCTTTCTTTCTTCTACCAGGCGCACAACGCCAAGCGTGTCAACCGCCTGGCGACGAGCATGAAGACCAAGAAGGAGAAGGAGGATGCCCAGCAGGAGGTGTGGGAGTCACGCTTCAAGGCGCGCTCCTTGGAGGCTGACCGCAAGAAGCACGAAGACTCTCTCAAGTTCTTCTCTGTAAGACGTTCATCTGTGGTGTGTGTGCGTGTGTGTGTGTGCGTGTGTGTGTGTGTGTGTGTGTGTGTGTGTGTGTGTGTGTGTGTGTGTGTGTGTGTCGGTGTGTGTGTATGTGTGTGTGTGTGTGTGTGTGTGTGTGTCGGTGTGTGTGTCGGTGTCGGTGTGTGTGTGTGTGTGTGTGTGTGTGTGTGTGTGTGTGTGTGTGTGTGTGTGTGTGTGTGTGTGTGTGTGTGTGTGTGTGTGTGTGTGTGTGTGTGCGTGTGTGCGAGACTAATACTGTACTGAGTCACCTCTTCTATAGAACGTTTATAAAGACGTAAAGCATATTTCCAAACATAAAAAAGAAAACTGACTGACGAGAAAAGTGTTGATCAACGATGATATACTACGCCCTGTTCTATCTGTCGCCCAGTGATCATGATAGTCTATCTTCGCTCATCTTATTCAGACACCTTTCAAGGCAGCCTTTTGTGCCTTTATAATTCCAACGTGTACAAAAATGTGTTTACGGTTAAGCCCATAGAGCTGGCCGGCTTGCGCTGAGGTGCTGTCTGTAGATCTTGTTTACGATATCTGGAAGTAAAGAGAAATTAGTGTCACGGCCGATTTCTCTTTCTTCTTCGTCCTACAGTGGCCGACGAGAATTTGGAGAAGAGATTGGGATCAGGCATCTAGGACGTTTTGATCAAAGTCTTTGTACCTTGGGCTGAAGCAACTTCAAAGAGCTGCCAGATACTTAGCCTACACAGTGTCGGAGACAGGAGACCCCAGGTCCACCCAAACATAATTGCTACCAGTGTGTATAGTCTGTTTTAAGAGAGCCTCCATTTTGGGCCGATTAAAACCAGAATTTTAAAGGTGCTGATATCAGAGTGCCCAACAGTCGGAGCTCTTTTTGAAGTAGGATTTGGTTCGTGTTACTTCGGGTCATATAGCTTTTGTGTTCAATAATAACAGTGTGTGAACTGGCGATCGTATTACTTAACGTGTAAACAGTTCGACGCTATCTCAGAACACTATATCAGATTTGCCCAGGCATTTTATGGGACAAAACCACCA
This sequence comes from Littorina saxatilis, assembly GCF_037325665.1. Lineage (NCBI taxonomy): Eukaryota > Metazoa > Mollusca > Gastropoda > Littorinimorpha > Littorinidae > Littorina > Littorina saxatilis. Next base: position 28,323,456 of record NC_090246.1, read on the forward strand.
CTTCACTTGAACACATACCAAACATCAACACCCGGACTACTTCCTGTGATAAGTTAGTATTTTTGTGTGTGCTGAATTTGTTTCTTAAAATCCACTTATGTCTGTTGCAAAATGTGTCAATGAAAGAATTCCCACTATGCACATGCTGTTCATTTTATTTTTTATCTGTGTCCAAGAAAAGGGATGGTTTTATTCCATGTAAAAACTTGGCCAGAGATTGTGAGTCGATCTGTTGACACAGGAAAAAAGTGTGCCTTTTAGGCTTTTGCCGTTTTTGAAAAAGTTTGTCCTGACAGAGCTCTTGTCCAGCGTCATAGAAATATTGACGTTACATGGTTTGTGTTCGCTAGAGAAATACAAGAACCGCCATCATCGCTATGCACATCAAGAAAAAAGCATCTATTTTGACTGGCTTGCTTATAACTCAGGAAACCAAAGTAATGAGAGAGAGAGAGAGAGAGAGAGAGAGAGAGAGAGAGAGAGAGAGAGAGAGAGAGAGAGAGAGAGAGAAAGAGAGAGATCCGAGAGAGAGAGAGAAGGAGAGAGATCCGAGAGAGAGATCCGAGAGAGAGAGAGAAAGAGAGAGAGAGAGAAAGAGAGAGAGAGAGAGAGAGAGAGAGAGAGAGAGAGAGAGAGAGAGAGAGAGAGCGTGCGTGCGGTGCCAACACACGACAAGTATATCTGCTAACATAAGTAACACAGCAGAACAATATTGCTGGTTTATTATAATTCAATCAAACCTGCCTTTGCGACCAACTCTCAAAAGCGACCACCTGCTCACAACGACCAGTCCGAAGGGCCCCAGGCGAATTTTGGTCGGTCCTTTGGTTTGTCGTTTTAAACAGGTAGACTGCAGTTCACACACTCACACGATGCACTGTTCGCGAGAGTGTGCGTTGATGTTTTCAGTATTGCCGGCGTTTGATTGTTTGTCCGTTTGTTTGTTTGTTTGTTTGTTTGTTATACGATGCTGTTCACGGAGACAAACCGAGAGAGTAGCTTTTTGATAGGGGGAGTCATGGAATGGGCCATATGGTAGAAGGAAGGGTGAATGAGGACAGAGGGAAAGAGGAGTACATTTCTGCCACGCCAAAAGAATTTCACGGTGGCTTGGTTTTATGGTGAAGTGAACACGCTTTATGGGCGAGGATTCGTGTGTCAGAACCGATCACCATTTTTTATTCTCGTCAAATCTAAGATAACATCGGGGAAACTCATCTCTAGATTATGTCGTGTGCTCCGGTTATTAAGTCATGATTTGGCAGGAATGCTGTGACCTTCCTTCTTCGTCTTCTTCTTTTCCTTCTCACATTCTGGACTTTTGAAGGTTTGCTTGTTGTTGTTGTTGTTGTTGTTGTTGTTGTTGTTGTTGTTGTTGTTGTTGTTGTTGTATGTCTCCTCCCGCTATTTCTTTATCCCCCACCCCGTTCAGTTCCTCTTCTTTTTATGTGCATTAGTGCAGTATCTTTGTCTCAACAGAAAAATGTGGGCGGACGAAGGGAGGGACCAGGGGTTGTATAACACACTGAAGAACTCACGTTTACATAGCATCTTTGTCTCATTACACATTAAATGGTGACGAAAGACGAAGAGAGTAAACAGTCGCTATACAATACACTGACGAATCCCACTTTTTGTTTGGTTATTGCATTGCACAGAAAATGGTGACGAAGCGAGGGAATAGGGGTTATAATACAACACACTGAAGAACTCACGTTTTCTTAGTATCTTTCTCAGTCTCATTGTACATGAAATGGTGACGAAGGACGAGGAGATCGAGGGAACAGTCGCTGTACAACACACTGACGAATCCCACTTTTTGTTTTGTTTTCGCATTGCACAGAAAATGGTGACGAAAGACGAGGAGAGGGAACAGGCACTATACAACACACTGACGAATTTCACTTTTTGTTTGATTTTGCATTGCACAGAAAAAGATGACGAAGGACGAGGAGAGTAAGCAGTCACAATACAACACACTGACGAATCTCACTTTTTGGTTGTTTTTGCATTGCACAAAAAATGGTGACGAAAGACGAGGAGAGGGAACAGTCGCTGTACAACACAGTTACAAACCTCAGATTTCTTTGTCTCATTGCACAGAAAATGGTTACGAAAGACGAGGAGAGGGAACAGTCGCTGTACAACACAGTTACAAACCTCAGATTTCTTTGTCTCATTGCACAGAAAATGGTTACGAAAGACGAGGAGAGGGAACAGTCGCTGTACAACTCTGTGAGGGAGGCGGAGTACGCGCGGCAGAAGAAGGATCAGGAGGTGAGACGCATCAACCAGAAGCTGCTCAACGTGCGGGCCGCCAACCAGCAGAAGCTCAAGCAGGAGCAGATCAAGGTCAACCACAGCGAGACGGAGCTGGAACAGGTCTTGATGAGGGAGAAGGCTGAACTCGATAAGGTGAGGCTTTTCTGTTGTTGTTGTTGTTGTTGTTGTTGTTGTGGCTGCTACTGATGTTGTTGCTGCTGCTGTTGTTGTTCTTGTTCTTGTTGTTGCTGCTGCCGATGTTGTTGTTGTTCATGGCTAGATCGGGGGTTGGGCGAAGGGGGGAGGGAAATCCTGTTGTACTTTAAACCGAAGGAAAGACCAAAAATACGCCTTTCCAATGCTAAATTTCAACTGCAGTTCCCCAACCCCCACCTGGCCAGCCCCTGTAGGCTGTTACTTTGCCTTATTGTGGAAGCCCCCTCCCTCTCGTACACTAGGTCCAGTGGTGATGTTATTGTTTTGTTGTTGTTGTTGTTGTTGTTGTTGCTTACGGATGGAGGGTTTTGAAGGGAGCTGGGAAGGGCGGGGGTGTTTACGCGGAAGTGTTGTGTGGTGGTGGTTGATGGGGAGGGGGGATCGTTTGGCGGTAGTAATGTAGCTGTTGTTGGTATTGATGTTGCTGGGTTTTGCAATGATGATGATGACCCCCTGCAGTGGTGTTTTTTTTAATGTGGGTCCGTCACAGGGACTGATTTCGGCCTCAGCCGTGACGTTTGGGGTTGAGCGCAGCGCTGTTATAAATAAAACTGTCTGTATACTTTACACAGAGTTAATGGGGCAGTGTATTTTAACAACCAAGTGAACCGGTTTTCCCAAGAAGCAAGCAGTGTCTACAAATAATCGCTGAGCCTGTGTTATTGCATCTATGAAACGATATTGTCCTCGCATGCAAATTAAGAACACACACACACACACACACACACACACACACACACACACACACACACACACACACACACACACCTCCACTCACACAAATCCTTGCCCTGTGGCCTTCCACCGCCTGCAACACAAAAGTGCCACAGACTTGCACTTCACTACATCAGATCCTTAACTTTGAAGTGACAGTGTGACGAAAGGCGCTTTTAGCACTGAGAAGATGGATCAGCGAACAAACCCAGCAGATGGACCGACGACGACGCCTTGTTTAAAATCGCGGCCCCCGCAATATTTGTACAAAGGTCTTCTTGTCAGATCTGTCTGTGTTGCGCGCACGGATGTAACGCTTTAGAGAACAAAAATTATCAACCTGTGATGTATAGGGGGATTATGTGAACTGAAACTTTTTGTTTTGTTTTGTGTTTTGCGATGTTAATACAAAACATGCCTCTAGCTTGGCGAAAAGAAGATTTGACTGATTAGGTGCAAGACTGGTGTCACGAAGTATATTTCGAAGCCAAAAGGGACAGGGGCATAAATATTTGTCCAGGGGGGGATAAATGATATTCGTTTAAAACCAGGCTTTCATCGTAAACAAGTGTTTCCTTTGAGCTTAGGATTTCCTTTGAGCTTTTGAAAGAGGTGAGTTCGAATAGGTGTCTGAACCATTACAGGTTAAGTTTAAAACAACTCAAGGATGGAAAAAAACAACTGAGAAAGATGATGAAGTTCAAAATTAACGTCCTCATTGGTAGCAGTGGTAGGGACGTGTTAATATGCTACAGAACAAAACAAACACAAATATAAGAATAACAAGTCGCGTAAGGCGAAAATACAATATTTAGTCAAGTAGCTGCCATTTTTCAGCAAGACCGTATACTCGTAGCATCGTCAGTCCACCGCTCATGGCAAAGGCAGTGAAATTGACAAGAAGAGCGGGGTAGTAGTTGCGCTAAGAAGGATAGCACGCTTTTCTGTACCTCTCTTTGTTTTAACTTTCTGAGCGTGTTTTTAATCCAAACATATCATATCTATATGTTTTTGGAATCAGGAACCGACAAGGAATAAGATGAAAGTGTTTTTAAATTGATTTGGACAATTTAATTTTGATAATAATTTTTATATATTTAATTTTCAGAGCTTGTTTTTAATCCGAATATAACATATTTATATGTTTTTGGAATCAGCAAATGATGGAGAATAAGATAAACGTAAATTTGGATCGTTTTATAAATTTTTATTTTTTTTTACAATTTTCAGATTTTTAATGACCAAAGTCATTAATTAATTTTTAAGCCACCAAGCTGAAATGCAATACCGAACCCCGGGCTTCGTCGAAGATTACTTGACCAAAATTTGAACCAATTTGGTTGAAAAATGAGGGCGTGACAGTGCCGCCTCAACTTTCACGAAAAGCCGGATATGACGTCATCAAAGACATTTATCAAAAAAATGAAAAACACGTTCGGGGATTTCATACCCAGGAACTCTCATGTCAAATTTCATAAAGATCGGTCCAGTAGTTTAGTCTGAATCGCTCTACACACACACACACACGCACACACGCACACACACACGCACATACACCACGACCCTCGTTTCGATTCCCCCTCGATGTTAAAATATTTAGTCAAAACTTGACTAAATATAAAAACAGGAAAATAGATCGCCTGTTTTTTTGCCCCCATTGCCAACGGTCGGGTTAATAAGTGTGTGCTGATTAAAAACGTGTCCCGAAGAACTAGATTTTTAAAGCAGTCTTTATTCAGTCGTTAATTAGTCATTAAAAATCGGTCGTTAATGTCCACAACTCCGTCGGTCTGTCCGCATGCGGAGTGACGACATAGGTAGAGTAAATAAATTACAAACAACGTCAGCATCATCAACTAAACACAAGAAAGAGACGGAAGAAACACATTAATGTCAGATAGACACAAAGCAAAGCTATTGTAGAAGTACAACTACAAATTAACAATACTTGTAACATTAATATTCAGAAAGCTTTATTGACAGTATGTTTCATCAAATAAACAACAAATAAACAAACAGTCGGAGAAACAAACAAATATACAAACAAAATCAATGTGTGACCATCAACAAATCCACCCCGTCCCAACCACACACCAAAAAAAAACCAACAAAAACACCCTCACAAGCACTTCTGAAAAGTGGAATTGTTCACAATCAAATGCAGGCAGCGTGTGCCTCCACGTACACTCGCCGATGGTGTGTATCTGTTGTCGTGTATTCAGAGATCCAAAGAACAAATCAAAAGTGAACAACACGAATCAAAGCTAAACAAAGAAAAATCCAAACCAAGCAAAATCCAAACAAAAGACACAGTTAAAGAAGGCAAGAGAGAAGAATGGCCAACGACATCAACAACGAAAATTAATGCAAATTGCAAACTGATTTCACAAAATATAATTCAGTAGAACGTGTGATAAAATAAGACCAAGGCATAAAAACACGGATTCAAACCAAAGTTAAACAATGTTTTGTAAGGACTAAGAAAGACCAACTTAAAAATGGAACATTATAACAGATATTTAGCGTTAAGTAGAAAGTGTGACAAGAGTTATGTGACAACGGTACAAAGCAGCACGTGCTCGGGCACCATAGCGTGAAGATAAATCATTAGACAAATCGCAAAGAAACCTATTCACAGAACCAGTGTTGTTTCTAATAAATCACTGTCCCAAACACGACAATCTCTTTCGGAAGAGCACACAATACCATTACTGATGCAGAGACAAATGCCCGCTCGTCTGATTCAGGAGTCATGCAGGAATTTTTCTGGACTGGCATGTCTTCTTTTTTTGTTTTACGGCGCGTCACATTAATTGCGTCTGTTTGGTTTTATGGGGTCTGAAAATTGACTTTCTTATCTTCGCCGCGCGCACTGGCAAGCGTCAGCCATGTTTTAGGGGCCACACACGCGGGTGAAATGATATTTGTTATTGACGTTATGGTCCCCGTGTAATGAGGGCAGCGACCAGAACATCTATTTTCAACTCTCCTGCCACTGATTCGACTCACGAGCGCTGTAGTCCAAAAGCGGGGTGGGTTGGGGCGGTAAGGGGGCGGGATGCTGATTTACTGACTTACTGAGCTTTGTTTTAGAAGAATAAAAATACATGAAATTAAAAGAAAAAACAAGTGAAAAATGCAAATATATCAAATGAGAGAAATGGGCCGCGGTGTGTGTGTTGGAGTTGACGGGGCGGGGGGGGGGGGGTGTGGAAGGAGAGAGAAGGAGGGGGGAGAGAAGGGTGAGAGGGCAGTGGGAATTGTGGAGTAGAGTAGTTTGAGTATTCTTAATATTCAGCGCAAATTAATAATATGGCAGGTGCCAGGGCTAGGAAGGTAGATAGACTCATTCGTGACTCGTGGTGCACCAAACTTGCCCTGGTCATCCGGAATTATGATGACCCTGTGGTCAGTCTTCAACACTTATCAGGTCCAAAATATTTTGTTATCTGACGCTGTGTGATGTGAACTGCATCTTATCATGATAATTTCTCTTTAACGATTGGCAAAACAGACAGTTTGCCCCGAGATGGCACTATCAGTGTTGCCATAAACGAGGCAAGGTACCAATTATATTTTATGACACCTGGTACACAACATTTAACTTTGTATCTTTTGGCTGAGTGTTCTATTTTGCGAATGGCCGATTCTGAGTTGCCGCCGTTGAGAAGGTGTTTCGTCATGCCTAAGGTGTCACTATTATCATTTCTAAGTGAAAGGATTGGTTTTTTGGAATATCTGATGATCTCTCTCAATTGCCAGATGAAATGAGATTGTGCAAATGGTCTTCTTTATGAAGTTATATGGTATTTATAACAGAAATGAGAAAAGTATTGCAATTGGCGTATTCTGAGTAACGAGACAGTATGCTGTGGCCTAGTTTCTATTTGTGATTGAATGATTGATCGTGTGCTTTGGTTTAAAAAGGTGTCTTGTGAGCAATATACACCACTCTTGTAGCTTTCTGGAGAAGACGTTCTTAGAATTTTGATTTAACTCTGTCTGTTTCTATGTAAGAGCATAATTATATTCCTTGGAAGTTTTCATCGGTAAGACTTTAGTCCAAAATAAACATTGGATGGTTATTGTTTTGTGTCGTCTCCTCAGCAGAGACCGATGCAGGTTTTCAAAAGAAACGTCGCAGTACAAAACTAAGTCATGCAATCGTTACATAGCATATAATTATAACGATCCCGTTTTAACGAGCTGAAGATTACTACGCAGTAGGAAAACAAAACCAACGCCCCCAGTTCCACCCGTTTAATCGGCTAATCCGGCAGTGAACGCTATCACAACAAGGCAAAGGTCTAATCTAATTGGCATTATATCGAGGGGCTTATCCAGACTCAGCGACTAGTATTAGTGTATTATCGGGGCTGGGCACACAGTTCCTTCCGCTAAATCCCTTGAAAGCTCACATAGTGCAGATTGCACTTTCGCCGTCTCTCGGGCCCCAGGGTCCTGCCGTTTGTGATTGTTCTTGACAATAAATGACTTTCTGCTGACCAATCATTGTTGTTGTCGGCCGACGTCTTGCCTTTTCGCGAATGACAAGACTGTGTGTGTGTGTGTGTGTGTGTGTGTGCGTGTGCGTGAGCGTGCGTGCGCGCGTGCGTGCGTGCGTGCGTGCGTACGTGCGTGCGTGCGTGCGTGCGCGCTTTGTTTTTTAATCCCTGACTGAAGGAAAACAGAAGACCTGTGAAGCTTTACGAGCGCGCGTGAGAAGGCAAAAGTGAAATATTTCTCAACGAAAAAAGTTAAACAAAATAAAGTAAAAGCGTGGTTAACTGACCGTTTTCTCTTTGAGAAGTGGAAGCTATACGTATGTGGAATGTGTAAGTCTTGGAAATGGACGGAAAGGGGCGAGGTGTGGGGGAGGGGAGGTGGTCGAGAATGGAGGGCGTAGGGGGTGAAGAGATTGGAGGAGTATGAAAGGGCCGACTTGGAAAAAAGGACAGGGCAAAAACCAGCAGACGGAGATGTTGGACACAAGTATACAGAACACAATGATGCAGACCACAATGAGATACAAACAGATTTGAAACACAACAGCAAACAGAACACACGTCGAGACGACAGAAGGATTGGCTTCTCGTTCTCATTTGTTTCTGGGTTTTTGTGTATGTTTTTTCATGTTTTTGTTTTGTTTTTTGTCTTATGTAAGACAATGTTTGTACAGAGACCAAAATGACTGACTGACCCGTGGCAGCGTACAATTCCATGAGAAAGCAAGCAGCCAACTGTACTATTATCCAAAACACAAAATGTACCGTGCTGAAGTTTTTGTATATTTATTTATTCATTCATTCTTATGGTCCTAGGCGTCCGAAGCTACTTTAGTTTAAACGCTTTTAGCACAGACCGCCAACGGTTGTTGTGTTTCCCTATCAAACCCCTCCGTGACGTACAATAAATCACCAAGATCCAGCGCCAGGGCGATATCATCTGATATACTGTCTTGTATCAGCCAATCAGAATGGCCCGCCACATGGCTTGTTCCCGCCATAGTAATCGGAGCAGCATCCAGATAATCACGTCTAACGGGCAGATAATCGCTGTCTGCAAGAGCCCGCAACTGTCTGCCAGGGGGACATAATACTGACCACCGTGTCTGCCCATGGGGAGGGGTTGTTGGGAGGAGAGGGAGGGGGAAGTTGAGGGGTGAGGGCGGGAAGAAAGGGTTATTAGTTTCGGTTTCCTCGTTTATGTCTGTCATCTTTGTGGTATAGGGGACACTGTAGATACTGGTCTGGATAAATTCAAAGCCAGAAACTGACTACCTTGCACAAATCAGCCGTTAGTCAAGTTTCATCAGGTCCTTGGAACTCATTTGAAATAAGAAATTGACTTATTTTGCATAAATCTTTTGCCTAATCAACTATCAACTGCCCGATCGTTACGTTCGTCTGGTTCAGTGAATTCACTCGTAATCACGAACTGCCAACATTTTCGCATAAATCTGTAATTTGGGAAGACACATGATCGTTTAGAGATAAGAACTCGTCATCATACTCAATCAGTAAACACCTACTCCCGTCCAAGAACTCCCATTACGCTTGTCAATGAGGTAAAATCGTGTGGTGGAAAGAGTGGAGACAAGACTTCATTAGTCTCGATTGTTCGACACCTGCTGTCAAAGCGTGTCCATCAGCCGTCTTGTTATGGCCAATGATAGATAAATTAGAGTCAGGCAGTCTTTTCATTGCTGGCTGATTTTGCGCAGGTGGTATCCAGTCGTGTCTTTCATTTTGTCACCTAAGGGCAGGTGGTGGTTGTGGTTTATTTCTCTGTCTGGGTGATTAAGTTAGTGCCCTGGAAGAAGCTCCTGGCCGTGCTGCGCGCAGTTATCGTGATGTTATGCTTCGGTGTGTTGTTTCGGACAAGAATTCTTTATAAAGCATTCGTTATGAAAATTAGCCGTTTAACTCGAGGAATAATTGTTTCTGTCGCTTGCTCTTTTCAGGGGATTCATCCTGTTGATCTGTTTCTGCAAGAAATTCCCATCATACCCTTTCCAAACGGTGTAACAGTTTAACGATCACAACAGCAGTAAGACTGGAAAGCAAACTATTCTTTCTGACAACAAGCAAAACTGCGACCTAAAAACGAGACAGAAACAAACGATTGCAAGCAAGGTTGCAACAAAGGATTAGGTCTACTTTTATTGTATGTATTTTTCTTTCAGGAAAAGCATTTGACAAATCATGAACCAAAATGTATAGCGTATTCAGATCAATCGACTACCTCGAAACGAACCTTGGTCATCTGCATAAATGTAGTTAAATCCTTTTGATAATTTCTATTTGAAATATTGATCCTTGAAGGGTAACTTGTTGGAATTCGTTATGAAATCTTGCTGCACAGCATATAAATGCAGTCAAGTTATATTTAAATTGAAAAATAAATAGAATTTTATAAATCAGTGAATAATGCATAATTTAGAAAGGGAAAAAAGAAAAGAAATACACGAAGAAAGAACGACAAAAACACTATTCCGGGTATTCTTTAAAAATCGTCCAAATGGCAACAGCTGGACTGCTGGTCCAAAAAGCAAAACGCAAATCCTAACTTAGCTACTCTGACGTATCACAAAGAGAGATACGCAGAAGCAAAAACAGGCAAAGAAATAAACTTTACAACTTTCGCCTTTGTATAGGCGGAACCATCTCGAGCTCTCGTGAGACCTTGCGGGTCATAACCGTAAAAGGAAAAGGTCGTATACCAGGGTAATATACACAAATGTCACTTTCTTTCATAACCCGCCAAAATCAAGTCAAAATATGGACAGGGTTTTTAGGAGAGCGAGCTTGACCCGCAGTGGAACACAAAGCTATGAAGATTGTGTTTGCGAAGCGGAATTTCTTCTGCCATCTGCCACTGTTTTGGAAAAAAAAACGCTGCTGTTGTTTTACCCAGCCTTAGCTCGGTTTTAAAAGATACTCTAATTTTTTTGTCGGAATGTCGCTTCATTTGTTTTTGTTTTCTGAAAGCACTTTCAACATTTAAAATGCTCATTGAATGTAGGCTTGCTTAGTGTTTACACAAATGAAGGAATGCGCCAACTGTTTCAAACTTCGTTTATTCTTGGACCTTTTTTTTGAAATTGCATATTTCCCGGTTATAATTATGATGAAGTAAGGAATGAAATGAGGAGATTCGGTCAAACGTTAAAGTTCAAACACACACGGGAATGAAACTTTTTCTAGCTCAGATCTAAACCTCATGTCTTGTCAAAGAAATTCTCCATTTGTGTTTGTTGTTTGTTTGTTTGTTTACATTATTATCACATTATTCTGACACCGGACCAACCAGTCCTAGCACTAACCCCATAATGCCAGACGCCAGGCGGAGCAGCCATTAGATTGCCAATTTTAAAGTCTTAGGTATGACCCGGCCGGGGTTCGAACCCACGACCTCCCGATCACGGGGCGGACCGCCTTACCAATAGGCCACCTTCCACCAAATGAAACAGCAAGTCTCCGCGGAGTCATTTCAAATCTGTCTGACGCTTTTGCTACCTTCTCGTGAACGGTTGAACCTCCCTTCCCTTCCCTGTCTAAAACTCCCCCCTTCTAAGACCTTGTTATCTCAGGTTTGGTGTTAATATCCTTTGTAAATGTAAGACTCCCCCTTGTATAAGACCTGATTTCTTCTTTTTGTGTAGGTCTTAAAAGGAAGGTTTTACATGTATACTAACTCTTTTTCAGACCAGATTTCTCACATTTTTGGAGGTCTCAAATAGGGGATGCCACTGTAGTAGCAACGAACGACCGTCGTGGCCAGTCTATTCTTAGCAGAAGGTTTGAGGTAACCCAGGTCAACCAGTAGAGTTAGATCCATGGCCCCAAGGGCTCTGCGGGGTCCCAAAGAGCCATGATCCCTTGAGCCAGCTAGATCCACCCCCGTGCATTCAGCCAGGTCACAGCTGACGGGTCATAGCCCATGTCATAAAGTATGTTGACCTCTTGCACGTGGAGCTGCTGACTTTGTCATCTCGCCTTGCTGTGTGTGTGTGTTTGTGTCTGTGTGTGTGTGTGTGTGTGTGTGTGTGTGTGTGTGTGTGTATGTGTGTGTGTGTGTGTGTGTGTGTGTGTGTGTGTGTGTGTGTTTGTACGTTTGCGTTCAACATGTCCTTTCCATGCGTTGATCCTAAAACGAGGATTTGGAAAGGATTTATTTTTAGGTGCATTTCTGACTGTTATAGGACTTTTATTGCAGTGGCAGGTCATGGATTTTTTTTAGGGTTTGTAATAGTTACTGTTTTGGTTCTTTTTATCACTTTTGATTTTTACATAAAGCGAGCGCCTTTTTAGAGAGAGCCCTATTTTTTCCTTTGTTTATAAGGAATCATCGATGCTTCTTTTTTGGCCTTTTTTTCTATCTATCTTTCTTTTCTTTTCTCTCTGAGCATACAACAGTGAGCATTGTCAGGCCGTCCGTGAACGAAAAAACTTGAAGTAGATAAGATAAAAGATAAAGTAGGAGTGTATCATGTTCTCAAATGTTTATGGAGCTGGAGAGCCAGATAACTTCGGAGTCATTTAACGAAAGACGAAGGCAACTCGTATTTATAAGCATGCGCTTTTCTTGTTTTCATGGGGAAGAGGGGGGTTGGTGGTGGTGGTGGTGGTGGAGCGGGGCGTGTGTTGGGCAGGTGAATATATTGACGTTTGTCTTCTACCACAAACGTTTAGTTTTAAACTTAGTTTATTGACCTAACCCTGGAAAGTCCTAGAGATGCACCCAGGTGCAAGGAGAGCTGCCTCTTCCCGCTCTATTAGCACCACCAAAAATCAAAGAGGACAAAATACCTTGAATTCTCCCCATTTCAATGCTTTCATCAACTGGTTTTTTTTGTCTCTGTGTGTGCAGATGCATTCGCAGCGCGAGGAGAGCTACATCCAGCTGCAGTCCCACCGCCACAAGATGAAGGAAGACAAGTTCTTGCTAGAGAGACACGAGCGCGAGCACACCAGGCTGCTCAAGATCGGAGCTCGCACCGAGATGGGTCACGACACGTATTGACCAGGCACACTGCAATAGTTGTCCTTAAATTATAGTAGTCCATTGCACCACACCGGCCTTCAGTCATTGTGCTGACACTCAACCCCTCAACTTTGGTACAATCAGGTTGATGTCTGCTAGGTTAACTCTACTGCGTTGCGGGGTTCTGCTGTTAATGCACAAATTGAGATTGTCTGAAATCCACGTCACTGAAACTGTGGATAAGTCTGTGTGGCAGAGCTCTAACTTTCAAGTTTTGCCTAGACAATAGAGGGTCCCACGGTTTATTGGAAACCTGGGTATGCCAGTGTCACTAAGGATTGTGGTCTACTCTGTTTTATTTACGTGAGATTCTTTGTTCTGTCGAAGACGCGGGAACACATTTTGCCAATCATCGCAACTGCTAAAGAACAAGAGGAGGACAAGAAACAAATGTATCGATGTAGAAAACGAATTTCTCTGGCACGCGGATTATAGTCACGGTTTCAGTAGCGTGCGTTCCATCAAACTCAGATTAGTTACGTTTACTGAAAGTATAGTAGTTTCCTCAGATTTTGTTCTCATAATTTCAGTAAGTGTATATTATATAGACCATTCACGGCTGGGCAGACAATGCAGTTTTCAGCGTGTATGCCGGAATGATTTTTAAAATAGACTCACTGCAAGTTCTGGGTATTTATCATCAGAAAAATAGAACACGCTGAAACGAATTTAATGATTCAGGGGAATAATTCAGCTTTAAATGTAGACTGTGTTTCTGGCTAAGGAGCAAATGTCCGTTTTCCACATGGAGACATCCAACACAGGTACAGTTTTAGAATGTATTATTAGCTGCAGCTGTTGATGTACAGATCATTTCTGACAAATAAATTCTCCATCAAGCATCAGAGGGACGGTGTTGGTAGGGGGCGGGGGTGATCCATATGTGTAAAAAAAAAAAAAAAAAGTATATTCCAGTCAATTTGTAAGTGACTCCACAAGAGTTTATGCTGGTCAAAATGGGTATTTTCAACATTTCTTATGAGCACGTGTTTGGTACTTCGACATTTACTTTAGTGCACCTCTATTCTTCAATAGCACAATATTGTGAACGAATTGAAAAGTAGCAGAATTATATATATATATATACAGCGTATGTATGCAAACTTCGAATTAACCCTTTTTACCACTCGACCGTTGCCATCATACATGTGCACCTACATTGCTCTTAAAACCCCTGGTGTTTATGGATTCAATGCGTTGTTTCTGAAAGGAAATAGTTCAGTATATGTATTTGTTTCCATACTCTTGAGATGGAATCGTGTGCCTGCTTTTATCACAGCTCAAACTTAAGTTAACGATCAACTCAATATCTCTTTTGTTTTCAAAATGCAATATGACAGTGTCAATGAACAAACCTTGTGCAAACTATGTACATGTGTGTCCCATGGTGTGTTTGTAACCTATTCGTAGTTTCTGTATGCATATATATGCTATTCTATTTCGAGCGCATAATTATATGTAGGCAAGCTTGCATGTACACGAGTTTTAATTGCATTTCACAAAATTGCCTTAGGCTATGATATTAACTTTGAAGACAGCGGTAAGACTGTAACCTTTTTTTCTGCTGTTTTCTTCTTTTTGTTCTTTCTTTGGTGATGTTTATTCATCACTTCTGTGCTGTGCGCATGAATCTTGTTCAAGCCGCTAGGCGTTTTCTTTAAATGTAGGCTTACTGGCCTTTCATGTCGTTAGAGCTCCTGGTAACAGGCAGTTTCATGTCAATTAATTTGACCTTTTTTTGCATTGTGCCAAATCCCCATTTCAAAGTTTCAAAATATTTCTGTTAGTTGAACTTTCTTTCTTCATAGGTCGTTGTATTCTATTGTTGTAAAGGATAAGGATTAATTGGTGTATCAGAAAGTGCCACGTTTGATCTTAAAACTTTTGATCAGCGCGGAAGTGGTGTTATACCCAAAGTATTTAATTGACATTGTACAGATGATGTTAAGGATTACTTTAGATGTCAAAATGCTCCGCCTTTCATCTTAAACGTTTGATCAGTGACTTAATTGTGACGTGGTTTTACGCCTAAATAAACAGTACGGTTGATTTTTGTTCCGTTTTATTTTAGCAGCATTGTGCTAAGTTTGCAGCTTTGTGTTTTGCTTGTCTTCTCCATTCGTTTCCTCTGCTCTATCTTCTAGTAACGAAGACAGCATATGGATTATCCACGTTCATAGCCGGTAGGATCGTTTTGCTGCTAGTGTTTCTGTTAGACGCATAGTTCTTCCCGTGAACAAAGTTCCATACACTATCTCATACATGGCCAGGTTTTTACATGAAAATAATACGAACATGCACCCACTTGGACACATAACAAAAGGCAATCCCATGACTTCTTTCAGTGCGGGGTGAGAATTTTGTGATGACTTAACTTCACAGACTTCAACTAGTGTCCGTTGAAACATTTATTCATCAAAATGCCCAGGTTGTTGATTTTTCACTGTGGTGACACGGGGGTAGGACATGGCTTCCGTCTCTGGGTCTGCACGTACAGTCGACCCGTGTTCGTCCCGGCCCGAATTCGAACCTGCGACCTTCCGATCACAAGTCCACTGCTCTGAGCTACCGGGCCCCCCGATCGTCTACACGAGAAGGGTTGCGCCGTTAAATATGCGGATGAAGGTGTGAGAAGATACATGTACACGATTCATCATCGATGATCCGACTCCATCACACTTTTGCGTTAATCCTTGGATAATTTTTGATTGGAAAGTAAATGTCACCACACACACTCCTAGTTCTTTAGCATTGAGGACATAGTTGAGAGGAACCTGGGGGATTGTTGACCAAGATAGAGGATAATAAAATCATTTTATCGCTGATGTCAGTGGGAACTCAGTGCTAACAGTCGCCTTAGGGTCCCTCATCTTGATACGTTCGGTCGTTGGCCCTGTGGCTGTTTGCGCCGGTTAAATCCTGGGTCGTTAAAACTTCACACTTCCCTTTTTAGCTTTTATCGCTGCTGACTTGCAGCGCGCTTGCTTCAAAGCTTTGGTTACGGGTTTAGGCTGACTGTCAATGAACGACTGTTTGCAAGTTTAGTCATCTTTCTAACTTATTTTCTCAAAATGTAACAAAAAGTACGAAGATCGAATGTCGATTTTTTTTCTCATCAACGTGGAGTGTTATGTATGTAAGAAACATAAGTGGTACCCACCACGACGAAGGATGAAATTACAACAGAAAAACAGAGCATTGACTGATAAACTCCGCTGTGTCAGTTTTGAAGACTATGCATTTAGTGAAGCTGATTCCGGAAGTTGCTTGTAAACGGGGCGTTTTTGACACCCAGCCAGGTGGCAGCACGTGGTGAAACCGTTCATACCTCACTCATAGGACCAAAATGTGGGGAGCACTGGAGGACCTGGAAAGAACGTCCATGTTCATGGCATCCTCCAGATTCCGAGTCTGACACAACCGTCGTACGAAGAAGAAGAAGAAGATACCTCACTCATGAACAGAATAATAGGCTCGGCTGTTGATCTCTGGCTCTCAGGGAAAAACTAAGACCCACTGGTCCACCTTGCCCCCCGATAGATTAGATAGTTGTGTGGGTTTTGTCGGGGCCCTAATGGCTCTAAAAGACTTGTTTGTTGCTTGTTTGTTTGGTTGTTCCCCCAAGCCTGCTCTCTGTCAGCTGAAGGACCAGCATCGCGGGCAGGAAAACGTATTTTGCGATAAGCCGAGTGCTTTTATCAAGCAGGGCGGCTTGCAGCGATTAGGACAACGATTACGGGGCGACATCTCACCGGATGTTACGTTTACGGTCCATCAGTAACGCGGCCTGTGATTGGCTGCCGCGTCAATCAGGCGTCGAACCAGTTTTCCCTGTCTGCAAGGCTTGATTACTTTTAAATTGAGGCTGTCGTCGTTTTGTTTAAGAAGACAAATGTTGTTTTTGCTTCTTGTTGTTTTCTTCGTGGCAAAAATTAAATCAGGATTAGTTACGGCCAGTGTATTTGAAATATTATTTAGATTCAGGATTGTGGAGAACTGTTTCTCCTGCATAACTCAAAGGAAATGAGTCTCTCATGTCCTTCCAAGGTCTATCCATTTAAAGTAATCTTATCGTCGTTGTTTTCTCCTTTTTTGAACTGCGTGTGTATCACCGATGCTGTGTGAGAATCCCACGTGATGCTGTGTGAGCATCTCACGTTTAACTTTTCACCGGAATGAGGATTAACATTCATGTATTTTTCTTTGGAATCTTCAAGTGACTTCATGATTGATCGAGGGAGATGTGTTAATCACTTTTGTACTTTCTTAGATGTTCGTTATACATGCGGTGTATAACTTTGCCCGTTGCCTTCACAATATTTACTTAATTCGTCAGTATTAATCAAATTCTTTACTGTATTTGTTGAAAAGTAGTTCTACTTTATTTGTTGAAAAGTAGTTCTCTTCTTTGATTTTTTTCATTAGGATTCAATCGGAATTCCGATAGTCTCTTGAAAAACTGAGGATAATAGAAATAATACAATCTTGCGTATAATTATGTTTTTGTTTTTGTTGACATTTTGAATACCGCATTTAATGAGTGGTTTAATGACTGATTATTTGCTCATGTTCTCTTGCCATGTTTTGTGGTGTGTTATATGTGTACACATTATTGTACAGTTTGTAAAAAATTGTCAGTATTTCACTAGTGTTTGTATTGATCAATTTTGCGAAGGTCATCAAATGCCAGGCATAATCTGCTGATATAATGCCACACCCAGCATTATATAGACCAGATGGATACTGTTTGAACGTCACTGCTGTTTGTATAGATTTGCGAAGGTCACTGCATGCATGTAATTCATTATCAGTGATGTTTTGTTATAGTCAGCATTACATGACCAAATGGGTATTGATTTACAAAATATACACACATTACCTTAACTTACCTAACAGGTATCTGCAAGGAAAAAACCAGTCATTCAGAATGAAATATTGTAATTGATATGCATTCTTGTTGTGTTATAAAGATGTCAGAAAGCGTTATGTTGTACAAAGACCATTCGAATATTATGTGTATGCAACATTAAAGTTATAAGCCTTTTCCAGATTGTTGTTGCAGATTTGAGATCTCCTAATAACCAAGACCATTCCATATACACCTGTTTGGATCTGTGATACTGTATACGAACGTGTAAACCACTTGGGGTTACGGTACAAAAAATAAATGTTACTTTGCATCTAAAAGTGTGTGTGTGTGTGTGTGTGTGTGTGTGTGTGTGTGTGTGTGTGTGTCTGTCTGTCGGTGTTTTTTTGCCGTTGTTTGATAACTTAAAAGGTATGGAACTTCATCTCGATCTTGAGGTATGTTATGCAAACATCTCACGCGATCACATCAAAAATTCCTAGTCGGAGCTTTCTCGTACCTTACAACACACACACACACACACACACACACACACACACACACACACACACACACACACACACACACACACACACACACACCTGAACTCTTAAAAATATACTCATCGGACTGGAATTCACGATTCGTTGCGGCAATGATCGCTGGCCCGCAGTGTTTAAATTGACCGAGGGTTTGACTTGAGGTCATGTGGAAATACGTGCTTCGTTATCTCTGCCAGTGACCGGCAAGCAATTAATCGGCTACGAATCGTGGCTCCGATGTGCATAAAGAAAATGGTACCATATCGAGTGCAAACTGCATAACATACACATATCAGAGTTAGTTGTTCGTCGCCATGGCCTGTCTTAGCCGGTCAGCAGTGTGCTGTTGCGGCTTCGCCTCGATCGCTTGGAAAAGTTTGCTCGACCTCATTTCTGGGGCGCTTACTCTACCACACCGCTCGAAAATCCTAACAGTTATTTCTCAACATCGTCTATTTCACCGCCACTCTTCCCTTCAAATAGAAATCCAACTTCCTCTTCGAACCGGTCCTGCTCCCTCACCATTTATTATCAACAACGTATTGACTTACGAAGCCAGCAAGGACACGTCCCATCCCCTATGACAGAAATTGACATCTGACGCCCTCAGTGGTAACAGTGGGCAATTTTGAACATGATTTTGGAAGTGTGCTTTGGCTACGCCATAAAGATTCAATCTCAAACTTGAGTCAAATCACAGTTGGTTCCACTCGAGTCCGCCTTCTTTCTGGGAGAACCCAGACCCTTTACGGTTTGTCGGTCTCTGTCGCCTTGCAGTCTGGGAGCGCGTGGCAGGGAGGTGCGAGCAGACGACACTGGGAAGGGCACAGGCGATCACAGAAGATGTTGGATAAACTGGAGACCGCAGCTAATCTACAACCACACAGCAGCTAACTGTGAGTAAACAAGCATGTCAAGTCTCGCGCAGCCGCCTGTCCATGCCCCGAATTGTTTTTTCTTTGGTCCTTCGCCGTGGCTTCATGACAGCGGTACTCGGTGAATTTGAGGCGGGATGTTCGACTGAAAACGTAGCTTGATGACCCGGAGTATGCTGATTTTTGACAGATTGAATCACGAATATAGAATGAGCGGCAGTCCATTATCTAACTAAACAGGAATGAGGTATGCTGACCCATCCAAATAGGCGTTCACTCCTAGCCGGCTTATTCTTGCTCTGTTTCAAAATGGGCGCTTTACTTGGCTTTGACCTCTTTGGGTCATAATCTTCACAATGACTTGACCGCCCTGTCCATATAATATACACAGTTCATAGCTGGTTCTTGAATCAGATACTCATCAAATCTCTCTCTCTCTCTCTCTCTCTCTCTCTCTCTCTCTCTCTCTCTCTCTCTCTCTCTTTCTCTCTCTCTCTCTCTCAGTCACCATCGTGTTGATAAACCCGCTCTCAGTCACAATGCCAGTCGCCGCCTGGTACAGTGTACATTACCACGTCCAGGCGTCAGTCTCGATAGCTCCCCTGGCAGTAAGATGCTAAGCCTTGTCACCTCAGTCCTTCATATTTGACACAGTCAGACTGAACACTGTATCGCATTGCACATCGCTCACCGCGCCCGTGTGCAAACAACTTACGATGTGTAACCAATAGTTGACAGGACACTCTCAGATCACTGTACGAAGATAGGATTAATTTCTTCAGATCGGAGCTGGACAGAAACGCACCGGCGCCGTTTTGAAGGAGATACATGTGGGCTCTTTGTCTCGGATATGTTATCTTGCAATAGTCGTTGAAACGTCGAGAAAAACATGCATACAATACGAAGAAAAGGCTACCTACCATAGCTGTACGATTTCTCACGTACGTTTGCAAACGGGTCTCCGATGCGTTTTGGCACCTGTATCCTAATCCTTGGCGGAGACATATTAATGCGTGGGAAACTGAGGAAACCGGCGATTTTCACAATGGTAAAGTGGTACTTGTTGTAAAAAGCGATGTTATCATTTTAATCATGGATATTAAAGCCGCACGAAGCTTTCCATTCATTGTGTAACTTTTGTGGTTGGAAAGTAGTCCGCGGCCGAATTCCGATTTTTCTTGTTTGAACGCATCTCTCTTGTTACCTTTGGGATTATCTGAAGGAACTTGTAAGAACAAAACTTAGTCAATCGGTGACTTGAGGACACCAATTACAGTCAGGATCAGGCCATTCCCAATGAAGGAATGCGTGCATGTCATTGGTATAGTTTTCGCGCCTTTTACAAGTGTGACTTTGACACGAAGGGTCATGTTTTGAGTCAATTTAAGTTCAGTTATTTGCTTTCTTTCTTCAAACAGTAAATTAACAATCATTACTTTGTTGTTGTTGTTGTTGTTGTTGTTGTTGTTGTTGTTGTTGTTGTTGTTGTTGTTGTCTCGTTTGCGACTCCCTCACATAATTCAAAAATTGAAAGGAGGCATGTTAGTAAAAACTAAAATGCAAGTACAAAAGCTGTTGGGAATCACCCACCTGTTCGATCATTCAAGTACAAGGTGACCTAACCAAAAAAATGCCACCCATAAATATGCTAATAACTTTTGCATCTGTTCGACGAATTACATCATATTGGTATACCTTAACTTCAGCTTGTGCATGATCCGGTCACAAAGTTTTAAGTTCGTAGGTCAATTGGGTTGACTTTTGTGCTCTTTCGAAAAGAAGTTCCAAATTCGGGGATTGACTCAACAACAACAACAAGAACAACAAAGTAATGATTGCTAATTTACTGTTTGAAGAAAGAAAGCAAACAGAAGAAAAAATGAACAAGGTACAGCTAAAACAAATCAGTACCAGCAGCAGCAACAGCAACAACAACAACAACAACAACAACAACAACAACAACAACAACACCAACAACAACAACAACAGAGGAATTAGTGGGGGACAAAGAAACAACTGAAAAAGCAGCATCGTCGTGATCTTACTCAAGTAAAATACAAAGGCAAAAAGGCCGGAGTACGACAACTGTGACGGGATCAACTTTTTCTTTGTCACCCTGAGCTTGTAGGTAGTCAACTAACCACGGGTACTAGTTCAGTCCAGCCATTGTGTACTCAGCAAAGGTCAGTCAGTGCTGATGTTAAGCCCCCTGGCATCCTCCATTTTAATTGTCTCCTCGATTCGTTTTAAAGCGGCCAACGAAACCCATGCCTCAAAACCTGTCTTGGCGAAAACTACTGCGTTTTTGAAGAAATCAGACACAGATACTCTTCTAACGTTCAAAAATCAAGAATAAAATTATAAACAAGAAAAGGTAGTTATTGAAATTTAAATCGTAGACAAAAAGAAATATTCACTTGTGAATAAACTTTACAATGACTATCGTTCTCTCTGTGTGTGTGTGTATTCGCAGTTTTTGATTGAGACTGTCAGTGTTCAAAATCGGGTCCATTGTTCACTACAAGTCTTTTACTGCTGAAAATACGAAATTTTAAAGTTGTTGTCATGCGCAAAGTATGTTCCTGAGATCATCTCAGTGTTCGAGAAATTATGACAATCTTAACTGATGTTTGTTTATTTGTTTGTATTGTCTTTACAAAGACTTTACTGAAATTACCTCCACACTGTTTTTGCAGCATACCCTGATTTTAGACCTATTCAAATGCCGTTTGGAACAATGTGTGTGTCTTTTATCTGTGTTGCTACCCATAAGGTCACAGGGGGTTGCTGTCCCGTCATTGACTCCATACATGCAGCTCTCACTCGGTCTGCGGTGTCTTTGTCAACGGACTGAACTGTTGCTGCCAAAATTCAATTATTCATCTACTGCGGTTCAGTCGTACACATGTACTGTTTCACAACAATCACGACGGCCCTGTTTCCTGACAAAGTTAAACCAACTTCAACACAGTCCGAGGGATACGCCCATTAGCCTGCTACGCACGGTTCGCAGTCCATGGTTCGCCGTTGACTACAAAAGAAACATCGAGAGTGGTATTCCTCCCACGCGGAAGAGCGCGTGATCAGCAAGACAGGAAGGGCCCACAGGGTACCTACTACAGATGTGTTACTGTCCACACAAACACATGTAGACAAATGTACTCCTGCTTGTTTGGTCAACTTGCAAAGCAGATCAGAGAGAGTTGTTCGTAAGCTTTCTCGTACACACCCCAAAACAGTGTAGGTCAAGTTTTCGAAAAACAGAACTTCTGAATATGTTAGCAAATGCGCGCATTTTTTCACAGCATAAACCTTTGATACACTACACTTGATCATTACATAGGGTTGTTTGAGAATAAATTGCTTTCCAGTTACGGGCATCAAAGTAAACATTTTAAAAAATCAGGCAGATACCAATCGTCCAAGCTACTCTTCCAGTAGAGATTCAACCTAAAAACTTGCACGCCGCGCTGTTGCCGTTGCCGTTGTTGTTGTTGTTGCCGATGCTGTTGCTTTTGTTTTGTTCTTTTTCGGCCAGTTTTTCAATGTTTTTACCCAATACTGAGTCAGGCAAGGCCAACACGAGTCACATGAGCAGAACATTTTGAGTACCCCAGTAAAAATAAAGTGTGGGAACATCATTTTTGAGTACCATGGTCGTGGGAATAGTTTGAAAGTGTGCAACAAAGCCAGAGGCAACGATTTTAACGTTGCTCCCTTGCGGTTGGTGAGATGGAGACTGTCGCCGATTGTCTGTCATAAGCCCCTCAGGTTGTGAGAAACGCGGGCAAATTACTCCACAGGGAGCAGTTAGTTAGAGCACAGCGACTAGCACACCTCTGATCAGCGCATTGATATTGTTTTGATGTCACACAGTGGTTATATGGATAAGCACCTAGTTTTGAGCTGAATCCTGTGCACTGTGCATGGGAGTGTTGGCGCTACGGGTAACTCTTCGCCGTCCAGCAGATCACTTCATCTCTCTCACATCGCCTCGTTTTCTCAGGCCATGACAGATAATCTGGGCGATGTTCGCGGTTTGATATCTCTACATCCGCCCGCGGCTGTCTGTCTCGCGGTTAGAGAGACTTGAGTGACATGCCGACGAGGAGATAGACAAATGAAGTGATTCATGTGTAATCCACTCGTCTTCCCCCGTGATTTGCCTTCTGTCTCGGAGACCATTCACTGCCGGTTATGACGACATCGTTACGTTTGCGCGTTGACATGCGCAGAGTGGTTGTCTCGCCTTGCGGCGCCGATGATTGGTCAGACCTGTCGCCATGATGCCAAGCATGTGAGACAGCTTTATGCAATGAGAGGGATTGTCTGGCTGTATACATGGGGGTAACGACTGCTAAGAAGATATTGAATTATAAGTGACTTTTTAACTCATTTATTCATTTATCTATTTATTTATTTATTCATGTATTCATCTATCTATTTATTCATTTTCCCCTGTTTATTCCGCTCTTTACTTGTTCATTCGTCTGTTCTTAATTTCGATGTATTTATTTATGTATTTATTTATGTATTTATTTATGTATTTATTTATGTATTTATCTATTTATTTAATCATTGTATTTATTCATTGTATTATCCATTTCTTTGTGAGTTATTTTTTTAAGGCTGCGCGTGTAAGGCAGTTTATCCTGTTCATTGGCTCCACGAAGACAAACGATTTTTTGTAATCATTTAAGCATACATCACGGCTCCCCACGGAGGCATCTCCTAGAGAGTCCAAGGACCCTCTATTTTAATTTTTAGATGGGCCATGGACCCTCGAAGCGGAGTTTCAAGTTAGAGGGTCCCAAAAGTCCAGTGGTCCCAAACACCAAAAGGTACAAAACTCTGCCGCCAAATTGATATATCGTTCTAAGAAGTTTGATCTCACACCACTTCTTCGTTCCCTTCATTGGCTTCCCGTGTCCGCAAGCTTGTATCTGTTTCTCTGCCAAATGTGAAGATGGCCCTAAATACCTCAAGGAACTGCTCGTCACATATGACAATCCCTCTGACTACAACCTCCGCTCACGCGCTGACAGTCGCAAACTGGAAACTCTCGAACGAAGCTTGCCTTCTTTTGGAGATCGCTCGTTTGCTTCTGCGGCTGCCATTGTCTGGAATTCTCTCCCTTCCTCCGTTCGCCATTCTGCTTCTAAGGACTCTTTCCGCAGTTCCCTTAAAACGCACCTTTTTCGCGAATCCTTGTAAATTGTCCTTGCCATCTTTATAGACTGTTAGAGGTGAAGTTAGATTCGTTGTTTGAATGTGTCTTTTTTGTATAGTTGCTTCAGCTTTGATTGAGCCATAGGGTTGTGTATGAAATTTGCATTTAGTCTTTCTTTTTCTTGTTGAGTGTATGTACAGTCTAGAGAGGAGACGGACATGGTGTGAGCTTGTCCAGGGGGGTATATGAACATCTCAGTGGCAGGGGGATGGAAGCACTTGCTAATGAGTGGGAGTGTGTATGCGCGTGGTGTGCACGAGGATGTATGCACGTGAGTGATATTTGTAAATGTGTATTATGATAATATCATCTTTGTATTTATATTATTGAAATTGTTATATCTCGATGTACAGCGCTAAGAGCATAGTTAAATTTGTGAAGCGGCGCTATATAAGCTATCTTTATTATTATTATTATTATTATTATTATTATTATAAAAAAAAACTGTGGTCGAGAATAGTGCAATATGACGTGTCCTTTTTCATTGGGTTATTGGAGGAGGACACAGTCTGAAAACAGTATCTACGGTACTCACGATTATGTAAATTTAGTGCGTCCCAGCACCCGCTCGTTTTAGGTGGACCGGCACGGTTGGCCTAGTGGTAAGGCGTCCGCCCCGTGATCGGGAGGTCGTGGGTTCGAACCCCGGCCGGGTCATACCTAAGACTTTAAAATTGGCAATCTAGTGGCTGCTCCGCCTGGCGTCTGGCATTATGGGGTTAGTGTTAGGACTGGTTGGTCCGGTGTCAGAATAATGTGACTGGGTGAGACATGAAGCCTCTGCTGCGACTTCTGTCTTGTGTGTGGCGCACGTTATATGTCAAAGCAGCACCGCCCTGATATGGCCCTTCGTGGTCGGCTGGGCGTTAAGCAAACAAACAAACAAACAAACAAACAAACAAACAAACAAACAAACAATCGTTTTAGGTTTATTGCGTTCAAGGACCCCCTCCATGAATTTCTAGTACGTGATTTCGGCATCTAGTGTGTATAGGATGTCGGGACGCACACTTTGGAGAGCACTGCAGATTGGAAAAGTTGGCCACTAACAGTTCAAATCATAGCAGAATAAAAAGTGTTCTATACGTATTGCGCATAACGAATTCTAAAAGCAAAAACACATTCCAAATTTTACAAACTCAAGAAAACGAAACGTGTATAATTGCCCTTTACCGAATGAATACGGGTTTGTTGTTAAATAATTAATGGCACAGTGTCACTTTGTTTGGGGAAAATATACAGCAAAGTTATAACCTTCAGACATATTGGTATTGTTATCATTTCCCCGATTATTTCAGCGCTCAAGTTATTCTTGTTATTGTGACAAAATTGTAACACACCTCAAATTGTCATACGGTCGCAGTTTCTTACGTAGCCCACTGAACTTTTAAGCAAGTTTTGAACTTCGAACGTGAGTTCAATTCAAGTTTATCTGCGGTTGAAGCAAATATTTCAGATAATTAACTTGCCAATAATATGGAATCAACCCAGAGAAAACGTGTCGATTCCTTTTAAATACTGAGGTAATGTGAATATGTGTATCTAAACAGACGAATATACACATATCTTAAAAAAGCGAGTGTTATTAAAAGTCCAGGCATTAAATATTTCCTGAAAGAAGGATTGAAAGAGACAAACAAGCTAAGAAGCAAACATGTACACACTTATTACCAAAATAACAAGCGATCGAACGTGACATTAGTAGCCTATCAAATCTCACCAATACAATCGAAGACGACTGCAACAGCGAAGCAGCAACAACAGACACAACAACAATTACGATGACAACAAAAACAGTATCATCAACATCATCATCAACGACAATGACAGCAGCAACGACAATAACCGCCTCAACAACAACAATAACGACAACGACAGCAGCAACGACGACAACAACAACAACAACGAATTAAAGGGCTAGGTCACACTAGGTCAGCCCTGGGTCGTTGTGACACTCCAACACTACTCTTTTTCACACGCTGCTGGAGGCCCATTTGCTCTTGGCCGTAAAACAGGACGTGGCCATCTTTGTGAAGAAAACACGGCGAATTAGCTAATACTGTTATAAAAACCTGTCTGCTTCTTGAAGTTCTCGATAACAAGGCAGACTTTCACGTTTTGTGCCCTGACATCAAATCCAGGAGGTTCTTTGTGCCAGCAAGGTAATGGCCGACATAAAACGAAGAAGAAAAAGGTTTTTGATACGCATGCAATAAAAGAAGAGGATCCGAGGCGTAGACTCTTCTTCCTTCTCTGTGACAAAGGGAACTGTAGGAATTGATGGAGTCGTAGTCGACATCATTTCCTGTTGGGATACAGCTCACCGTTTGCACGATAATGACAGCATCAACATTTAGAATCTTCGAATCAAAGGGAACACCAGAAACGACAAAGACTAAGCTCGCAAATGAACATCGATCGTTACCGACCGAGGTGAGAGTTTTGATTCGCTGTCCACGAATCACAGAAACGGATAAAGGGAACTTCACGAAGACAAAATCAGACATACAAACATAAAGCAAAACTAACAAATACCGAAAGAAACAAGCAAAAACAAGCTAACGGATATTGTTAAGTGAGGAGAACAATTGTTTCTTCCGATTGACTGTCCCGCTTTTCTGGTCATGATATTTGATCATTCTCTTCAGGGGTCGGGTGGAAGGGATGGTGGTAGCGATTGAATATAGGAGTACTTAATTTTTCCGATTATTTCTTCTGTTGTTTCTTCGGTTCTGCTGAAAGGTTACGGTTCGTGTCATTTCTTCTATCTTGTTGTTGATGTTTTCTGCCGAAACAGTTAACTTCTGAATAATATATGACTTCTGGCCTTGTTGTAAATTTAAATTAGTTGACCCAAAGATCAAGATAATGGTCTCATCACGTGTCCGCAGAAATAATTGAATGGTACCTCAGGGAACCCTCCCACACAAGGAGAGAAGGCGGGCACACGAAATTTAATTTTTATTGATGTCCTGGTACTGTGCGTGTAGGGGATCTGAGGATTGGGGTTTTAAGGCCTGTCCAGACTTGGACGCCGTTTTACGCTATATGCGCCGCAGGCCGTTTTGTGCGTCGCGCGGGATTTTGCCGAGTGGCCACACATCGACGACTTTTTTTCACAACGCGGTATCAGTGGAGCGCAAGCGTCAAGGTCACCTGACAGGAAGGTCAACACGCTAGCGGTAATTTGCAAAGATGGCTGCGTACATACAAAACAGTGACAGTTGCATCGACTGCCACGCCGCGAACTTTGCGTCCCTGTTTTTGTATAACTTGGAAAATGTATTCCACAGGGATTCGTGGCTTCTGTATAGATCGATAAGTTCGCCGATCTGTGTCGAAGAGATACTTAGAGTCTACCCACAATCCAACTCGATCTGACGGTTGACGTCATCGCTCTGGTTTTCTCTGATTGGTCAAATTTCCGTCGTTCTATTTCTGTGTCAGAGAAATTAGAACACGCTCTATTCTTCTGCAGATAACGCTTCGCGATCATAGCCCGCCGCGGCGTGCCCAGCGGGACCGTTTTGAGCATAAGTCAAATGTGGACAGGGTCAGCCTGGAGTGTCTGGACAGGCCTTAAAGAGCGAGGACGTTTCTCATCGCATCATAATTCAGATGTCTGCTGTGAGTCGTTAAAGTTACCTCCCTTCCGGCGACTGAAGACCACCTTGTACATCGCCACACTTTATTTATTTATTTAGTGTGTGTGTGTGTGTGTGTGTGTGTGTGTGTGTGTGTGTGCGTGCGTGCGTGCGTGCGTGTGTGTGTGTGTGTGTGTGTGTGTGCGTGCACGCGTGCGTGTGTGTGTGTGTGTGTGTGTAGCAGTCTAGGCTTTCGTATTAAAGGTACATTTGAATATTCCTTTTGGTATAAGCGACCACAGATCTGTCCAGGCTGTTACAGTATGTGACAAGAGTATCCTTCCACTTGGAGACATACACACAATCAACAGCAGGGCTGCTTCCTGCAGTCCGGGGTGGGAATATGTTTTTGAATGAATGTCGTAGCTGACATCCAATGTATCGTCGAAATATTTCGAACAGCGAACATTCCCAGAAATCATTTAGTCTGTTATTTTCTGGTATGCATCGAAGAACAAGAATGCTCTAATCACACGTAAAAAAAAGCCTGAACAGACCTGCAGGTGACGGTGCGCGTGATTGCTTACACGGGTAGGGGTCATCCTGACCTCAGGTCAAAATGAGTTCGGCTCATTCTATCCCTGACAGGATGCCTTGGTTTTCCTTGTCTGGCGAGGAAATCGATTTGTTTTTAAATCGATTTTTTACATATTTAGATCTTTTCGTAATGTGTTATGGATATAAGCAGATTCGCGATCGTCGCTAATGATTTTTCATGGTGTTTTGTAATTTTTAAATTACAAAGGAATTGATATGTAAGACAGTTTCAAGCGAGCTATTTTTCGCGGCTGTATTTACTGTGCAAACAACTCTAAATATGGCAAAAGTGTCACGTGATAATCAACCGTTTGGTTTCGGCGCTCGCTGGAGCAGACGATTTTTTCTGACAGTGATGCAACCATATATTACGGTCTCCTTCCGGCAGCAGTCCCAAAATTTCGACTTGTTTTGACCTTAGAACGATGTCTTTATCATAACTGTGAAGAACAGAACGGAGATCACTGTCGAAGTCGGCCAATCTGCAATCCTTTTCGTCTCGCGAACACTGCTCGCGAACAACATATGGGAGATAACTCTGTATTCTTGTTTTGATAGATTCGCGTAGGACTTTAGCGTCCGGTCAGAGAGATAACTGGCGATAGCCGTGGAGCGATGATGATCAGAATGGGGTAGGGGTGTACCTGTACGTTTTATGTCTGTCTTTAGCATGCAGACAGGTACTGAACTCAAGTCTCAGCTTGAATGTTACGAGTTATTAGAAGTCTAAGACGCTCTTGTCTTAATTACTCCACACATGCAACTACATCTGCTCGTTTTTGAGTCACTTGAGAAAAAGTGACTCTATGTAATCGGTCAGTGTTAGTCTGTCCGGCCGGCCGTCCGGCCGGCCGTCCGTAGACACCACCTTAACGTTGGACTTTTCTCGGAAACTATCAAAGCGATCGGGCTCATATTTTGTTTGGTCGTGACCTCCAATGACCTCTACACTTTAACGATGGTTTCGTTGACCTTTGACCTTTTTCAAGGTCACAGGTCAGCGTCAAAGGAAAAATTAGACATTTTATATCTTTGACAAAGTTCATCGGATGTGATTGAAACTTTGTAGGATTATTCTTTACATCAAAGTATTTACATCTGTAGCCTTTTACGAACGTTATCAGAAAAACAAGGGAGATAACTAGCCTTTTCTGTTCGGCAACACACAACTTAACGTTGGGCTTTTCTCGGAAACTATAAAAGTGACCGGGCTCAAATTTTATGTGAACGTGACTCATTGTGTTGTGAATAGCAATTTCTTCCTGTCCATCTGATGCCTCATATAATATTCAGAACTGCGAAAGTGACTCGATCGAGCGTTTGCTCTTCTTGTTTGTTACATTTAGTCAAGTTTTGACTAAATGTTTTAACATAGAGGGGGGGAATCGAGACGAGGGTCGTGGTGTATGTGCGTGTGTGTGTGTGTCTGTGTGTGTGTGTGTGTGTGTGTGTGTGTGTGTGTGTGTGTGTGTGTGTGTGTGTGTAGAGCGATTCAGACTAAACTACTGGACCGATCTTTATGAAATTTGACATGAGAGTTCCTGGGTATGAAATCCCCGAACGTTTTTTTCATTTTTTTGATAAATATCTTTGATGACGTCATATCCGGCTTTTTGTTAAAGTTGAGGCGGCACTGTCACGCCCTCATTTTTCAACCAAATTGGTTGAAATTTTGGTCAAGTAATCTTCGACAAAGCCCGGACTTCGGTATTGCATTTCAGCTTGGTGGCTTAAAAATTAATTAATGACTTTGGTCATTAAAAATCTGAAAATTGTAAAAAAAAATAAACATTTATAAAACGATCCAAATTTACGTTTATCTTATTCTCCATCATTTGCTGATTCCAAAAACATATAAATATGTTATATTCGGATTAAAAACAAGCTCTGAAAATTAAATATATAAATATTATTATCAAAATTAAATTGTCGAAATCAATTTAAAAACACTTTCATCTTATTCCTTGTTGGTTCCTGATTCCAAAAACATATAGATATGATATGTTTGGATTAAAAACACGCTCAGAAAGTTAAAACAAAGAGAGGTACAGAAAAGCGTGCTATCCTTCTTAGCGCAACTACTACCCCGCTCTTCTTGTCAATTTCACTGCCTTTGCCATGAGCGGTGGACTGACGATGCTACGAGTATACGGTCTTGCTGAAAAATGGCATTGCGTTCAGTTTCATTCTGTGAGTTCGACAGCTACTTGACTAAATATTGTATTTTCGCCTTACGCGACTTGTTTTGTTTTTCATTTATTTATTTATTTATTCATTTATTTACTTATTTTTGTTTTTTTTATAAATGTAGTTATTCATTAAATCATTCATTCATTCATTCATTCATTCATCCATTCATGTATTTATTTATTTATTCATTTAGTTAGTTAGTTATTTGCTCTGGTGGCCAACAATGGGATTTGCTTGTATGGCCATGAAGTCGCACATATCTAAAATCAAAACTCGTGATGATTCATAAACAAGGTCAGTCTGTGTATGTGATGTTTTATGCATTGCGTCCAGATTGAAATTCGCAAGACACGACAGATTGCCTGTCGTCCACTAATATCATTTACGGTCATTTAAATTTATTCTTGAGAACGGAGGAGGGGGTATGTGGCGGGCGACGAGACAGTTCAGGGTATTAGGAATGGAGGGTGGGGCGGTAGGGAATGGGAGACTGCATGGGGTCATCCGTACTTAACTTGAATCCAGTGTCATATCAACCCCCACCCCTCCTCCTCCTCACACCCACGCCCGCCCCACTCCTTACCCCTCACTCCCCACCCTAACAATCACCCGTCCGATTTACTGCTCCCTTGTGCCCCATTTTGAAACGTCTCCCTAATGACCGGAGCAAATAAAGTCGTATTGTTTTACAGACCCTCGTCGTTTTGTCTCTGGTCGCTCCTCCAGATTTTACGACCCGAGGAGTGAGGAAGCGACCATTGTGCGCAGACAATACGGCGCCTTGTGCTGGTCGCTGCGGGGTGCGTGGCTCTCTTGGGTGAAGATGACCTTTTGCTTGGCCTGAAGTTTCGGAGCATTTTTTTCTTTTAGGTCTCCTTGCCGACGTTCATCCTCTGAAAAAGTTCAGTATTGCCAAAATTAAGTTCAGACAGACAGTCAGACAGACGGAGAGAGAGAGAGAGAGAGAGAGAGAGAGAGAGAGAGAGAGAGAGAGAGACTGAGAGAGACAGACAGACAGACAGACAGACAGACAGACATGACAGAGACAGAGACGGACAAAGATAAAGACAGCGACAGTTTCGGAGCATATGTTCAATGGAAAAAAATCGGAAATCAGCATTTTAAAAATATACTAGTTTTATTTCAACAGCACATGTGCATAATTGAATCTTCACACTAGTTTTATTTCAACAGCACATGTGCATAATTGAATCTTCACACCCCCCCCCTCTCCCCTATCCCCAGAGAGGAATTGCAAAAGAGAGTGAGAGGGGACTGAAGAAAAAAAAGTATTAATGGAAACGGCGGCCATGACAAGTCAACACCGGCTACGACGCCACAGAAATTCAATGGGCAGTTCTAAGATTATTCTGGAAATGGGTATTATTTAAATTCCACTTTCAGTGTGGAATGCATTGGCTGTAAGGCTGCAACTCCAGACACTACGCCCCCAGACATTCTCCTGAGCAAAAACAAGCTTTATACGAAGTTCTCTTGCACAATGCAAAATATGTGATTGATTCGAACTGGTTGTGCGATTACAAACAGCAGTATGTGGCTAATTTGGGAGGAAAGGAGATTAACCTTGATTTTTTTTTCTGGACTACCGCGACCTAGTATGAGAAGAATGTTCATGTTAAAACCGATCAAAGAATTTTATTGAGAGTTTGAATTTAATATCGTTAAAGCATAATGTTCCGCTATGCGTCTTGCGGCAGGGTGTTTATAAGATGTTTGGTGGCTTGTTAAGTTGTTGTCAGACCAACTTTTTTGTTTGTCCGAGGGGACAATATCGTCTTTTGTTTCATCTTTATCGACCGAGGCCGAAGGCAGCATTTGGAATGTTAAATGTCGGAGTAATACACGGATTTAAAGTAGAATACTTTCAAAAGCCGCTGTAGCGAATAAGGTGAACAATGCACATGTCTTTCGCAATCACAAACATGAAATAACTAGCACCTCAATTGTATATTTTACCATCTCTGGCTCTGTCTCTGTCTGTCTGTCTGTCTGTCTGTCTGTCTGTCTGTCTGTCTGTCTGTCTGTCTGTCTGTCTGTCTGTCTGTCTGTCTGTCTGTCTGTCTGTCTGTCTGTCTGTCTCTCTCTCTCTCTCTCTCTCTCTCAACACCTACGCACCACCACAACTACTGCTACTACGACCACGACGGCACCACTCCCACCCCCACCCCCCACCACTACCACACCCCCCCCCCCCCCCACCTAACTCCCCTCTCCCCATTCTCCTCAACCACAACAATCTCAGTCAGTCAACCAACACACGCCCTATAGACCTTTACCTGTACCTGGTAGAAGCTAATCGTGAAGCATAACAAATTAGAGCAAATCCCCTGGTGTGTAGCTCGGACAGGCAAGATCACTATCTGCAGGCAGACGACAAGTCCAGGAAAGATGGCCTGTCGCCCCTACAGCCCGGTGTGTCAATCCCTAGCCGGCGTGAATAGAGACCTCACTTTATCTCACCAGATCTGCGTTTAACAGGTTGAGCTAGGTTCCTAGGGTACAGTGGGACCCCTGTTTTAAGATGTCCAAAATCTGAGAAAATCAGGTTTGAAAAAACGGGAATTCGCCTTAAAGGTCCTTGTCTACATTTCTATACCGAAATCGCCATTTGACCATAAAAATACAGTCTATTATCTACAAATATCAACAATACACCCCCTTTCGATCAGGAAAGACGAAGCCAGTGTAGCCCGCCGGGTTTGAAAATTCATTGTAGTATTCCAGCGTAGTACTCATAGTCACGAGGATATCCTTATTTGGAAAATGCCAAGCGCAAAACTCCTCTCAAATCCCGTGCATTTCGTGCGTTTGAAAAGAAGCGTGGACAGCGCTCCAGTGTCAAACTGTTGCTGCACTTGTTTGGGCGTGGCTATAAGCATAGTGACATGAATTTGATTGGTCAGTATTTTTGAGTCACTTGAGAAAAAGTGACTCTATGTAATCGGTCAGTGTTAGTCTGTCCGGCCGGCCGTCCGGCCGGCCGGCCGGCCGTCCGTAGACACCACCTTAACGTTGGACTTTTCTCGGAAACTATCAAAGCGATCGGGCTCATATTTTGTTTAGTCGTGACCTCCAATGACCTCTACACTTTAACGATGGTTTCGTTGACCTTTGACCTTTTTCAAGGTCACAGGTCAGCGTCAAAGGAAAAATTAGACATTTTATATCTTTGACAAAGTTCATCGGATGTGATTGAAACTTTGTAGGATTATTCTTTACATCAAAGTATTTACATCTGTAGCCTTTTACGAACGTTATCAGAAAAACAAGGGAGATAACTAGCCTTTTCTGTTCGGCAACACACAACTTAACGTTGGACTTTTCTCGGAAACTATAAAAGTGACCGGGCTCAAATTTTATGTGAACGTGACTCATTGTGTTGTGAATAGCAATTTCTTCCTGTCCATCTGATGCCTCATATAATATTCAGAACTGCGAAAGTGACTCGATCGAGCGTTTGCTCTTCTTGTTAGGCAAAGCACATGTTTTCAGCAAACAGAAAACAAAATAGTGGAAGCGTGAGTCACGCTACCCAAAAACAAAATCTTTTTTTACATATATTTTTTTTTCTATAACTTTTTCCCCCATGGTTCATTCATCATCTGACATAACGTTTTAGCGAAATCTAACCATAAGATTATTGAAAAAAAGCAAAAATGTAGACGACCACCTTTAAAATAGAGGTTAATTTAAAGACGGTATGAGCAGAAATTGTGAAACAGTCTTATAACAAAAAAGGGGGATAAATGGGGGGGGGCGGAGGGGTGGGGGTGGGGGTGGTTACTAAATGCGGGTTCCACTGTACATAAGGGATACGTGGGAATCGTTCTTTGTCACTGTAGTTTGTTGTTTCTTTCTTTATTTGGTGTTTAACGTCGTTTTCAACCACGAAGGGTTATATCGCGACGGGTAGTTTGTTGTAAACTAAGGAAGAATTTATAAACAGTATTCACCACTGCACTCCTGGCCTTTAATTAAAGACAAGTCAAGACAAGATATAGGTACAGGCATGCAAGGAACCGGTCTTTGTCCCAGAAGTGTTGGACGATTAAACGTAAATAACACATGTCAGCCTTTGTGAGGACTACATTCCTAGTCTTCTGCATACGTCATCCTGGACAGCATGACGCATGATTGCAGATCCTGCTATATTCCGAAGAAAATTAATATTATACCCCCAGGAGGTACACAGGCTTAGTTTTCCCCCTGATGGATTAAGATTTTGAGGAAAATGTAACGTACTGCGTTAATGTGCCTTAACAAATAAAAGTTAACAAATAAGAGTTGGGTTCAAACTCGGACTTTTTTCTCCTTCTCAGAATAAGCCACAAGTTGAATTTTCAGGGGCAACGAAACTTGTTACGCGGGATTATCACTCAGCTTACGTGTTTTTGACCAAAGGGCGTGTAAAATGAGGGTTCAATCTGGGCTTAACATCATTTGTTCCTTGAGAAAAAAAACACAATTTACCTGAATTACATGTATTATTAAGCAAAGTAAAAGTAACCAGCTCTCTCTCTCTCTCTCTCTCTCTCTCTCTCTCTCAGTTTCACACACACACACAAAACGCACGCATACACGCGCACGCACACACACACGCCCATGCACACACAGACACACACATACACGCGCACGCACGCACATAAACACACGCACACACACACGCACACACACACACACACACACACACACACACACACACACACACAGTACACCACTAGACCCAAATCAACACTGACCGGCCTAGCCAAGGGACGACCGCAAAACTAAGCACGCATAAATTAGGCCAAGACAGAGAGATTAGCTTACGTATTGCAACGCGTGGCGCCGTTTTCTGAGTGACAGTCGCGCACTCCAAAACACACTGTTTTGTGAATGGCGGTGGGCGGAGACAACCTCTTAATCTTGGTTCTGATTGGCTAGAATAAGGTGTGGGCGGGACTGAAGGGCTCGAGAGCAGGTGGTTGTGGCGCCGTTCAGTCGGATCTTTGCCCGCATTTCAAAGTGGTCGCTGTGTTCTGCATCAATCCTACACTCGCTTTTCTCTTAGCAATGCAGCTGCGCATTTCTTTTACCATGTCCTGTAGGGTATATTTTCACTCTCTGTTACTATAATTATGTTCCTCGTTGCTAGTATTTTTTATGTCCGTCTTTTCTATTTCTATTTTTTCTTCTCCTGGCCCCTCTCTCTTTTTTTTAATTTTTGTCCCATTG
This sequence comes from Littorina saxatilis, assembly GCF_037325665.1. Lineage (NCBI taxonomy): Eukaryota > Metazoa > Mollusca > Gastropoda > Littorinimorpha > Littorinidae > Littorina > Littorina saxatilis. Next base: position 28,359,293 of record NC_090246.1, read on the forward strand.
GAGTGTAATTTTGCTGTGAAACCGATTTATCTTTTTCTTGGTTGTGACTTAACTGTGACAGCCATGTGTGTTGGAGTTGCATCACGCAAGATTGCATACCATTATTTTCAAAAGAGATATTGTCTGACCAATTCGCATTTTTGTATAAATGGATGTGAGAAGATGGCAATTGTGATTAGCACAAGATAAATACGATCATACACACCCACCCTTTAGACAACCAGCAATGACAAAAAATAACGATATAGAACTTGTGACGAAAAAAGAATAAAAATAACCCAAACAAAGATAACGAATCAATGGTTAAGGTGATGCTGGTGGTGGTAATAATATTTTACAGTAACCGATTTGGTCTTCAACAGCCTCGTGGAACGCTGCAGAAAATGCTCGGCAGAATAAATAAAACCGAACCATCTTCACCGATGTCCTGATACCACCACCACCACCACCACCCTTTATCCGCTGTGAAGTTTTTTTGCGATGTTGTCACTCAAACTTGAGGTCTGTAAAACAAGAACTGCGCTAATTTGTTGTGCAACGTGTAAGGAATGATCTCTTTTAAAAACAAAATTAAAAAAAGGCTTCACTTTCAAAGTTATACCACAAGATTCTGGGTTACAAATAAGATCCTTCAGATTTGTCAAATTCACCTGAACCCCCTCCCCCAAAAAACATTACTTTTGACTCAAAATTGAGGTCTGTAAAACAAGAACTGCGCTAATTTGTTATGCAACTTGTAAGGAATGATCTCTTTAAAAAAATTTTTTTAAAAAAGGCTTCACTTTCAAAGTTGTACGACACGATTCTGGGTTACAAATAAGATCTTTCAGAGTTATCAAATTCGCCGGAACCCCCCTACCCCCAAACGGTCAGGTCAATAGTATCTCTTTAAGCTCAGTGCATCTGAACCTGTCTAATTTGTAGCATATTAATTACCTCATCCTGTCCCAAAATAAGCCAATTAATCCTTTGAGGGCGTTGAACTCGAATAGTCAGTCAGTGAACCTGCAAAATTAGCAAGACAAACGCAAAAAGCGAATACAATTTTCAACTGTTGAAGAAAGTCTTGGTATCGACTATTGCCGCGGCGGTGATATGGCCGTGTCCTTTGTAAAGTGACTGCATTTGTACTTGCAGACGTGCAACGAACGCAAAAGAACAGCGTAAAGCAGTGCAAAACAAAAACAAAAAAATCAAACGTAGCAGTGGCTTTCTTTTTTCCCTTTTTATTCAATGCCCGAAATGGATTGATTTCATCATCTACTGGCTAGGCTGGTACTGCATAATTTTGAACCTCTGAATAAGCCAATCTAATGAATGGGAACGAACAAACAAAAAAAACCCCATTAAAACAAAAATAAACTAGAAAAAAAATCAGGGAAGTAATCAGTCACGACGTCAAGTAAAAACTGTCAGAGACAATAATTATTCTGTTTCGTTTCGTATCGTGCTCCCAGCGAAACCTCATACTCTGCAGCGTTCGTCCGAGGAGCCGTAGCCCACAAGTCCCCCTACAGCTACCACTGAAAAGAGGGACGTTTAGTGTTGAGGGGGGCGAGCCGTAAACAGAAAGATAGACCATCTCCCGCTTGAAGCGGCGTCGCCTCCGTGTCGCGAGTTGCCCCTTGTGCGCGACTCTCAGTCTCCGGGGTTGGGCCCTCCGACTCGGGGGGACGGGACGAAGGCAACGCTAAAGGAGCACGCAAGCCTAAAAGCCAAGCAAGCAAGGCAAAGGGGTGAGCCGTTGGCGACATGGGGGAGAGTAGAGGCTGTGAGCAACTCCGCTGTTCGTTCTCTGTGCTAGTCCGTCGTCAGCAAAACCTCTTCTGTACAGAATTTGGTCGTCAGTTTGAAGTCGTCTAAGTTCTTTTTTTTCTCTCAGTCTTTCGTCTTCTCTCTTTCCCCTCTCTCTCTCTTCTCCCGCAAGCTTCGGTTTGCTGTTCTCCCGCCCTCCCAGCCTCGTACGCCAGCCGTCGCCGCCGCGGCCGCACTTTTCGCTGCCTGCTTGCTTGCCCTGTGTGTGCGTGTGTGTGTGTGTTTGGTGGTTTTTGTTGTAGTAGGAGGGGGCTGGGGGGAGAGAGGAGAGTGAGGGGTTTTACTATACCGTATGTATACGCCGCGAGGCTGGAGGGAGGGTTTAGTTCGAGTGTGGAGCTTGCTTCATTGAAGTCACGGATTTTCTTACGCTCTACGACTGCTGTTTTGTTGTTTGTTGTTGTTTTGTGGTTTTACTTTCTGGCTGAGGAAGTTCAAGCAGTGAGGTTTTTTTCCCCCGTGGCAACGTCTACTTGTTTTTGATCTTGTGGATATTTTATTAACAGTAATTTAATCAACAAATCGGAATTACCGATGTAACGCTTTTCCAACTTGAACTTTATAGTATTATCTCAGTAAAATTGTGTGAGTATTTTTTTTTCTAACAGCGATTTTTGAATAGGGTGGCTTGATTCAATATTGTCAACGAATACTTTTTTCAGATTTGGAAACGTACATCTTGCAAAATGGTGCGTCCTTTGAATGGAAGTGATTGGGACTTCACAGACGTGAAAACTGTTGTATTTTGTGTTACATAATTTCAGGAAGTTCAAGTTTTGACATCTTTGGATACACTGCAGGAATTGGACTGTTGTCGAACAAAAGTATCAATTTTATTTCCTGAAAACAAACAGAAAACGTTCACAACCTTTGGAATACGTTTGCCGCTTCTGTGTGGAGTTTTGTAATTGAATTTTTGTCTAAGCAACTTAACCAATCTTTATCAAGTTTTCTGTGGACGAAAAGGATCGAGAAATCGGAATTTTGTACTCTGTGTGTGTGTGTAAGTGTGACAGATTTTCGATTTCGTGGACAACGACCAGGAGCTAAAGCGTGTGTAGTGTGGACCCGGGATCTCTGGTTGGGATGTGGCTGAGTACTGCTCGTGCACATCACTATACCCTGCATCCCGTAGCAGGCTGAACAAGCTATTTTAAACCATGATGCTGCGACAACGACGACGACACGCCATTGCCGCGGGGTCGTTGTACTTGGCGCTGCTGGTGACTGTCACCTTCCTGGTGGCCACCTGTGATGCCAGACATCACCACAAACATCACACACACGGAAGGAGTACCAGGTGGGATGAAGGAAGAGGAGGAGGAGGAGGGAATAAAGACAGAGGAGGAGGAGGAGAAGGAGTAGTGCCGGGAGAGAGAGGTGGGAAAGGAGGGGGAGAGGGGTCAGAAAAACATCACCACAACCCTCACCCCCATCAGAAAAATGAACACAAAAATGAAGTGATTTCTAAAGCCACCGGAGGAGGAGGAGGAGAAAAAATTGGAGGTGAAGGAGGAGGAGGATTCATGTCTCCTCTTAACGAGCGGCGCAACGTGCTCCTCCACGAAGCCGTCAGGAAACTGCTGGGGTTCCAGTCCTCCCCCCAGGGGTCCGGGGGACGCCGTCACGGCCGCACCCTCCTCCTCCCCGACCCCCGTCGCCCCCCTGCCATGCCCAAGTACGTGCTGGATTTGTACGAGAAGTACCGCTCCGGAGAGATGCGGGAGGGACCGTCCCTGGGGAATACTGTGCGAAGCATCCCTGCTGAGATCGGTGAGTTGGTCAAAGATGTTTTGAAAATAATTAATGGAAATTGTACATTATTTTCCTCCCCCATTCTCCAGCACACACGCTCGCACACACGCGCAGACAACATACTTTCTTCCACCACGCAAACCCTTTCCCTGCACCCCACCGTACGCACCATCCTCCCGCCTCCCGCTTCACCCCCCCTCCCCCTTCGTAGGAAGTAATTTAATTCGGTGATACAGCCTTCCTTCCAGTGTAAACCGTCATCTACACCAACAGTTGTTGTTGTTGTTGTTGTTGTTGTTGTTGTTGTTGACTGACAATATCGTTATTGAAACAATCAAAGTGCACTAAAAGGTTTATAGAGCAAATTGTTGTTGGAGTTGTTTTTGTTGTTGTTGTTGTTGTAGTTGTTGTTGCAAGAACTATAACAAAACTTACTCCATCTATTCATGAACTTCCCTAAAATCAAGAATATGTGTGTGATTTGACACTGCCGATTACACTGATAGCACGTCATGCCGCTGCTTTGAGCCGCCAGAAACATCATTCTGATAGCTAGTCCAAGCCAATGGGTACATCTTGATGAGAGGAAGAGGATCAAGAGCTCCATAAACCGCGTGCTTGATAAGAACACAGTGCTAGCGGTCCTATCATTTTTATGTGAAGCAGACAGATGGCTGTTGTAAAACCGCCAAAAAAGTTTATCTTGATCATTTTCAAAGAACAATCGGATAAAGATGTTGTAAATCCGCGTGTTAATAAATACATAGCATTCCTTGACCGGCGGGGTGTTACAGAAATCATTTTGAAAAGCACACTAAATTGTTGCACTACATTAGATAACTGTATGAAGAGCACACCAGCACCTTCGACGGACGACCCTTGCGTATTACGGCATCTCTAGGTTTTCGGCTGTGAACAACGTAAGAAGACGTGAACACCCCGAGGACTTATACAAAAAAGACATAAAACTACATTTAATTTCGAGACTAAAGTCTAGGAATGTGTGCAAAAATAAATGTCATAGATTAACTTAAAAACAAACTTCTTCTTCTTCTGCGTTCCCGGAACTTAAAAACAAACTAATCGCGTAAGGCGAAATTACTACATTTAGTCAAGCTGTGGAACTCACTGAACGTAGTCCGCCGCTAGTGCAAAAGGCAGTGAAAGTGACGAGCCTGTTTGGCGCGGTAGCGGTTGCGCTGTGCTTCATAGCACGCTTTACTGTACCGCTCTTCGTTTTAACTTTCTGAGCGTGTTTTTAATCCAAACATATCATATCTATATGTTTTTGGAATCAGGAACCGACAAAGAATAAGATGAAATAGTTTTTAAAACGATTTCGGAAATTTAATTTTAATAATATTTTTTATATTTTTATTTTTCAGAGCTTGTTTTTAATCCGAATATAACATATTTATATGTTTTTGGAATCAAAACATGATGAAGAATAAAATAAAAGTAATTTTGGATCGTTTTATAAAAAAAAAATTAATTACAATTTTCAGATTTGTAATGACCAAAGTCATTAATTAATTTTTAAGCCTCCATGCTGAAATGCAATACCGAAGTCCGGCCTTCGTCGAAGATTGCTTGGCCAAAATTTCAATCAATTTGATTGAAAATTGAGGGTGTGACAGTGCTGCCTCAATTTTTTACAAAAAGCCGGATATGACGTCATAAAAGACATTTATCGAAAAAAAGAAAAAAACATCCGGGGATATCATACCCAGGAACTCTCATGAAAATTTCATAAAGATCGGTCCAGTAGTTTACTCTGAATCGCTCTACACACACACACGCACAGACATACACACACACACACACTCACACACACATGTATACACCACGACCCTCGTCTCGATTCCCCCTCTGTTAAAACATTTAGTCAAAACTTGACTAAATGTAAAAACATGAGCAGCTGGAGCCTTTTGAACAGTTTGCTGAGATGTTCCTTTGATGGAAGTTAGATCGTATTGCTGGAGGATAATACGGAGATTTAAGAAACGAAACGTTGGGACGTTTCGTTTTGAAGTTGTGGTAAACGTCATTATTTCGGGGGTCTCTCGCTGGAAAGGTGAAGGTCAACTGAAACGGAACGTGGAACGTCAAAACGCAGTCACGTTTTCCACCCCCAAAAAACGAACAATATTTCGTCAACTTTTGTGAGTATTTTTGCACACTAACAGTTTTATTTGTTGGCCATTTTATGCATTGCTAGATTCATCAACCCTTTCACAGTCTTTCAGCGCTGAGAATGTGTTCATTGGAGGTAGACAACTGTTGTGAACTGAAATATTTTGAAGGGTGCTGATCCTGGTACATTTATCCAACTTCATGGTGAGAAAGCAAATGGCGAAGCAGAAGTAGGTCATCGCATCGAATTTTTATTCTGGCTTCGTATGTGATCAGGTGCATGAATTGAAAAATGTGAAGCTCTTGTGCGTGCAATGCGAGTATGTCAATCCTTTATTGACTCAATCCTTTATTGACTCGTGGAGTTGAAATTATGCCATGCCCAGTCAGCGGATCATATCCTGCCATGCCCGGCCTTTCATTCCGAAACGAAACGTGAATACATCTAAATCTTGTCTGCGGCCTATGCCGTCTCGTTACACGTTCCGTTTCGCGGGGTGACTCATTCACCAAACGAAACGAGCTGCAAAACGAAACGTGCTGTTTCTTAAATCTCGCTATTAACGCTTTAAGACGGTTAATATTAACAGCTATTGTGTTTTCAGCGTAGCAATAGGGTCCGATATTTAGACGAGACAAGTATAATGCGACGAGTCGAAGACGAGTCGCATTATACTTGTTCGAGTCTAAATATCGGACCCTATTGCTACGCTGAAAACATAATAGCGATTATATAGCTGTTATGACCTTGATTCGTTGTTCCAAACTTACAAAATGACAGTTTTTGCGTCGATGCGTTGATCTCAGGTTTTGATAGCAGACGAACTTCTTACGCACATCATGTTCGCGCAGACACGCACACCGCTACACGCTTTCTGACTTTGGAAGAAAAACTGACTCCAAGTGCATTCGATTTCACAACACAGTTGTTGAAACTGCCAGCTTTTTAAGTTGTCAGTGTACGCTGTTGTCGATAGAAACATCGCCACGTGGTACAGATGTGTAAACCGGAACCATGCGTCGGCCATTTTACTCAATATGCTTTTGGATATTGCGGAAAATGGCCGACTTCGGCAGCTACACGCTTTCTGACTTTGGAAGAAAAACTGACTCCAGGTGCATTCGATTTCACAACACAGTTGTTGAAACAGCTTTTTAAGTTGTCAGTGTATGCTGTTTTCGATAGAAACATCGCCGCGTGGTACAGATGTGTAAACCGGAACCATGCGTCGGCCATTTTACTCAATATGCTTTTGGATATTGCGGAAAATGGCCGACTTTGGCAGCAATATGCTTTGATGATCGGGAGATACCATCCAATCACAGCCCCCGAATTCCCCCACGTGTTCATCAGAATAGCTATATATAGAAATGATGCGATTGTACAACTGGGTCACTATTTCGAAGAGTGTTTTACGTTAATGTTCACTGAATGTCAGTTGGGATGATTTTGTAAAGCAAGCAAGGCAAGGATTACACATCACGCTAGGTTAAAATAGCACGTTAAGCAGATGATGTCCACACATATTTCATGACCTACTTTGGTATGATTTCGTGAGAGAGAGAGAGAGAGAGAGAGAGAGAGAGAGAGAGAGAGAGAGAGAGAGAGAGAGAGAGAGAGAGCACACATGGCTACTGATGGAGACATATAATGCCAGAAACGAGTTAAGAGTGGAACAGCACTGGTGTGGCTGCACCTTAGTGCTAACTTTCCCCGCCTTTTATTGATAATATAAAATAATGATGAAATTCAAGTCAGACATCTCGTACATAGCTGTTTGTTTGAATTATGTCTCATTTTCTCAACTAATGTGTGGTGCCTGATCCCAACGTTTACACTGAAAGGAAAGTGTCTCAAACTGTAGCAAAACTTGATAATGTCTCTTTCGGAAAGAACTCCTTTAATGACAGACCACTATGTATTACTGACTTGCCGGCGGGACGAAGGATGTCCGTTCACAACAGGTACCACTGTCACACACACACACAATTAGTACAGTTTTCTGTTATCTTGTTCACCACCACAAATCTGTCCGAAACTTTTACATGGGATACGATCATCCATCCCCTTGGACACAGTATGCACAAATCTCCAGCCTGACTGGTATCTGTGCATTGGAGGTTTTCGTGGCTGAATTAATTTTGTATACGACACCTATGCCAATATATATGAGAAATTTATTCAGCAAAAGATTCCTACTGTCAGAATGCTGTGATATGAGAAAGATTTTCTTTTAAATACCAGACTGCTTAGATGAAGTTGTACAACGTTTTGTACAATTTTATGCTATGCTTGAGAATTGGAACATATGGTCGTCTGAACAAGAGTAAAGTGTCCATAAAGTTTATCAATATATATTGGCGTGCGGAAGTATTACATATATTATATTCACGCCTGTATCAGTATTAGAAGCAACGACTACTTTCTATATAGCACTGACATGTTGCCTATATATGCTTTCGAATCAGCTAATCCTAAATACGGAAAACGAAAATGCATTGGCAACGCCACAAACCAGCCATATTTGTGTAGGTTGTAGTACGTAACAAAGAAGCTGCCAACATACAAACAAACAAGCAAGCAAGCAAGCAGACACACTTACGATCAATAAGGACAATGCCCACATGGCATTCATGCGGGGCTAGTACTGATATGGGCTCAATTAACTTATCTTAATTCAGAATAATCAAAACGAAATGATCTAATACCCATAAATTACGTTATGTAGAATCTCAGGGTTGGTATGCTGACCGACAGTCTACTCTGGGTTTGAAATCCGTGTATTCTAGTTACATAACTATGTCAACTCAAGCGAGTGTCTTTGAAGCTACGCGTGTTTAACAATAAAGATCAGTCATCTGCACCAAGTGCAATTTCCGAATTTAATATGTATTTTGCCATTGCCTTTGCATCAAAGCTAAATACTGTATCAAGGTTATTCAAGAGTGGACAATCAGTCACGCGCTCTCTGAAGAACCGCTTTCCCGTTCTCAAATCTCTCTCTTTCTATCTCTGTCTCTCTATCTGTGTGTGTGTGTGTGTGTGTGTGTGTGTGTGTGTGTGTGTGTGTGTGTGTGTGTGTGTGTGTGTCTCTCTCTCTCTCTCTCTCTCTCGCTCTCGCTCTCTCTCTCGCTCTCTCTCTCTCTCTCTCTCTCTCTCTCGCTCTCTCTCTTTCTCTCTCTCTCTCTTTCTCTCTCTCTCTCTCGCTCTCTGTCTGCTTCGTCTAACGGGGTTTTAATCAAAATTCTATCCTGTTACCTTTTTCGGGGAAGAGGGAGGTCGGCCCAGGGGGCAATCGAACGTCTACTGTCCCTTCAACTCACTTACTTCTTGCACAAAACCATTCCCAACGCCCTCACCCGTACGGCCACCCTCGAAGACTGTCGAATGCTCTCGGCTCAGGTGATCCAGCTAGTGCCACACACACACATATGCATACAGTAACTTAGTGTACTATTCTTATATAACTCAGTCTTTTGTTCTACATGCCGCAATGTTCCCCCCGTGACGCCCTTTTTACCTTGAACGACTTGGATCGAATACAACCACAATCACGCCGAGCTATTCACACGCGAACGGACACAAAGTCTGAGATTGTTCTGCTAGCAGTATCTGCATGGCCATCACCCAAGATAATGAGACGCGACAGATCTGTAAAACCTGACACAGTGACGACTGAGAGACATGTATAATCTTTGCCTGCAGCTCCAGACAACAAAATATGATGTGTTGCACAATGGGATTAATCGTCACGCACTTTGTGGGACTGGGAGTAAGTTTGGATGGACTACCGGAGACGAATGATCGAGACAGGCATACATGTACATGCGAACACGCAAACCTGTCTATAGACACAGACACCTAGTAACCTACAGACCCAGAGAGAATACACACGAAACTAGAGAACTATATATTGGTGAGTTGTGTAAAGATGCTTTTTTGAGGGGTTACATAACCATCATATTTATCAGTGGAGCATAATAAGTATAAATACGAACAATGGCACGTGTGTTTCAATGTGAACTTAACCGTGAATTCCCGCCAATATTCCTTTTTGTGGTTTGACGACTCTGTATTTGACCCTCTGTGGTTTTAGGGCCTTATAATTATACCCAAGACTCGCTCTTCCTGTGGCCCAAAACGACAGAAAGCGGTTCTATCAGGTGACAGATAGAGGCTTTCATTGGCGGATAAACATGTACACCCTCGTTCCCTCCACTTAATCTCCTCAATGAATCACTGTGTCTTGTAAAGGTACTGAGGAAGAAAAACGAGGCACAACTGACATGCAATGGGGGGGGGGGGGGGGGGGGGAGGCTGAATCAATGGAGCGGTTAGCCGTTTGCCCTCCGAGGCTTGGAGGCGTCGTAACTTAAGTGCACAGTCCTCTCCACGTTGAAACTGTTTGCCTCCTCATCTCTCATCTGGCCGAGCTCGCTTGGTATAAGACCACCCCTCCATTTTTTTGTGGCGGGGGGGGGATCAGCTTATCTTCAGAGATATTAGGGTTTACAAGCGGAGATGTCTTATTTTACAATCCCTCCACTTGGACACATACCAAAAGTCGATTGCCTAGGTGCTTTCTGCGCAGAGAAGTAATTAGTGAAATCAGTGAAATTAATTCATGAACAAATTCTTGCTTTGTAATTCATCAACAAATTATCGCTTTGCATAGTAAGCAGTCACGATGTTGACTGTTGGGATATAATGGCTAATCAGGCGGGTCTGTTCTTATCTGATGTAAGAGACTGGGCAGATTTGAGATGATGGGCCGAGCTGTTTTTACGGCAAGGCCTGTGCCTTTAAAGGTTGAAGGAAACCTGAGGTCTGTAGGTCGAGTTGCCAAAGTGGTTCGCTGGCAGATCACCTGAAGAGATAGTCCCACAGCGCAATCGTTTACCACGTAGTCATCCTGCTGGGTACCACAGTGGTCCCTCTCTGCTTTCAAGACCTCCCTAAATCCAAGAAAATTAGGCCTTAAAATAGAAAGCGTTGTTGTTATTAAAAAAATTTGTTGAGCACGCCTGCGATAAACACTCGCGGGAACTCCAGGGACAGAAAAGGTACTCTGGCCAATCCAAATGCGAAGATTACGTGTCTGACCGTTTTTAGTCACCCTGCTTTTGCTTGAGCTCGTTCCCAGATGGTTTTAGTATTATTGTACCTTGAAAATAGTTTTCAGTTTTAATGTGTGTGTTTTTATTGAGGAGACAATTCACACACTTTGAGAAGGCAAGGTAGAAGAATACAGGGCCGTAAAGGAGAATGAGTCTAACAATGGCGGGTTTCACTGAGGTTTCACTGTACTATCACTGCTGCCCTTTTGCAAAGCGTAGGAGGAGGGAACACCCTGTTGCCAGTGTTGGTAATGGAAGTGAGGTCCATCAGAAAGTCTCGTCCCGAGAGCAAGCACATCAACTATGCTGGGAGATTGCTTTCAGATGGGGTGGTTGAGATGGCACGTACACGGGTACCGATTGCATGATCGAGGATTTGGTCGTTACGGCCGTTGCGCCAGATTAACACTTCAGTTCAGAGACATCCTGCTTGCTGCCGCGCGGACAGAGAAAATGTTTCCTCTTTATCTTCACCGCGCTGGCAGCAAAACCCCTCACGCGGAGGTGTTTTCAGACAGGCCAGACACAGGTTGTCCCGGAGGTGACTTTGGCTGTTGGAAGTGAGTAACAACGAAATTAAAGATTTTATTCACGTGCCGTCCGAAAAAGGTTTCATTTAAAAATGTAATGATCGCTTTTTCGGCAAAACTGTTCAGCGAAAAAAAGTTGGCCTCTGGTTGAACATTTCTTAAGAAAGGCGGGGGAAAAAAGCTAATTACCTGGGTGCCTCAAACGAAAAATACTGCTGTACTCTTCTGCATCTGTACTCGGTTCTCACAGTGCTTCATATCTCGTTTGTATTGAACCTAGTATACAAACACAGAGGCGAAAGCCGCCATGTGATACTATGTTTTTTTTCTTCTTGTTATTGTTTCACACTGACGGGGCCGCTTGGTACAGAGAAGGCGACCCCGTCATCCCAGACTGACTGACTCATTAGTTTCAACGTCCTCTTAGGACCAATTGGCATATCTTGGGACAGGTAGGTATGACGGCTTACTATTGCCAAAACTAAAAATTAGTCATTAACACGTGAAAATTAGTAAATAACACGTGAAAACTACTAATTTTCTCGAGAAAATTACAGTTATGCCGTGAAATTTACACATTTTCAAGTGTTAATTACTAATTTTCAGTTTTGGCTCGCTTCCTGACGACTTAATAGCGCCAAAACTACAAAATTAGTAATTTTCGCGTGTTAATTACTAATTTTCATGTGCCTCGTGACTGTGGAGACTCAATGCGCATGCGCGACTGTTACACCGGCCTCAGCAAAACATCTCTCGATTCGAAATTTTTCTGGTCCATAGTTCTTTAATCCGATGCAAATTAACAATAAAAGCTGAGCGCATGTGTAGAGAACCGTGACATACAGCTGTCTGTCCGATAACTTGTTGAATAACGAATTCTATCGACAGATATTTGTGAAAGTTCGAAAGTCTCGACCGAAGAGATCCGTCTGCTAGTGGTCGGTCCTTCAGCACAGGTCCGGCCGGCCGCCATTTTTTCTCTCTCAGTTCGAACATTTTCGGATCGATTGTCCTTCACTAATACACTACAAAGCAAATTTATGAGTGTGGTGGTGGAAACAAATAATTATGAGGTACGGCTGTCTGCGCGACAATTTGTCGAATAAGGAATTGAAAGATATGTGAAAGTGTGAGACCACAGCCGAGCAAAAGTCCGTCTGCTACGAACAGCTTCGATTCGAAAGTTTTCGGGGTCGATTATTTTTTCTAAGATACCCAAAACAACGCTAAGGAGAGCGTTATTGCAGAAAACAGTGACATGCATCTTCATGTCGGATAACTTGCTCGATAAGGCCTTCTATTAAAAGATATTTCAGAAATAGTGTGAGAGCGATGTTTGCCGGACGTTGTAGCCTCTCAGTGCGGACTCTTAGAGTCCGACTACTGTGACTGAAAACGAGGCGAAAATGAAAATTTTCACGTGAAAATGGTAACCCTAGGTTTTGGCACTGGTAAGCCGTCATAGGTAGGGTTCCAATGGGAACACTACGTATAGAGCGTTGTAACTAAACCCGCTCTTGCTCGACTTCGTTCCCTACTTGTTTCATTATAATTATGCCACGATTGCATTGCATAGTGTAAAATGTTGTTTACTTACAGCAAAGAGGTGGAAATAGAAAGTACTATTGGATTCGACCCAGTGCATGAACTTTTTACGGTTGTCTGAACATTTTAGAGCCGAGACTGTTCAAAGAACACGCCTACTCACTTTTCAATTCAGTCCTTGAGATTCGCTTACAGGTACTGTCTTTTCTTGCACGCTGGTGTCTTGTTTTGTTTTGTCGTGACTTCCATTGTCAAAACATTGTCTTGTCAGATCTTATCAATCATTCATCAGTCATTTCATGGTTCGCTCTTTATTTGTCAGTAAGTCGCCGTGAGATGACAGAAATTCGGGTCGCTTCCTCCCAGTGGAAAGCTAGCAGCAACGGAGTCGCGCTACCCAGGTGTCTGCGTGTTTAGGTGTATTCAGCCACCTGCACTTATGGCAGAATGACCAAGGTCTTTTACGTGCCATTGTGATGACACGGGGGTGGGACATGGCTTCCGTCTCTGGGTCTGCACATAAAGTTGACCCGTGTCCGTCCCGGCCCGAATTCGAACCTGCGACCTTTCGATCACAAGTCCAGTGCTCTACCAACTGAGCTACCATCAGTCAAGGAGTAATAACATCAGTCAAGGAGTGCTTTTGCTAGGTTTTGTTCATTATTTTTTTGTGACTGTATTTGGGGGAACGGGGTATAAGACAGTCGCAAGTCATAATTTCGAGTTACGTGCCGAAAAGCATGGGCAGATGAAAATTGACTGTTTTTAACAGTTTGAGCTTTATGAAATCTGAAAGTTCAAGTTTATGTGCATACCAAATGTTTTTTGCAAAATGACAAGAACGGAACATGTTATTTTGCCTGCAACTTTGTATTCCCGTGCACAGCTTTTGTAAATCCCATGCGTTCTGAGTTCAATTCCCACAAACCTTGGCACTTATGTACTCAGCATCCGTTGCTCCTTTGCTCTTTTCGAATTTCCAGGTCAACTTATATGCAGACCTGCTTGAGCCTTATCCCTCTTTGTGTGTACAAGCAAGCACAAGACTAAGTGCGCAAGGAAACAATCCTGTAATCCTGTAATCCATGTCAAAGTTGGTTATAGAAACACGACAATACCAAGAATGCATCCCCCAAAAGCGGCGTGTGGCTGCCTAAATAGCGGGGGTAAAAATGGTCATTCACGTTAAATCCCACCCGTGCAAAAAACACACACGAGTATACGTGGGAGTTTGAGCGCATGAACGAAGAATAAGAAAAAGGAGATACAAACAAAAAATTCCAAAACTGTACCTCTTTTTTTGCACTGTCACATGTCTTAAGATCTGGGTATGCTCATAGGGGCTGACGTTTAGAAGGAGGGGTGAAGGGTACATACCGTATCTTGTATTCGCTGACGTTCAAGACAAGAAGTAAAGAGGATAAAATGCCAGCGAGTACCCGAGGCTGAGGGGGTTGGTTACCAAACCAAACAAACAAAACGAACCCTATCCTGCCCTGGGGCAGAAGGCGAAGAACCCTGCCCCGGTGCGCAACAGGTAAGTAACCTGTTGATCTCTGCCTTTCTCCCGTACATTTCCGTGAACACAGGAAACGACAGGAAGAAGGACTGTACTCTTGCTTGAGCGCTGCCAGGAAACACACGCCAGACAATAGGAAACGCTAAGAGGGGCTGGGGTGCGTTTCTTAAAAGCTATAGTAAAACTGACAGCCCAAAGACAGGATAACTGGGGGAAGGTTGACAGTTTAGGAAATAACAGGCTGGCGTACGTTTCTTACACGAAGCTATCAAAAAGGTTGTACCAATATGGTCCTCTCAGAAAGGTGATATTGAGTTAAAAATTACAACAACAATAAAACTGACAGTTTTAGTATTAAACGTTGCTTTGGAAACAGAAACTAGCTGTTGTCTCTTGTTCAGACATTTGTTGACTCACAGGCATTGCATTGACTAAAATTGACGAGTTGTCTGTAAAATGTAGGGAAGCCCATTTAAGTTTTTTTTTTTATAGAGTTGGATGATTTCTTTTAATATATGGATCATGCAAGGCAAGTAGGAAATCGCTTTTTGTTGTCCATTCGTGGGTGTGAGTCGAATCGGCGATAGTTGACGTTGTAGAGGAAAAGGAGCACCTTGACGCGGGCTGATTGACTTTTTCTTGGACTGGGCAGTAAAAACATGGTTTTCTTCTTCTATTTTTGTTCCTTTTCTTCTCCTTTTGTTTTGTTTTGTTTTGTTTTGTTTTGTTTTGCCTTGTTGAAACGATGTTCTCGTGTAGCTAAGTGTCAAAGAGTTACGTTGAGTCTCTTTACGAAACGCACGTCAAGACTGAAGGACCCTCGCGAGTGTTTATTGGGCGACCCTGGCTGCCCTTGCCTTTTAAATCACCCAGCCCCTAAAAAGAGAAGAGAGGGATCGAGGAGGAGACTCTTGACACCGATACTTGTATCTCCTCCCGTTCCTCCCGTACTGTCCCGCCCTTCTGTCTCTTCTGTCTACAGTGGAACCCTTCTATGAAGACATCCCACATTCTGGACATACACGAGGAGGAGACTCTTGACACCGATACTTGTATCTCCTCCCGTTCCTCCCGTACTGTCCCGCCCTTCTGTCTCTTCTGTCTACAGTGGAACCCTTCTATGAAGACATCCCACATTCTGGACATACACGAGGAGGGAATCATTCCTTACTGACGTTATCAACAGAAACTCTGAACAAGTAAGATCCCAAACGGAAGGTATTCCCCGAAATCGGCGTATGGCAGCCTAAATGGCGGGGTAAAAACGGTCATACACGTAAAACCTCACTCTTTTATAACACACGAGTGTACGTGGGAGTCTCAGCCCATAAACGAAGAAGATGAATGAAAAAAGAGGGTGACGGTTTAAAACGGAAGGCGGGGGGGGGGGGGGGGGGGGCTTTAAAGGTGAGTTATGCTGTAGCCTTTTTTCCCTCTTCCCCCGGGTTTGTCTCCAGACCTTCATACCTAATTTTATTGTTAACTGATCCGTCAAATTCTCCTAGTGATATATAGATAACTAGATGAATACCCGCTTCGCCGGGTACGGCTTCGCCGGGAAGAAGTAGAGCCGAATACCCGTACGAAGGAAGAGAGATAAACGCGCAAAACACTGGAGAAGATAAGGAAGAGTTACTGGGAATGGATGTACAGAAAAACCAAAATCGGTTCAGCGCTGCGCGCTGAGAGCACGCACGTGTTCAAAATTTTCCACGATTGTGTCCGGGGTCTACCTGAATATGCCCACCAAATTTGAAGCAGATCCATCGAGAACTTTGGCCGTGAATCGTGAACACACAGACAGACAGACAGACAGACACACACAAGCCGTATATAGATATAGAAGACGGTTTCTAAACTTGAATGACTGGCTAAGGTATGTATCATGGAGAATAAGCGGGGACCTGTTACATGCAGGTTAGACGTATCGAAGACAATTTTCTATTTTCAATGTATTCATTTTAATGGACATTCAAGTTTTGTTATTGTAATTGAATTGTTGTAACTGATTGAAAAAGAATTCAAAGGACCCGAGCATGTAAGCTTGTATAACCTCTAAAGCAAACGACTGTGTGAGAAAACAAATCTGGAATTTACCAGATCTCATGGTCAATTGTTCTACACTAGTATAGAACTTTGGTCACCTCTTGGTCATTCGGCATCGCACTTGGTCAGGATTCCGGTGGAAATGTCTGCTTTGACGTCATTTCCACAGAAGGAACTATGTATACAATTAAATAACAAACAAAGCAAAAAAACTCATCAGTACGTAAACAAACAAATACTTTGAAACGAAATACATTCACAACGTTTATGTCTTTAGATTCTCGTCTATCTTTTTCTTGACTTATTTTTTTCGTTTTTCTCTTCTTTTTACATTTAGTCAAGTTTTGACTAAAATGTTTTAACATAGAGGGGAAATCGAAACGAGGGTCGTGGTGTATGTGTGTCTGTGTGTGTGTGTGTCTGTGTGTGTGTGTCTGTGTGTGTGTGTGTGTGTGTGTGTGTGTGTGTGTGTGTGTGTGTGTGTGTAGAGCGATTCAGAGTAAACTACTGGACCGATCTTTATGAAATATTACATGAGAGTTCCTGGGCATGATACCCAGACGTGTTCTTCATTTTTTCGATAAATGTCTTTAATGACGTCATATCCGGCTTTTTGTAAAAGTTGAGGCGGCACTGTCACACCCTCATTTTTTAATAAAATTAATTGAAATTTTGGCCAAGCAATCTTCGACGAAGGCCAGACTTTGGTATTGCATTTCAGCTAAGAGACTTAAAAATTAATTGATAATTTTGGTCATTAAAAATCTGAAAATTGTAATTAAATAATTTTTTTTATAAAACGATCCAAAAATAATTTCATCTTATTTATCATTATTTGCTGATTCCAGAAACATATAAATATGTTATATTCGGATTAAAAACAAGCTTTGAAAATTAAAAATATAAAAATTATGATTAAAATTAGATTTCCGAAATCGATTTAAAAACAATTTCATCTTATTCCTTGTCGGTTCCTGATTCCAAAAACATATAGATATGATATGTTTGGATTAAAAACACGCTCAGAACAAGCGGTGGACAGATGATGCTGCGAGTATACGGTCTTGCGGAAAAAATGCAGTGCGTTCAGTTTCATTCTGTGAGTTCGACTGAGCTTGACTAAATGTTGTATTTTCGCCTTACGCGACTTGTTTTTTAATCTATTTGCCGAAACCGGTCCGTGTCATTGTATTCATTTTGTTAGTTTACTAATTTCACGTTATATGCCTTAGCAAAAAAAGATAAGCAAAGAAACAAACTATATACATGTGTAACGCATTACATTGAACCCCTTCATTTCAAAATCTATGGCATCTGCCACGCCTGAAAAAAGAGGGTGAAATATAGGTTATGAGCGCGCTTGATCTTCAGAAAAGCGGAAGTTATGAAGAAATCTGAAGAGGTTCTAAATTTCTTGCTGTAACCCCAGGTAGTTTTCCCCAAAGTGAAGAAATTACAGGTAAAACGAGTGCTTATTACAGGCACTCCAAACACAGGAAAGGAGGAGGGTAAGATTTGTACTTGACTGTTTTAGTGCCCTGTCACACCGATGAATGCGGGAAGTGAATGGAGCAAAGAGGGGGACATAAAATCTCACATTTATTCTGAAGAAAATGGTAGATAGGTACGTGAGTGCTGAATGTTCTCGAACAAGCCACACGCAAATGTTCAGGGCGGAAAGGGGGGGAAGGGACAGGAAAAAGGGTGGAAGGGAGGGTTATTAGTGCTTTTTCATTCTGCGCATGCTCCTTTCCACTTGACCTTTTCTGATCTTTTACTCAGGAGTTCCGACCAAACCTGGTCTCAACACAAAAACCGCCCATCCGCCATCTATGTGCCATTACTTTAAATGCCCTAATCTCTCTATTCACTGTGCCATGGAAAAGCATGAATACAATTAAACAGTTGCACTGAAAAGCTGAATGGAAAAACTACAAGGTTACGAGGCACGTAAGAGCACATTTACAGCTGCAAAGTATGAGATAATTGATTTTACTGTGTTCTCTCTGAAGATCAGATTTTTTTAATTCAGACTTTTCAACCACCCTATTCCAGCGTAAGTGGCGTTAAATGTATACAATTTTATGACAAAACAAGACCAAAATGCTTGCGTCAAGCTGTGTGTGCACCCTTTCCCCCATCTCTCCCCGCCCCCTCCCCTCACCACAACCACCACCCGTACAACCACCAGCTTAACCCCAACCTTACCCAATCCCAGTTTTCTTTATTTCTTTCATCTCCGACCAGGAGGAATTATCCCCTTTGTCTGACTTCCGTTCAAAACAAGAACCTCCGAGTCGTCGGGGGGCGACCTTTGCGACTGTCGCGTGTTTCAAATAGCTAAATAAATCTCGGGGAAAATGAAAAAAAAGAGCAGGGACAACACCGTAGATCGAGTTATCAGTGATCTGTTCGGAAATTACTGGCCGTGAGAGAAAGACCAACATAACTCAAAATCTATGGTTCCAAATTGCTTTTGTCGTTTGCAATAATCTCGAAAGGTTATCGACGATCGCGTTACTGCGCCGTCGGTTAGGTTAGCCACGGAA
Source organism: Littorina saxatilis (assembly GCF_037325665.1). Taxonomy (NCBI): domain Eukaryota; kingdom Metazoa; phylum Mollusca; class Gastropoda; order Littorinimorpha; family Littorinidae; genus Littorina; species Littorina saxatilis. The sequence goes on from NC_090246.1 coordinate 28,378,303, forward strand.
ACGTGGGTCCGGTAACCAGAAACTGCAGTGGAAAGAAGCTGTGTTCTTTGACGAGTTAAAATTTGTCCTTGAACTGAGCTTGTGAAAGAAGAATTGGGGTCAGCGGTTTGACGGCAAGTTTTGCTTTTGATGAATGAATTCGTCGGCATAATTGGCGACTTATTACTTGGTACAACAAAATAACCTAGAGTTATAGGTGAGTTTAGTTGCATCTTACACCGATCTGGCCGCAGTTAGTTCACAATGTTCAACCTGAAGTTAGAAATAGGCTTAAATACTGTTCTTGTTCTTTACCGTGTCAAACCGAAAAATTAGGTTTTGTTTCATTTGTATGAAGAACAATTATCTACGCTGTTAGGAATAGTTGATGCATTGTTTAATTCATGAAGTTCATTATGACAAAAGTTTAACAGGCAGATCACATTTGATCACAAACCATGTAAAATATGACTGGAGCGCAGTAGCCCTCCGTCATATACTGTCGCAAAAAAACCCCGAGATTACATGTCGATATCATGTTAGTTACTGTTGAAGTCTTTAATGTTGTTGAGGTAAACAAATTATCCAGGTTTTTTGGTGCAGGTAAAGTGAGTGAACATCAAGTAGAGAACAATACTTAGAATAATCACAACTGGCCCTGCTTTATCGTTCTTAGAATCAAAGCTAACGCGCAATTGCCCTCTTACATTTACATAAATTCAACTTTAACATACTTCCGAAAATAGTTTGTCTAAATCCAAAAGTAACCTTGCGTAAAAGGTATGTACACAGCCTTTTGTACGATACAAATAAAAAGATCAAACGTATCTTCTACTTTGAACAGCAATGTGCCAGGCGAATTTGAATAGAGCGGAAGGATATTTTTGTTTGAGAGACGAAGAAAGGCCGCGATTGGCTCCAATATGTCTGTCGTTGAACTGGGCCTTGCAGTGTACATTTGAGGCGGATCTTTCGCTGTCGGTGCATGACGAGTATCAATAACTAGATCAGTATCGGATAACAGAGAGTGTGCACGGTTTAAACGTCTGCAGCGGCGTGCGTTAAGATGACACGACAGGCTCAGGATCGTGATGTACGTTGTTTTGTCAGTGTCTTTGTTCCCGCTGGAGGAAGATGACCATTCCATTCCGTCCCTGAAAGTAAATGTAACAGTAAGACACTGGTTCATTTACAAAACAACAACAACAACAACAAAACATGTTTTGTAAGGGCGGCTTTGCATAAATCTTTAGACAAATTAAATCAAATTCATGCGATGAAACAGCATTCCTGCATTGTCACCACCACGAGAGTGAAAGATATGTGCAGTTTTTCTTCTTATTATTCTTCTTCTTCTTCTTTTGGAAAGGAGAGAGAAAAAGTGTCCACTTCTCGTCTCGGCAAGCGGTGATGTCGCCGACAACGAGATTTAAGCTGTGCGACGCGATGTCTGCCCTTGGACAGTAAAGCCCAGTTTAATGGGACCGCAGTCGTTTTTCATCACTGCTCTTTGCCACCTCGGACCACCGGCGTGGTCGGTTCCCACCCCATGCAAAACAATTTGTCACGGGGTAATTATTGTGTGGACGCCGTTATTAGGGGCTTTCCGCCTGCCTTTGGGACACTTGGCGTTCTGAGGGTTGTGCTGAGTTTTGAACATGTTTTGCAGGAAGCGTTCGATCAGTTTGGACGGTTAGTCTGGAGGACACGCGATGAGATTCCTCCTGCAACTTTCTCTGTCTCTGTTTCTCTCTGTCTCTGTTTCTCTGTCTCTCTGTTTCTCTCTCTCTCTCTCTCTCTCTCTCTCTCTCTCTCTCTCTTTCTCTGTGCTGCGTCTCGTTTCGTCTCTGTGTCTGTCTCTCTTTCGCTCTCTCTAGCTGTTTATCTCTGGCTGTCTGTCTGTCTGTCTGTCTCTTTCTCTCTCTCTCTCTCTCTCTCTCTCTCTCTCTCTCTCTCTCTCTCTCTCTCTCTCTCTCTCTCTCTCTCTCTCTCTCTCTCTCTCTCTTTCTCTTACGTTCGTATTACGGTACATGCAAAACACATGAGGAAGAAATGGCATCACAGTCAAGTTTTAATTTAAAGGAACAAGTCAAGGGAACAACTATGACCAGGATGAATAGTCCGGAGAGTAACACGGTGCTTCGAAGTGCTCGATACTGCGAAGAACATGAGACGGACCCATCCTGAACTCAGGTCAAAATGAGTTCGGCTCATTCTCTCCCTGACCGGACGCTACAGAGTTATCTCCCATATGGTTTTCGCGAGCATGATCTAAATTTGAGATCAGTGTTCGCGAGACAAAAATGATTGCAGATTGGCCGACTTCGACAGTGATCTCCGTTCTGTTCTTCACAGTTATGATAAAGACATCGTTCTAAGGTCAAAACAAGTCGAAATTTTGGGACTGCTGCCGGAAGGAGACCGTAATATATGGTTTCATCACTGTCAACTTGTTACAGAACAAATCGTCTGCTCCAGTGAGCGACAAAACCAAACGGTTGATTATCACGTGACACTTTTGTCATATTTAGAGTTGTTTGCACAGTAAATACAGCCGCGAAAAATAGCTCGCTTGAAACTGTCTTACATATCCATTCCTTTGTAATTTAAAAGTTACAAAACACCATGAAAAATCATCATCGACGATCGCGAATCTGTTTATATCAATAATACATTACAAAAAGCTCTAAATATGTTTTTAAAAAAATCGGTTTCCTTGCCAGACAAGGAAACTCAAGGCATCCTGTCAGGGAGAAAATGAGCCGACCTCATTTTGACCTGAGTTCAGGATGGAGACGGACCCTGAATCTTGTACATGCAAAACGAGAGAATAGCTATCACAATTGATGCTTTAGTATTTCAGGGGCAAATCGAGTGGAACATTCTGGCCATGAAAAGGAAACAGTCTCGGGATTAAAAGTGTGTTCGATACTGTAAAGAACATTAAGACGGTACTGCACGTCACGCACTTTATGCAAAACGTATGAGATACAGAAGAGTGCTATCTCAGACAGTACATTGTCGAGTGCTTGACGCCTCATCATGCGGTGGTGAAGTAACTTTAGATACGGCACAACGTACAGGCGTATTCTGCAGCCAAGCACGTAACTCATTTACCGCACAATCTACTCCCGCATGTTTTGCATACGATGCGGTATATAGATAACGGCATGCTTAGTAAACGGTTTGGTGTATATAGATGCCAGCATTTTTGGAAGACGGTTTGAGGTAAATAGATACTTGCGTGTTAAATTATGTATGGCTTGGAGTGAAATGATGCTCGCAGATACTTGCACAAATTCCAATTGGGTGTGAAAGATACATGCGCACTTTTTTTTGTATATTTCTACGCTAATTAAAGTATTTGTAAGTGTAAGGGGATTGTGGTGGTAACTGAGAATAATTGCCTCTGGTCTTTGGGAATTTGTCACTTATGAGGCTGTTACAAGGTGACATCTGAAATCTGTGATAAGCCACTATAAATATCTTTCAGCTCAAGGTCGACTTGAAATTGTGTCCGCTGAGAAAAATAAGTTATTCCGCTAACCCGAATAAGTGAATTAGTAAAAACGACTCAAGTAACCAGAAAACCTGATTTATACTCGACCCGTGCAATAACTTATTCTTTCCGTAAACAGTTTCGAGGCCTTTCCCCCTTATTGTAAAGATAGATTGATGAAACCTCTTTGGCACATCGCACTCAGAAAAATACACTTGTAGCACGGACGCGAACATTTACAAGCAACCCCTCAAAAAAAGCATCGTCTGGGGTGGTCTGCCATGATTGTCAGAAGTCCCCGGAGGTCAAAATATCCAAAACAAACGAAACAAGGAAGAAAGCAGACGAAGACGAATTGTTCTGCAACTTACTGCTGGAAGGGAACACGCATCAGCAGCATCCAAGGAATTCTTTATGATATGGCGAAAGCCTGTATCTCTCCGGTCTAGACCACTTGCTCCCCGGGACACATCCAATTTATCCTCCATCAGGATTTATGGCAAACAAGCATCCCCGGTCCAACAGCTCACGTCCAAGCGGGTATGGTGATAAAACAAGCCGCTTCCATGTCGCCCAAACAAACGGCCTCTTTGATAATAAACCCCTAATAAGTTCCCTCTGGCAATCAAGGAAGGAAATCGAGCTTGGTGAAATTTTTAAACGAAAAACTTATCTTTCCGCTCGAGAGGAAAAAGTGGTGGAGAGATTTATAGGTGTGTGTTTTTTCTTGGTTTTTGTTTGTTTTTGTTTTGAATGATGGGGGAAGTGTGAGAAGGAGGTTGTAAAGAAAATCTGGCGCAGTTGTTTTGATATCACTGGATAGCTGTGATTTTATAACAAAGTAAGGAATAGTTGTTTTTTGTGGATGAGATATGGCAAGAGAGTATTGACACAGAGAACAGGATGCTGGAGTATGAACGTGGAAGGTGGCCAAGGTATCAGAATTTCTACAACCAACATGAGAAGAAATGTGCAGAACCTCGTTTTCGCCTTCCTGGACACTAAGTTGATACAATCACGAACTGCTGGAGATCTAAATGACTGTATTGGATCTTCAGGTCAGTGGCACCTAGACTGGTGTATCGTCGTTCCGCAAATATGCTGACCAGCACAGTCTGCTTCCAAATCAAGTTTTCACTTTGTGTGTGGCATGATCAGCCTACGGGAAATTCGGACATGCTTCAAACCTGGGCCACGCAGACTACCGAAAGCGGATCTAGCGGTACATGATTGTGAATAGCCACGAACTGGATCTTCCGCAGAGAAAGCTTACCATCTACCAGAATACGCAGAAGAAGAAAGAGGAGATTCATCACACGAAATACTTATTGCGGGACAAATTACCTTGAGGTGTTCTTTTCCCAGTTCCTTGTTATATAACTTTGGAGTCAGAGAAGGATGTATAATTATTTGTTCGTTTTTGCCTTTCTTGTTTAGTAGTGCCCATGCACACATGCACTTTCTTTCGAAAATGTAAATCTTATAATTTATTATATGGTCCTGCGTTCGGAGAACACTACCATCCTACAGAAAAAAAAGAATTCTGATCCATGAACGTCTCTGTGTCAGCGTCAGGAATGATGACAGTCGTGGCCCAATCAAACCACCTCACACAAAGCTGTACGGGTCCCTCTTAGTCCAGGCGTAAAGGCATCATATCTTCTTCCCTTGCAGAGAGAAAGCTAATAAGACGTAGGTCCGTAAATCCACACGGGGGTAGAAAGGCAAATTGCCGGCCTTTAATGAGTTGTGTGAGATATGGTGAGTGACAAAGCCTCCTGGCTGTAATGAGTTGTGTGGCCAAGATTTATCTTCAGTGTACACGGTGACAGACGTATCTTTAGCCCTCTCAGATGACCCCTGCTCGCCGGAACGGTGCGCCCTACACTTTCTGGCTTGTCGCCCGATGTTGCAAGACACGACGCACGCGACTCTGATGTACTGCTTGGACTTAACAAGGACACGAAAGGTTGACAGGAAGGTAAAACAAGGAATTCTGCGCGTGACGTCCAGCATTTTGTTTTCTCGACGTTTTCGTTACTGCTAGGGGGGGGGGGGGGGGAAACAAGGGGTCAGTCTGCCCGTTTTAGTCTTACTTACAGGTAGTCCATTGCAGGAACTAGAGCCAAGAATGGCGAGTTCAGTATGACAGTTAGTGACATTAAAGATGAATATGATTCTCACACGAAAGACAAAGAAAAAGACTCCCGTATTTTACCTAAATTTACAGAACAAAAAGAACAAAGATGAGAAGTAAAAGGTGTTTCACCGCGAACATAATTATAATTGAACTACTGGAACGCAGAGAGAAACTGGTGCAATAGATACGTCTCAATAAGAAGGACAAAGTAGAAGACAACTCACTTTTTTAACCAGTAAAAAAGCACAAGGGGAAGAGCAAGAACAAGAAATCAAAACTCCCCCATAGCTACCCCTCATTACTCATACAGACGGGCCACCAGCGTCGCCGAATTTGAAACCGATCAAACTGTCAGACCTGCAACCATAAAGGCAGGATAACGCTGATTTGATTAAGAGCTCCGGCGTCGCAGGCTTGTAGTCCAGATGTCTATGGAGAAACTACACAACGGTTTCATAGGCTGCTTGTATCGGCTCTCTTATTGCTCAGTCTCCAGTATGTACGTGTGGCTATTTGCCGAGATAAATTCAAGTTTTACGCCCTCACGGCAAAGCCATTAGGGGCATGTTCCCGGGTTTTAACCCGACTTTAGATAAGATACACAAGTGTATGCGTGTTTATGTGGTATCAGCCATCTGCACTTATGAGGTCCGAGGTCTTTTACGTGCCACTGTGGTAACACGAGGGTGGAAGATGGATACCGTCTCTGGGTCTGCACATAAAGTTGACCCGTGTCCGTCCCGGCCCGGATTCGAACCAGCGACCTTTCGATCACAAGTCCAGTGCTCTAGCCACCTGAGCTACCCGGGCCCCCATGGCTATTGGCCTTGGGTATCCTTTGACAGGCGCACAGATTTCACCTCAGTTTTAGTGGTGTGTATGTGCATCTCCGCGATGAGGCGATTAAAGTAGATTATTGCATTGTTGTTGTTTTTTTTCCGCGAAGTACGCGAGACATAAGCTAGAGTTTAAGCTCAAGACAAGGGGATTTTAAAATCAAAATGTCTGAAAAGTATTTACTCATGCGCTCAAAGATGCACGAAGCAGCACTCTGACTGAAGCGCCAATAGAACATCAATCTTACAAAGCCGGGGCAATACATTGGAAGAAAGATCTTCAACACACTACACAGAAAATTAATTAGTCCGTGTCTGGGTTCCTTTTCTTTGAGTTTCCGCCCACGCGGTATACCTTAATTCAACTTCAGTCGTAATCAGCAGTTATAAAACAAGGAACGATATTTAAATATGTCTCTAAACACGTTTATTTTACAATGTGCATCGTACCATCAGAAAGCGACACCTTTTAGACAACAAGAACTCAGGAGCGTCAAGGTTTCATGGCAACTCGTCTTTGCTTTTCCCGTTAGACAAAGAGAAGAAATGAGGCTGATAGGTTGGAAAGCACCAAAGTACCGAAAGCGAGGTGAAACACGACATAACGTTCACATCCTCTCTTGTTCACGAGCAGTAGTCTTCTCTCTCGCGCGTGCTCCGCTAACTTCCTGCCAGGGAGATAACTCTCATAAATTCCGTTTTCACGACCCTTGCAAGGGGCGCCACTCGAGCGCGGCAGGTAACTCTGATAGAACGAGTGGTAAATGATGAAGTGCATCTCCCCTGGGCTTACATGCCAAGCCAAGTGCTGCAAAGTGCTTCAGGGATGAGCGAAAAAAGCCAAAGGTGTTTTTTTGCGGGTTCAAGTTAAGTTGTGGTTGTTTTTAATTTAAACATGTATTTGAGAAAAGATTAAAGGAATAACTTGTTTATTAAGCGGTTGGATATACGGCTAGCTTACAATATTGGTTAAAGAGATAATATTGATCTGACTGATTTGGGAGGAATTTCAGACAAATTTGACGAATCTGAAGAATCTGGGGATTCTGCTGTACCTTAATCGAGACGCACACGGCAGTGGGAAGATGTCAACCACAAGAGTAGATCTATTCAGGATCGTTTTCTTGCTTTGAAAAACGTATTCTTTCCTACTTTTTTTTTTATTTATTTTTTTATACCGGAAGGAACGAAAAACAATAGGCTCTACTACTATCCATTTTGGGGGGTGGGCGGATATCCGTTTCAGCCCTTCTTGTGAATTTTGACATATTCCTTATCCTTCACCCCGTAAAAACAATAACTCAGCCTTTTGAATGTGGTGGCAAGTTAAGCAGGCAGCTTACGATCCAAGACACTTACCCGATGCATTTTAAATAGGTGGGCGGATATCTATTTTCAGCGCTTAATATGATGTTCAAAACTTTCTTACTCGTTACCCTCTAAAAACAATAAATCAGCCTCTTAAACGTGGTGGCCAGTGAGGGGCAGGCGGCCTGAAATGGCAACTGTCGCTCAGAGGGCTGATTTACCGAGGAGGGGCAAAGAGGCCGGCAATTTTCCAACGCGCTTGCTCCCGCATGGTGGACTCGACCTGAAATAAATCTTCAGCGACTTGGACGCGGTGATGAGCCGGATATGAGTGCTTGTCGTGTGGTTAGCAGTTCAAAAGTGATGCGGATGATTAAGGTGATCGCTTCTGATGGTGCCTCTGACCTCGCGGGTAATCACCCAAGACAAGTTGGTTACGGATGCTCAGCTACGGCAAGCGAACGAGTGGCTCTGTGTCAGTTGCGCAAAGAGCCGACAAGTGGATGTTGTGCTGCGATATATAGTTATACATATATATATAGAAACTGATGAGGATTGAGAGTACTTGGATAAAAAAAAAAGCTCCTATCTGTCGGTGACGCTGTATCTGCCTGTCTGTCTGCAGCCGTCTTTGTTTCTGTCTGTCTGTCTGTCTGTCTCTCTGTCTCTGTCTGTCTCTGTCTGTCTCTGTCTGTCTCTGTCTCTCTCTGTCTCTCTCTCTCTCTCTCTCTCTCTCTCTCTCTCTCTCTCTCTCTCTCTCTCTCTCTCTCTCTCTCTGCCCCCACCTTTCGGTTCCTCTCAAGGGATCTTGAAAAAATCATTTTGTTTACCTTATTTAAAAAACCCATACCATAGACAAAAACGTCCCAGGACAAAGACTACTATGTAGACGAGAAATGTATAACTTTCAAAAAAGTGTCTATCTATCTACCTATCTATTTAAGTACCTACCTACCTACCAACCTCTCTGTCTTTTTGTCTATTTTTTGCGGCATATCTGTTCGCGATTCGCAAGTAGAATTCTCAAGTTCAGAAACTCGGCTGTCTCAAGTGTAGAAATACGAGTCCAGTAGCCGTGAAATCAGCTCCAATTAGTCTGCAGACACTCGGACGCTAAGCTCGTTATCCTGCGTAGACCGTTGACACCTCACCCACTTGATGCAATTGTCAACCTCTCGCTTGGCTTGCAGAGGTGCTCCGCATCCGTTGACTCTGAGGCGTATGTCGCGCTTTTCCGTTGTATGTGCTGTATGCGGAGTGTCATAGGCTGTTAGCTTTTGCCCTTTTGACTCAAACATGCGAACACTTACGAGTTTTTTGTCTTCCAATAACAGTGACATTTTGCCCAAGGAAACTTTTTGGGGTCACTGTTTTTTCTCGGCATGCGTTCTACTGGCATTTTCACATTTTCAACTCTCTACCAGTAGGTAGTTTTGCAGCGTGAAGTAAACTTTTTGTCGGGTATTTTGGCTATTCAGGTAATTCCGACTTTCCGCAAAGGCCTTTGGCTTTTGGTGTTTGGGATTACCCTTGTTCCTTTAGGAATGTGTGGTGAACATTTGTTGAAAAACAGCAAGCAAACTGTGAAATGTCGAGGCAAAATTCTTCGCGCATAAATTCCACATCAGTTGAAAGGCCTTAAGCTCACGAGCTGCTTAACAAAAAAAAATCTCACTTGTCACTCTGTGTCTTCGTCGCTCACTCTCTCAGGTGTCAATATGTTTTTCAGTCCACAGAAACTTACAATAACCTTGAAATTTACTTAGTCTTCTGCTGCCAAGCTATGATGTTTAGTTTGGGTTTTCTAAGTTCCAAAATGCATTTGTATTTGTAACCATGTCTAATCCCTCTCGCCCAAAACGTTTTTCTGTCTGGAATTGTCTCATGCGAGAGTCCTTTAATTTAGTATTTTTCTGAAGAAGGTGGTAACTTCTTGATGATATATTTGTCTATCTCTCCGTCATGAGATGGCAACTCGGTGCTAACGTTATGTCCCAATAATAAGCGGTAGCCGCTCTCCATGGGTATCCCTTTTGTCTGTGTCTGTTTCTGTCTGTCTCTGTATCACTGCTCTTTTTCCCGGTTCTTACTCTGATAATGTCATTCTACAGGTACCTCTGTCTTTCTCTTCACAATTCCTTTTAATCTCTCCGTCAGTATCACTGTTTCAGTAGTAGTAGCTAGTATTATGTCTATGTGTGTGTCTGCTTGTCTCTGTCTGTCTGTCTGTCTGTCTGTCCCCTCTCTCTCCCTCTCTCTCTCTCTTTCTCTCTCTCTCTCTCTCTCTCTCTCTCTCTCTCTCACACACACTTTCTCTGGCTGCCCCGCTGTGTTCTTTTTTGACTTTCCTCCCTTGTGACGAGGGTCTTTTTGTGCTGCCTTTTCCCTCTCCCTCCCACGTACTTACGCTGGCCTTTTGGGGGTCGCCTTTGAACGATTCCACCTGAGTGAGAAAACCCTCGTTGCCCGAGTTGTGTGTCGGGTCCCCTGCGTACCCCCGGTCCACCTCGCCCCTCCCCCACCCCAGACTCACCTCTATACCTCCTTTTTTTCTGTGTGAGACTTCATTTACTGTCCACGCTCGTGTAAAGAGAGAGAGAGAGAGAGAGAGAGAGAGAGAGTGAGAGAGAGAGAGAGAGAGAGAGAGAGAGAGAGAGAGAGAGAGAGAGAGAGAGAGAGAGAGAGAGAAGCTGCTTTTTCTTATACTCATTTTTTTGAATACCTTTCATAAAGTGTAGTTTGTTAGTAGTTTGTTTTTTTTAACGGTTTTTTTACAACGCTTTATACGTTAGTTCAAACACCGGAAAAAATGCCTTAAAAAATGTATTTACTGACTTTTAAATTGTATGCATTATACTGCGTTCGATTTTAAAACAAACGCAAAACGATCAGTTGTTGCTCTTCTTCTTCTTCTTTTTTGCATTCTTGTATTTTGTTAGTTTTGGTCGTCGAGGCTGTTCGTTGTTTAAAGCTATTGTTATCGTCTTAGTCATCCTTGTAGTAGTTGCTATCGTCATTGTATTCGCAGTCATCGTCATCGTCATCGTCATCATCGTTGTTGTTGTTGTTGTTGTTGTTGTTGTTGTTGTTGTTGTTGTTGTTGTTGTTGTCGTCGTTGTTGTTGTTTTTGTTGTTGTTGTTGTATTTCTTCTTCTCCTGCTTCTTACTCCCCAAAACGAGTCTATGTGTCCGTTACCTTTCTAGCCCGGCCCCCGTTACTCGCCAACCCCCTGGTGACCATATGGCAAACCACAAGTGACCTTAGCCGGACACACACGGCATTCTAACCCTGTGTCCTGACAGGGCCGGCCATACACACACACACACACACATACTGACACACACACTATGACACAGAAATCATTACCATGGGGGCAACCGTGTAATCATCCTTGTACTGGCAGAAAATGGCTGATGATTGAGTGGGTTTGGGGGACATCCCCATTATTTTGGGAGTAGGTCTGGTCAAGGGTGGGTTTAGGAGGGACGTTCCTATTATCTGGTGGTCAACGGGAGGAGGATCAGGCTTCCCCTTGTGAATGAGATGTCCGTTGAGGTTAATGATACTGTGATGTACTACAGGTCTCTCGCTGACGCTCATTATGATGACAGTATTGGCAGATGGTCGTTTGCGGGGGGGGGGGGGGGGGGGGGGCTAAGGAGTCGAGATGGGAGCAAAGCTGACTTAGAGATGTGGGGATGGGGGTGGGGATGGTGATGAATATTATGATGGTGGCTGTTGTTAGTGATGATGATGATGATGATGATGATGATGATGATGATGATGATGATGATGAGGATGATGAGGATGATGATGATGATGAGGATGGTATTTTAGTTATTCTCTGGTCACAACCTGGATTATTTCAAAGAGGCGAAGTTGCATGACCACAGCAACTTCACGGAAAAGGATGGTCAAAATAGCCGAAAACGATACAATTTAATAAATCGAATAACAATTTTTCATGCACTCTTTCTTCCAAAGAGCGAAGATCACTAACCTATCACGATGGTCGAACATTCCGAACCCGCACCAAAGTATATCGGTCAAGAATTGTTTTTTTGTTTGTTTTAGCCTGGTTCTATCAAGGTCTAGCACCAGTAGTCTGCATGGGGATATAGCTCAGTTGGTAGCGCGCTGGATTTGTATTCAGTTGGCCGCTGTCAGCGTGAGTTCGATCCCAGGTTCGGCGGAAATTTATTTCACAGAGTCAACTTTGTGTGCAGACTCTCTTCGGTGTCCGAACCTCCCCCCGTGTACACTACATTGGGTGTGCACGTTAAAGATCCCACGATTGACAAAAGGGTCTTTCCTGGCAAAATTGCTTAGGCACAGTTAATAATTGTCTACCTATACCCGTGTGACTTGGAATAATAGGCCGTGAAAGGTAAATATGCGCCGAAATGGCTGCAATCTACTGGCCGTATAAAATTTCATCTCACACGGCATCACTGCAGAGCGCCTAGAACTGTACCCACGGAATATGCGCGATATAAGACTCATTGATTGATTGATTGATGGGAGAAAAGATGATCCCACATCCGAACATTGTATTTAGAATCTGCATTCTTTCAAATAATAAGGATTAGGTCCTGATGCCATCTCAATAGAAAAGCGAAGTATGACTGCCTGAATGGTGGGGATGAAACGACCATACCTGCAAAAGCCCACGAGTAATTGCAGCCCACGAACGCAGAAGAAGAAGAAGAAGAAGAAGAAGAGGAAGAAGAAAGAAGAGGAGACGATGGTGTTTTGCGAATCGCCTGCCAATGTTCCCAATACTAAGTTTAGAAACCTGTGAAGACGGTACAAAATAAAATAAACAATTCGTTAGTTTAGTCCAAATCACCTGAACCCAAACGACAAAGTGAATCGGACAAGGATCCTTTTTACATTTAGTCAAGTTTTGACTAAATGTTTTAATATAGAGGGGGAATCGAGACGAGGGTCGTGGTGTGTGTGTGTGTGTGTGTGTGTGTGTGTGTGTGTGTGTGTGTGTGTGTGTGTGTGTGTGTGTGTGTGTGTGTGTGTGTAGAGCGATTCAGAGTAAACTACTGGACTGATCTTTATAAAATTTTACATGAGAGTTTCTGGGTATAATATCCCCAGACGTTTTTTTCATTTTTTGGGATAAATGTCTTTGATGACGTCATATCCGGCTTTTTGTAAAAGTTGAGGCGGCACTGTCACACCCTCATTTTTCAATAAAATTGATTGAAATTTTGGCCCAGCAATTTTCGACGAAGGCCGGACTTTGGTATGGCATTTCAGCTTGGAGGCATAAATAGAGCTTAAACAATGACCACGAGTTGATTACTGGAAAATAAACCACGAGTGGGTATTTGCAGCCGCTTGGTAATTCACGAGTGTGCGGAGCACACGAGTGAATTACCAAGCGGCTGCAAATACCCACGAGTGGTTTATTTTCCAGTAATCAACGAGTTGTCATTGTTTAAGCTATTTATACAACGACCAACACGGGTCGAACATGCAGTCATGCAGACGACATTTTGTAGGCAATTTCATTTCAGCCTAATCACTCAGAGTGTCAAATGCGCGTCATTCAAATAGTCCCTATTCTTTTACTTTATTCTTAGTCTCCGACTCGTCGGCATTATACTTGTCTCGTCTAAATATCGGACCCCATTGCTACGATTAAAACACAATAGCGTTTATATAGCTATTCTGACATTACATTCTGTGTTAAAATCATGTTTTTGTCAGCAGCAAGGACCAGAATGGTCCATGTCGTTGATTGCAGACGACGGTTCCCTTTCCGCATGAAGCCACGGAAATAACCGAACATTGAAAAACCCACGGACATGTATTACGGAGAAAACTCGGGATAACCGGATGTTTAGCATTACGTCAATATGCTAGGAATCCTATGACGTCATGACGTATCATACTTGCCTACGTAGATTGTATACATGTTCGAAAGTCTGACTGTTGTGAATTCGCGTGGTGAAGACTGCGGTAAATCTGTAGATGATAAGAGAACAAGGATTGTCTCAGAAGAAACGACTAAATGTTTCAGACCGGTAACTTCATTTCAACATTGCACTATATAATGGACGTTCTATGTGACAGGAGAGTTTGCTGATTTTGTGTTAAACATTGGAGAGATCGTCTGCTAGAATCAGAGATAGGTCGCTTCAGATTGCAGCTTCTGGAAATTTGCAAGGTTTGTTGCCTGTTAAAGAACTGGATTTTACACGTAATGTATGTCATGTACAGTAAGCAACAACAAAAACACACACAAAGCAAATGGCATTGTCTGTCGACTAGGCATACACGTCAGCCATTGTTGTTGCAGTTTTGAGTCAACATTGTACGTATTCTTCCGCAACAGGGTCCAATCGTCTGGGTTTCAAATGTTCTAAAAATAAATTCTAGTGTTGATTATTTTTTAGCCCTCTTTATTCTTACTTCGAATAATCCACGTGTGATTTTTGGGTTTAATCAAAGTAGTTCGTTCTAATTTCTCACTTGTCTAAAAATAATCAACTAGATTTAATCCACCCCTCGGTTGCATTGCAGGAGTTGTATAAATAGAGCTTAAACAATGACCACGAGTTGATTACTGGAAAATAAACCACGAGTGGGTATTTGCAGCCGCTTGGTAATTCACGAGTGTGCGGAGCACACGAGTGAATTACCAAGCGGCTGCAAATACCCACGAGTGGTTTATTTTTCAGTAATCAACGAGTTGTCATTGTTTAAGCTATTTATACAACGAAAAACACGGGTCGAACATGCAGTCATGCAGACGACATTTTGTAGGCAATTTCATTTCAGCCTAATCACTCAGAGTGTCAAATGCGCGTCATTCAAATAGTCCCTATTCTTTTACTTTATTCTTAGTCTCCGACTCGTCGGCATTATACTTGTCTCGTCTAAATATCGGACCCCATTGCTACGATTAAAACACAATAGCGTTTATATAGCTATTCTGACATTACATTCTGTGTTAAAATCATGTTTTTGTCAGCAGCAAGGACCAGAATGGTCCATGTCGTTGATTGCAGACGACGGTTCCCTTTCCGCATGAAGCCACGGAAATAACCGAACATTGAAAAACCCACGGACATGTATTACGGAGAAAACTCGGGATAACCGGATGTTTAGCATTACGTCAATATGCTAGGAATCCTATGACGTCATGACGTATCATACTTGCCTACGTAGATTGTATACATGTTCGAAAGTCTGACTGTTGTGAATTCGCGTGGTGAAGACTGCGGTAAATCTGTAGATGATAAGAGAACAAGGATTGTCTCAGAAGAAACGACTAAATGTTTCAGACCGGTAACTTCATTTCAACATTGCACTATATAATGGACGTTCTATGTGACAGGAGAGTTTGCTGATTTTGTGTTAAACATTGGAGAGATCGTCTGCTAGAATCAGAGATAGGTCGCTTCAGATTGCAGCTTCTGGAAATTTGCAAGGTTTGTTGCCTGTTAAAGAACTGGATTTTACACGTAATGTATGTCATGTACAGTAAGCAACAACAAAAACACACACAAAGCAATTGGCATTGTCTGTCGACTAGGCATACACGTCAGCCATTGTTGTTACAGTTTTGAGTCAACATTGTACGTATTCTTCCGCAACAGGGTCCAATCGTCTGGGTTTCAAATGTTCTAAAAATAAATTCTAGTGTTGATTATTTTTTAGCCCTCTTTATTCTTACTTCGAATAATCCACGTGTGATTTTTGGGTTTAATCAAAGTAGTTCGTTCTAATTTCTCACTTGTCTAAAAATAATCAACTAGATTTAATCCACCCCTCGGTTGCATTGCAGGAGTTGTATAAAAATTGATTAATGACTGGTCATTAAAAACCTGAGAATTGTAATTAAATTTTTATTTTTACAAAACGATCCAAAAGTGCGTTCATCTTATTTTTCATAATTTTCTGATTCCAAAAACCTATAAATATGTTATATTCGGATTAAAAACAAGCTCTGAAAATTAAAAATATAAAACTTATGATTAAAATAAAATGTCCGAAATAGATTTAAAAACAATTTCATCTTATTCCTTGTCGGTTCCTGATTCCAAAAACATATAGATATGATATGTTTGGATTAAAAACACGCTCAGAAAGTTAAAACGAAGAGAGGTACAGAAAAGCGTGCTATCCCGCTCGGCGTGACCATTTACCGCACTATTCTGGCTTGTCGATTTCACTGCCTTTGCCTCGAGCGGTGGACTGACGAAACTACGAGTATGCGGTCTTGGTGAAAAAATGCAGTGCGTTCAGTTTTATTCTGTGAGTTCGACAGCTTGACTAAATGTAGTAATTTCGCCTTACGCGACTTGTTTTTACATTTAGTCAAGTTATGACTAAATGTTTTAACATAGAGGGGGGAATCGAGACGAGGGTCGTGGTGTATGTGTGTGTGTGTGTGTGTGTGTGTGTGTGTGTGTGTGTGTCTGTGTGTGTGTGTGTGTGTAGAGCGATTCAGAGTAAACTACTGGACCGATCTTTATTTAATTTTACATGAGAGTTCCTGGGTATGATATCCCCAGCTAGACGTTTTTTCATTTTTTCGATAAATGTCTTTTATGACGTCATATCCGGCTTTTTGTAAAAGTTGAGGCGGCACTGTCACACCTTCATTTTTCAATCAAATTGATTGAAATTTTGGCCAAGCAATCTTCGACGAAGGCCAGACTTCGGTATTGCATTTGAGCATGTAGGCTTAAAAATTAATTAATGACTTTGGTCATTAAAAATCTGAAAATTGTAATTAAAATTATTTTTTTATAAAACGATCCAAAATTACTTTTATTTTATTTTTCATCATGTTCTGATTCCAAAAACATATAAATATGTTATATTCGGATTAAAAACAAGCTCTGAAAATTAAAAATATAAAAATTATGATTAAATCGATTTAAAAACAATTTCATCTTATTCCTTGTCGGTTCCTGATTCCAAAAACATATAGATATGATATGTTTGGATTAAAAACACGCTCAGAAAGTTAAAACGAAGAGAGGTACAGTAAAGCGTGCTATGCAGCACAGCGCAACCGCTACCGCGCTAAACATGTACAGGCTCGTCACTTTCACTGCCTTTTGCACTAGCGGCGGACTACGGTCATTGTGAAAAAATGCAGTGCGTTCAGTTTCATTCTGTGAGTTCCACAGCTTGACTAAATGTAGTAATTTCGCCTTACGCGACTTGTTGTTACTCTGGCTTCTCTCTGCAAGCAGAGCTAAAGGCCCGTGGGCCGCCAGACTGTCTGGCGAGGGATGACCAAAAGGTGTCGCGATGTCGTCTGAAGGGCAAGAGTTGGTCGCGAACCAGTCGCTTTGTGACGGAGGCAAGACGACGTCTGTCACAACGGCTCACTTTCACTGTCGTCTGGTCGCACTTGTTGGAGCTTCGCCTTCCCTTTCATTTCGTTCTCTTGTGTTGCTCTACCTCATTTGCGTCGCCAGGCTCTCTTTTTGCTCTATGTGTATGCTATGGGGGGGTGGGGGTGGTTGCGAATCTGTGAGACAATTTGACGGCGGTGGTGGCATAGAAAAGGGGTTGGGGCTCGTGAGAGGGAAGAGAGTGCGTGGGGAAGGGGGGGGGGGGGGCGGATGTGGTGAGTGAGGACGGGGGACGCAAGGGTCGAGTAGAAGCAGTACATTTGAAGTTAAGCTCCTTCGTTATATATTTTTAAATATATAATCATGATAGCCAGTGAAATTAGAAGTAAGAAGTCAAAGACAACGGAGACAGCATCCTCTCTGTTTAGAAACGGATACATATAACTGCCACAGAGAAGCTCGTTCTGTCCCATTGAAGATCTAGCTTACAGTGATGCTGAACCTGAGTTTTTGTTTCCATGGGGAGCCGACAAAGTTACATGTTCCAAAATGATGTC